>NC_134410.1:15867511-16467511 GCF_038048845.1 Mixophyes fleayi
TACCATAGTAAATTTGTAAGTTATGTGAAAAAAGTCCTTGGCTCAGGGGAATTTCTACTGTAATTAGTGTATATGTATTAGGTATTTTGTTGTGGCTAATTATGGTGTTGATACTCAGAACCGACTTAGTTGTAAAATTACACTAAGCTCTAAACATACAGTTGTACTCCATTCATATCTGTTCCAACATAAAGGCTAAGACATTTTTCACAATAAAAAGCAGTTTTTGGGCCTGATTCATTAAGGAAAGTTAAGCAAGAAATTGAGTTTTCTTACTTATTGTTTCTGGACAAAACCATGTTACAATGCAAGGGGTGCAAATTAGTTTATTATTTTGCACATAATTTAAATACTGGCTGTTTTGTCATATAGCACACAAATACTTTATAGCTTATTTGTACACTGAAATTTAAAGTTGATCTAGGACATGCCCTACCCCAACTATAAATCTGCTATCACATTTTAAATTTACCTCCCCCTCCAATGCAATATGGTTTTGCCTTACTTACTTGCTTTTGCTTAACTTTCCTTAATGAATCAGACCCAATATCCCTATCATATAATTATTTATTAATTTTGTCTTGGTTGGTTATTGAGTCTGATATGAAGACTCAGCATTAGATCCCTAACAGCACCATTCCTGATGCATACCCTAGGAGTGCCTCATGTCATTAGTAGATTATTTTCTCTTTTGTTGTTCAACATATTAAATCATACTACTATGAGAGCACCCAGGTATGTAGACACGAGATATGGAGGGTAAATTAATTGCAAATACCTAAGGCTAAAATTGATATTAGCAATTTTCTAGTGCAGAGGGTCTTTCTATATTCTCTATAATGTAGCACTGAAATATCTACGAAAACACAATTAGGAAGAAGCGGAGTCCTCCTACTTCTAATCCCTTCCATGGACCCGGCTTTAAAACTTGGGACTTTTCCAAGATGTTAGAGAAAGTTCATGTACAACTATATCCAAGTTCAACAACAAGGGGCCTACTGATCATTGCTGCAATAAGTAAGCTATTTTTATTACTACTTATTGCAGCCATTCAGGAAAGGATCCAGACAAAAATTACCGGGAAGGGCACCATAATACAAATATATTGCTTGCAATGGACCAATTAAATACATAATATAATGATAGTATAAATAAGGAACATCATGGGGTATATTCAATTAGTTTTCCGGTCCGCGGGAACGGGCCGCGAAGTCAATCCACAATACTGCAATAACGTGGATTTTCGTGTGCACCCCATAGGGTTGCGTAGGAAAATCTGTGCTATTGTGGTACCGTATTACCGGCAATATGGCGCAGGTTCCGCGGTAATTTGCGTTTACCGTGTAACCTGCGCAGTATTGCCAAAAATCCACGTTATTGCAGTACCGTGGATTAACTTTGCGGCCCGTTCCGGCGTGTTCCCGTGGACCGGAAAACTAATTGAATATGCCCCCAAATGTTTAATGACATTTCTTTATCAAACTTAATATTCAGTTTTTTTTGAGATGAGAAAAGAGAAGTTTTTTATAAACTGTAACTGAAGTTTTCGCTAAATATTTTGTGGCAATATATTTACAACCCCTTCAGGAGTTCTCAAATCTTTTATTTATATTGAGTAGGGCCAAACCATTAAATCTTTTGTGACTCGGGTCGGATTCATCTGATACGTACATTAAAGACACATAAAGTAAGAGAAAGTCTAAAAATGCATTTAACGTACAGTAGGCATTAAGAACATCATATTGTATTTCATGTAAAAAAAAAAATGTTAACATATTTTTGTTTTTGATTGTAGTATTAATAATTTGTTTTTGTTTTTTGCATGCGTGCTGATGGGACTCTGTATTGCACATATGCATGTGCTATCCTGCTGTCTGTCTGCCTATGACAATTATGGGCTCGTCCTAAATGTGTGACCCTCATTTGTGTCTTAAATGTAAAGGAAAGAAACTTATGCATTCGAAAAAATATTAAAATCTGCAGAATAATGTACAGGTGAGAACACACCCTCAAAACTGCCATGTGGCATAAACTTTGACTCTAACATTTTAAACATAAGCATAATTCTCTGTTTGCACAGTAGAATGTATACAATTTTAATATTATTTTATGGAATTCACAAGCAATAAGTTTAAGCACTTTATGATCTGTCATAAAATGTAAGTAAAGGGCGGGTAGGAGGGGGTGAAGCACAGCCTGGGTGGGGGGTGATTAAGGGAAGGTAATTACTCACATTTTGGAGGTTATTACACTGTGAAGAAGGAGAGAGAGGAATGAATTACAGGAACTTGTATTTTGGTTCACAGTAACTGTTCCCTTCAGATATTTCAGTTTGTTAACATTCAATGGGTAGCTCATTAAATATCTGTGAAATGTGGAATACCCACCTATAAATGAATGATACTACATCCTCTTTAATATTTTTTTTCACCTCTACCTCTGCTATCTACACCACCTCTCTTGGAAAACTAATAAGCTCCTTTGGATTTCAGTATCATCTCTATGCGGATGATACACAAATCTATCTATCCTCTCCTGATCTTTCACCATTTGTGCTGTTTCGCGTTACTGAGTGTCTTTCTGCCATTTCATCTTGGATGTCCTCTCGCCAACTTAAACTCAATCTTTCAAAAACAAAGTTAATAATATTCCCACTCACCAACAGAAGTTGCCTCCCAGACATTTCTATTTCTGTTGACAACATGACCTTAAATCCCACCCCGCAAGCTCGCTGTCTAGGTATGATCCTTTACTCAGACCTATCCTTTGTGCCCCACGTCGACTCTATATCTAAATCATGGTACATACATCTAAAAAACATTTCCAGAATACAGAGTATCTTACAGAAGACGCTTCAAAAACTTTAATTCAGACACTTATCTCCCGCATTGACTATTGCAATTCCCTCCTTACTGGTCTTCCCCAAAACATACTCAAGTCCCTACAATTTATTTTGCACGCAGCAGCTAGATTGATATTCCTTGCAAATCATTCTTCCTCTGCTGAGCCACTCTGTCAGTCTCTACATTGGTTGCCTGTTTTCTATCAAATCCAATATAATATACTTCTACTAACCTACAAGGCTATCAACAAAATTGCTCTCTCATCCACTCTCATCACATCCTCCCATTTCCGGCTACAGGACTTTTCTGGAGCTGCAACCACTCTATGGAATTCCCTCCCGCGCACAATAAGACTTTTTTTCTGATCTACAATCCTACAAGCGTTCTCTGAAAACCCACCTCTTCAGATAAACTTATAACATTCCTCAACCACCCTTTTAACTGCACTAGATTGCCCCATTACCACTCTTTACACAATTCACACAAGACAACAACCCTCTTACCCAGGGTCGGACTAGTCTGCCAGGAGCCGGGGTATCCCCTGGTGGGCCCCGACCCTGATTGCTCCACACATGTGATCGCGGCGCCGGCGCCCCTCCTCTCTGCTCTGTTCGCACTATATGTTGGGCGTGATGTCATCACGCCCGACGTTCAGTGAGGAGCTCGCAAAGAGGAGTTGGCAAGAAAACTGAAGAAGAGAAAAAAAGAAAGAAGCCGATAGAAAATGTAAGTGAAGGAAAGAAAGCAAGGGGGAGCAAAGGCAGCATGGCACAGTATAAAGAAGGGCAAAGGCACCATGACACAATGTGAAGAGGGGCAAAGGTAGCATGGCAGAGTGTGAAAATGGGCAAAAGCAGCAAGACAGAGTGTGAAAGGGGCAAAAGCAGCATGGCAGAATGTGAAGGGGGCCAAAGCAGCATGGCAGAGTATAAAGGGGGGCCAAAGCAGCATGGCAGAGTGTGAAGGGGGGCCAAAGCAGCATGGCAGAGTGTGACGGGGGCCAAGCAGCATGGCAGAGGGTGAAGGGGGGCCTAAGCAGCATGGCACAGGGTGAAGGGGGGAGCAAAAACAGCATGGAGGGCGCATTGTGATCATAAGGGGGCACAGCATGGTGATGAAGGACACAGTAATGTGTGTGTGATGGCACAGAGGGCTTGTGGCAATGTATTGTGTGTGTGTGGTAGGTGGTGGCTAATGGGTGCTATTTTATTTGTGGGGTGATGGTGGGGCAATTTAAATTTATAGTTGAGACTATTAATTTAAGATGTGGTGGTTTGGGGGCTATTAATTGAATGTGGGGCTGAGTTTGAGGAGCATGAGATCTATTTATTAAATGTGAATATGAATTATTTAATGGCAGTGACAGTTGCAGGAAAAAAGGATATTTTTTTATACTATTTTTAAATGCTATTAATTTATTGCTGGGGTTGTTTGCAGGCAGGTAAATAGGTTTATTTATTACATGGAAATACTTTTACTTTAATGTTGGGGCTGGAGGAAGGCCTAAGTATTAATTGTGGGTCCTATTGATTTAACGCCGGGGCTGGTTGAAATTTTCTAAATGTGCACATTTTTTTTTCCCAAATAGGGCCCCCAACATTCCAGGATCCAGACAAGCCACATCTAAAGAATCCAGCAGCCACAGGTGGTGAAAGTGACAAGAACAGATAGGACAGTCTATCAAATGTTCTGTTTCTAGTGGGACAATCCCGATTTTTGGTGACTGTTCTGCCCAATCTAAGGTCAAGACTGTGTACTCTTTATATACACATTGCATTTTTTATATACTACACTATGGTGCTAGCTGTCCTTCGTGGGCTGAGCACTCGCCCTCTAGTGTCTGGTCTCGCCTCTATGATGGCTGGCCACACCTCCTCTGGTGGGTCCTTTATGCCCCAGTCTGATACTGCTCTTACCCCCTGACCAACATTATTGTATGACTGGTTCATATAGCATACTAATCACTTTTTACCTTTTGTAATCTGGTTTGACCAAAATGCAATATGTAGATTTAACCTCGTGTATCCAACTTCCATTGTCCCATAGATTGTAAGCTTGCGAGCAGGGCCCTCTTACCTCTCTGTCTGTATTAGCCAGTATTGTTTTATTATTGTGTGTGTTCCCAATTGTAAAGCGCTACGGAATTTGCTGACGCTGCATAAATAAATGTTAATGATGATGAATGTACTGGATTAAATTGAACAAACACATAGACCTGGAATGGCAATAGATAAAAACTGGAAAGCTGCATGGAAGCACAGCTCTATTACTTTCACTGCACTGATACATATAGCCAGCTGAACTCTCGGAATGCCAACCACCGGCAGAGAAGCTGATTAACTAGTACAGCCCTGATACTACGTGACAACCACGTAGTAGAAGCAGGTCCAGGTCCAGAGCATCTCATTGATGCCATTTATCCCAAAATTATGCAATGAATGTGTTATGACAACCAGTGCGGCATAAACTTATAGAACAGGTAGTCAAGGTCTTCACCTTTAGCAGCCGCCTTTCCCGTAGAGACTGGTTATGCTCACAGGTACTCCGATGCTCTCAGGTCTTAAACTCTAAGTAGTGTAAGTTTATACTAACACAGCTGCGCACAGGTACAGGAGGTAGCACACGGAACAGAGGCAGGCCAGAGATCTGCAGACTGGACAGAGCACCGGAGGAGATATCAGTTACCAGCAGGGTCAGGTTCATAGGCATCGGTTCAGAATCCGGGGACAGGCAATGGATCAGGATCACAGGCAATGGTTCAGAGTCCGGGTACAGGCAATAGGTCAAGGTCACAGGCAATGGTTCAGAGTCCGGGTACAGGCAATAGGTCAATGTCACAGGCAATGGTTCAGAATCCGGGGACAGACAATAGGTCATACACATGTAAACAATCCAAAGGTTTCAACACCAAACAGTAGCTCAGGAGCAGGCAGCAATTATAGAAACAGGACGCTATAACCGGCAGGGAGGCTGCCTTAAGTACAGATATCCACCAATCAGAGCTTGCCCTAGAAGCACCCCCAGGTGCCCACTAATTAATCCCCAGGCACTGATAGGTCAGAGGGCTCTGATGCGCGCACCCAGCTGTTCCATATTGCCGGGGCGCGATGGTGATTAGATTTGGCGCCTGGCCGTTGCCCTAGCAACGGTCGGCCCGAAAAGCGGAAGTGATGTTCCGGTCGTCATTGAGGCGGCTGGGACGCCAGAGGGAACCGGAAGTGAGTCCAGCGGTGCCCGCGGCCGCCGCGGCTCGTGATAGAACGCAGCAGGAGTGAATGTAGGAAGAGAGTAGAATGTAAGTTCAGTGTTGTAGCAGCTGGTGTTTCACCAGGTGCCCACTCATCAAACAGTCAGCAATGATCCTAGTTGATTAAACATAGCAGAAAAGATGCAGCACAGCGCCCATACACGGGATGCCTTCAGGAGTATTGATAATAAGCAGTTTGACAATGAACAATCCTGTTTAGTTGGCTTTAGTCTCAAGCGCAAGATAAAGTACACAGGATTACAACTCCGGCCCAGCAGCATGTATAAGGGAGGATTCCATATTCAGGCACACAAGAGAAATCCTAGACACACAATGCAGGGCCAAAACAGCAGGCAGCTAGCAGAGCAAGTCAATGCACAGCCAGATCAATATACATGATACAGGTAACAGAATTGCTGGACCCTGGTCTCAGAGACTCAATCATCTGGCAAGGAAACATTTCATTGACCAGATCGTATAATCACAGGTCATCCCTTTAGCACTTGCAAAGCAACAATGTTCATCAAGACACCTATCAGGTTAACCCTTCCTGTGCCGTCTTATGCCCAAACCAGCTGTCAGTCTAGAAAAGGTTTGTGAGCCATAGTTTCTAGCAGATCTCCTGTACTGTCCTTTCTTGCTAACTAACATTACTAAAGATGTCACCAAGGCTGAAACGGTTCATGACACAATCATTCTGCTGTTTGGTTTTGTCACACTATTTTGTACAGTCCAATGTGAAAAAATGATGTGGCGACAAATATTTCATGAGACTGTTTTGAATTCAACGTCAACCCCTAAATAGCAAAGATGCCCTACAGCGCCTTTTGGGCCATAGAATATTTATGGGAATTTTGAAGTGTCACCTTAAGGCACTGCCTGTCAACACATTCGGACCACCCACTTATTTCATTACAACCTTAACATATGTCACACAAAATGCTGACCACACTGCATGTGTGACCCCATGTGTGACTTAAATATAAATAAAAAATACTCATGCATTCAAAAAAGATTAAAATCTGAAGAAAAATGTGTAGGTTGGAGCACACGCTTACAACTTCCCTGTGGCATAAACTTTGACTCTGAACTTTTAAATATAAAATTACTTCCCTGTTTGCACAACATAATGTACTAATAAATACTTAACATTATTTTATAAGTTTGTGGAATGCACGAGCAATAAGATGAATTACTTTATGGTTTATCATAAAATGCAAGTAAGAGAGGAAGTGAAATACTGCGTGGATGGTGGGGGGTGATGGAGGGGTGCGAAAAACTCACATTTTGGAGTGTGAGTGGGCAATGAACTACACGGTGGAGAAAGAGAGAGGGAGGAATGAATTACAGGACCTTGTATTTTGTTCCGCAGTAACTGTTCTCTTCAGATATTTTATTTTGTTATCACCTCTTCGCAATGCTGACTCTTAATTAAGATTAATTTGCCTCTAATCCCCTTTTCTCAGCACTGTCTCTGTGTTACCATTTGGAATCCATGTGTGCCATAGATGCCCCTATCCCCTGAATAGTCCTGATTTTGCCATCACAGTCCTCGGGTTATAGTTACTAAACTGCGGGTTTGAAAAAGTGGAGATGTTGCCTATAGCAACCAATCAGATTCTAGCTGTCATTTTGTAGAATGTACTAAATAAAGGAAAGCTAGAATCTGATTGGTTGCTATAGGCAACATCTCCACTTTTTGAAAACCCGCAGTTTAGTAAATCTAGTCCCTAATTTCCATTTCCTGGAGATTTGCAATTAGGAGGCATGAACTGGGTATATGAGGGGCAAAACCTTATTTAGGATTTATAAATTAGGAATGTTGGTAGGTATGAATGCCTCCCAGAACAATGCAATGTACAGATGAATTATGCAGCAACGATTCACACAGTTTCCAGCTGTTACCTCTTTTGAAAGTGTACCTGTCTCCAACACACATTTTGAGGGCTGAATCAATATTCAGTCTGCTAAATTCACTAAGAAGTAGTGACATCACTGAGGTATGAGGCACATAGATAGATATGCTGCATTCTTAGAAATATTAACTCTGCTGTGGGATAAATACCCATTGACCGGTTTTGAACCAATAATGTACAGATGAGGCACGTCTTTCAAAAATGTAAGGCAGACAGTATGCACAAGGCTTCCAGGTAGTTGAAGCCAGCGTCAGACTGGCCCGCTGGGGTATTCCCCAGTGAGCCCCCATGCTAGATAGCTCAGCCCTCTTCGGTGGTGGGGCGGAGCTAAGAAATGCTCGTTCCGAGCAAGGCAGAGAGCCAGGACGCGGCTCTCTGTAGTGTAAGCTTGATTGGCTGTAGCTGAGGATGACGTTGCGATGCTGGAGATCTGCCCCCTGGACGAGGAGCTGTCGCTGCCAAGAAGAGCGGATGGAAGAAGCGACAGCAGAAGCCCATTATAGGTTAGTACCACAGCGCTCAGCCTCTCATAGTAACAGAGAGAGAGGAGAAGAAGAAGGGAGAGGGTGAAGTTTATAAAAGATGATATATACTGTTAATGGGAGTGTGGGGGGCTCTGACAAAATTAAAAAGCACTACTAGTAAACATATATACTGTGAATTGTAAGGGTGGGGTTCTGACATAAGTCATTGCATAAATAAAAAAAGCATATGTCTAAAAAAAAATTAAATTCCTACTCCTAAATACTATACATATTATTATTATAAGTGTGTGAGATATACTAATTTACTGGTAGGTGGTGGTGGGCAAAAAAACAGCCCCGGTCACCTGAGTGATTCATCTAATTTTCTGCACTCTGTTGGAAGGAAAGAAGAATCACTCAGAGGTGGGGTGACCATGGCAGTTATTCTTCTCTCCTTCCAACATACCACATTTATCACACCCCCTTGGGCATCTGGCCAATCAACTTCATCGGCGGTACACACACTGTTTTGTGGGCCCATACCATTGCATTCCCTCGGTGGGCCCTTCCTGCCCCAGTCTGACACTGGCTGAAGCGTACCTGGGGCCTGATTCATTAAGGAAAGTAAAGCAAAAAAAATGAGTCACTTTGCACCTTGGCAAAACCATGTTGCCTTGGAGGGGGAGGTACATTTAAAATGTGGGGACAGATTTATAGTTGGGGTAGGGCCTGTCCTAGAACAACTTTTAATATCAATGTAAAAATAAAGTTATCAAGTATGTGTGCGCTACATGAAAAAACAGCCAATATTTAACTTATGTGCAAAATAATAAACTAATTTGCACCCCTTGCACTGCAACATGGTTATGTCCAGGAGAAAATTACTTCTTTTTTTGCCTTACTTTCCTAAGTGAATCAAGCCCCTTATCCCTACAACAAAAGTGTCCATATTATTTGATCAGCTGCAATAATATGACAATACACAAGAGGGTGCAATGAAGAAACTGTTTAATAAGCAGAGCTAAGCTTGTGTCAAGATTCACTTTAGAGACAGACAATGAGGCTCATTTAAGAAAGTGAAAAGTGCAAAACCACAGTGCAAATGTTGCACAGTAAAAACGCTTGCGATAGACTGGCTGGTGAAGGTGTGTCCTAATCATTATGGGGTAGATTTACTAAAGCTTCTAAAAAATTGAGGTCCACTTTTCCATTCCATTCCATTTATGAAGCTTTAGTAAATATACACTCCGTGTCAAAGAAGAAAAGTTTTTTGATATTTAATAAAGTGGTGAACAAGGATTTTGTGGAGTCAAGTCTATGCAATGAAAGTTTATTTGCAAATTGTGTCTTGTGTGCATGGTTAGCTTCTTTGGTATAATGGCCAGAGATTTTAGGAATACTGGGATGGCTGGCAAAGTTTCCCCTCACAATCCTGTTAATTATCCTGGCCAGGGGGTCAGTAAGGGCTACTAGACTCTGGAAGAGAATGCAATCTATATTTTGCACTCCCTTGATAGAGATAGGAGCCCTTCAACTGGTTTTCAGTATTTCTAAGTGACTACACGCTAGCAATCCCCCTGTTGGGATAGAAACCAGCCCAGTCTATCTAGATTGCTGGTTTGAGGACTTAGGAAAGGGGCACTGCCCAATTTATGATGATATTAAACACGTTTCGACAAATCTTTGTCCAGGCATATTAAGATTCTTCTCAATCGAAATGCGTTGGTAGCTAGTGAGGGATTTTCTTTCTATCGGTGGATCCGATCAAGCTTCTTCTCCCACAGTGCAAATCATCCCAGGTTCCATGGCAGCTCCTGTGGACTTTTGAAGTGTGATTGCTCTATTTGAACTCTGGTTGTAAATTTAAGAGATGTTCACTGACCCCCATGTTCTGGTTTTGGTTCTGGATTAACTTCGTTTTTTGGTTTTGGCAAAACCTCCCTCGCGTGTTTTGGCTTTGGTTTTGTTTTTGGATCTGTATTTTTTAGAAAAATTGCTAAAATATGCTGAAATCACATAATTTTGCTCTTTTCTTGTTCCTACATTATTATTAACCTCAATGACACTAATTTTAAGTCATTTGCAGTCAATTTTGACCACCTCACAGGTCACAATATTGCTTTCATACACTTTCGGACAAAGACTGCAGCGACCTGGCTGGTTGCTAAGCGACAGAGCAACAACACAAACACACGTCAGTTCATAGCACATTTATTAAACATTGCCACACAACTTATGTAGACACAGGAATGGATATTACAACTGGAGTGGCATTAGATCTGCTTCAGACAGTCTTTGACACGGATCATGTGGGCAGCATAGAATCTGTAATGTTGGAAAACGCTGCATTGAACAGAGATTTAAAGCAATATATAGAGGCAGTTGAGAAGACTGTACTTAAGTTAAAATGTGACCCAGCGGATGAGATCCCGGATTTAAGAGATCTTGTACACGAGACATACACTGCGCTTCAGAAGAATAATATAGAGGAGGCCCTGAGGCAGGACGATAAATATGTCCAGTTTAAAGAACAACTAAGAGACCTGAGAAAACAAATGGGTGTGTGACCGGCCTTTGCGGACTAAGCTTTGGAAGATGAAGACGAGGATATCGCCGTCACTCTGAGCACACGGCCGGTACAGTGAAACTGAGCATGGTTTTATGAAATCAGTTATGGTTCATTTAATCGCTCCACCAGTTCCTTGGATAACTGTGGTAATTCTACAGCGAGTACATGGCGACGAGCGCTGCCCCCCCCTCCCCCACACCGGATGCGTGCATTTATCAGACCAAGACCAATCCAGGATGCCCTGGTTGGAGATGGTGAACCCAGTGAAAACAAAGTATGTGGTCACACGTAGACAAGCAATTGAACGGAAGATTGAAAACAAACTTCAGAAGGGTAAATCCGCCAGGTGTCCAAACATCACTTCACATGAATATATCAGATCTTGTTTCAGACAATGCACAAAAAATAGCCATTGAAATTCACAGCAAAAAGCAAGCTCAATGCTGAGCTTCAATTCAGCCCCAATTCCCCAAAAATTATAATATAGTTAAGTACGTAAAGTGCAGATTGCAAACACTTTGTGTAATGCTGATGAAAAAGCACCGAAGTGGAAGGTAATACATATACACATCTATTTAGACATCCATGCTTACATTGCTTCTGCAAGCCAAGTTGTTCTTTGCTAATAAAACTGTTGTCTTTATACCGTTCAAAAAAATTACATATAATCCTCCACCATTCTTTGGATGTTGATAGTTGATAGTAGGATCAGGTGGAGTTACAGTAGAGGTGTCACTCATTTTTGTCAATTCTTTTACAGTAGACAAGACCAGATGTCAAATGTTGTGCTGAGTCATCTGCATCATCAATGGGTGTCTAAGAGTTTTGCAAAGCACACAACAGTATATAGCACATGTAGGTAACATTGGCACACAGCAGTAGCTAAAAGGAAAAGTGGTGCTAGATGGAATTGTACTTGGGCCCCCCCCACCCACCCTTATGTTGGATCTTAAAAAGGACATGCACACTTTAGTAAACCAAGCACTTCAGCGACAAGGAGTGACACTTTTGTGGCTGATGTGCTTGGTTTGTTTGGGCCCCCACAAAATAAGCTAACAATGGGCTTAAGGCACCTAAGGTAACAGTGCTGTTAATGAACTCTACTGTGGCAAGATGTTGTTGTCATCATCCTCAGCCTCATCCTCACCCTCATCAGTGTGTACATCATCCTCACACATTATTAATTCATCACCGCTGGAATCCACCATTACAGAAGTCTCTGTATTTTGATGTAATTAGCGGGAAAGGCCATCCACGTGGAAATTGTAGTTCATTTTTATGAACATCATCTTTTCCACATATTGAGAATGTAGCTTCGTACGCTGATCACTGACAAGGTTCCCGGCTGTGCTGAAAACTCTTTCTGAGTACACACTGGAGGGAGGGCAGCTTAGGCACTGCAAAACAAGTTGGTACATGGGTCTCCAAATTCCCTTTTTTTCCCTCCCAGTATGTAAAGGGACTGTCTGATGTGTCTATTTCTATGCTGCCATTAAAATAATCCTCCACCATCCTTTGTATTTTGATAGTAGGATCAGGTGGAGTTATAGCAGAGGTGTCACGTTTTTTGGTCAGTTCTTTTAGACCAGACTAGATGTCAAAATGTTGTGCTGAGTCATCTTGCATCTCTTGAGATCTGAGTCAGTTGGAAACATAGAGAAGATATAGCTCTTAAACCTAGGATCAAGCACAGTCGCCAAAATGTAGTAGTCGAATTTCAAGATTTTGATAACTTTTGGATCCTAGCGAAGCGAATAAAGTACTTGATCTACAAGTCCGACATACTTAGCATAATTGCTTTGTTTAATCTCGAATGGTTTCAGCAGCTTGCACAACACGGAAAGTATTCTTCACTGCGCTTGAGTAAAATATATCCCCCCTTCTTTCCCAATGTCATGGCTTGTGGAGTAAGCGTGGATGACTTTTTGCTGTTCCTCCATCCTTAGAAGCATATACAGGGTGGAATTCCACATTGTCATCACCTCTTGCTTCAGTTATTGGCAGGGCAAATTAAATTGCTCTTATAGCTGCTGCAATCTCCTACATGCTGTTGCCGAATGCCAGAAATGTCCAGATTTTTATGGGCCACAGACAGCATGTCACTGGAGACTTTGAAGAACACTGCTACCCCTCCTCTTTCTTTTCTAGCTATGACGCAGCCAACTGCACTAGAGACTGCCTAAGCATCTCTAGTAAATTTAAGGATACTTTAAAATGTTCTTTTAATGCAACGTATATGGTCACTTTATGTGAATCCATTTGTTGAGGAGAAATCATGTTGGACAATAGTAACTGAGAATTGTGCGGCAAGTTGTATTCAAAAGATATTATCATTGCAATCTGTGCTTCGTGCCAAATGCAAGTAATCTTAACGTGAGTACAATAACAACGGGGACAGGTGGTTTCGTTTTGAGACACAATCAGCAATACTTTTTAACTGTTGGTTTAAAGTCACTTATTTACATAGTTTTATTGCACTATATTTTTCTTTTTATGTGTTTATGCTCACATCAGAGTACAAGTTTATTACATCGCTACACAAAGATTTTCTATCTGTATTGGAGGGTAATTCATGAGACTTTAGGAATTCAATATACTTATTTGGGACTTTGTTGTGTCAAACTTTGTACATTGCATTTATTCCTTTTCGAATGGGTGTTTAAACTGAGGAAGCTCTTATAATTTATCCTTGTATTTTTTCATTGTAAAACAATGAGTAAACATTATAAATTATGACCGACTTCTTACAAATCTCAATACGCTGGTTTAATATATCAATAACTAAACATTTAATTTTATATGTGGTTTTAATAAAGACCACAAGCAGCTTGTGAATATAGTTAATCCGGGATATTCTTGTATTGGACTCTGTGCTACATTTGATCTTACAAGATAAACCTGATTCCATACTGAGAAGAGCTCTGAGTCTTACAGAATTATCTCAGGTGAAGCTATTGATAAATGTCTCTCTTACAGCATGAATATTATCAGTAGAAAGAGCGCGCTCCCAAATATTTTACATGTATGTTCCATGAGTGGCCTGAGGAAAGAGCAATATGAAACACAGAGCAGGGGAACTTTAAGGGTTAATCCACTACGTGCTTTAACTTTCCTGTGATTCTTTAAGTACTTTTTAATCTTAAGATAATAGTTTGTGAACACACTCGACCTATAGAAGTTTTTCTTCTTTTTTAGTGCTTTGCCTGTATACACACACTCTTACAACACGGTACCAAAACCGCTTTTAAATCTTTTTGCAATGGTCAAAGTTTTAATATGATCCATTAACTGTAACTCTACTTACGTCATTTAGCTTCTATGCTGTTGGCATTGTGGATAACAATATGTAGGACATTAAAACCAGGGCTATATGAGCATCGATGACATATAAAACAAAAGTATCAGTGCTCACCGTGTCATTGCCCTGCGCCCTCAGTCACAGTCAGTCCAATAAGTGAGAGAGATCAAAGAGGAACTCCGGAGACACGTCGGCGACTGCAAATAAGAACAGGGAACGTCGGGATCAAGAGAGAAGATTACTGGAGGACATCTACAGGAGAAACAGCAGGGGGATGGCACCAAGCTCCCCCCTGCTCCAAATTAAAGCTGGCAGAGACAGTAAGGTCCCTGGGCATACCTCTCAAAGGGCCTGAGTATTGTAGGGCCCTCATTTCTTTTATATCTGGAGTGCATTTGTCCTGTTTAGAAGCTTGTGGGGCACAGTATTACTAGGCTCAGAGACAGAAAAAAGAGGACACTAATTCAGGCTAATCCTGTGGCCATATATATTTCAAGCACTAGCCCTGTGGGGGGAACTTAGGTATTAGGCTTGCTATCAGGTAGGAGGTTAGCCATTTATTTAGAGACCGCATCCGGTCTGGTAGCCCCCTTTTAGTCCCCACATCCTTGGTGGCCATCTTTACAAGTGGTCACATAGTGATCGCAAATGCTGTAACTTTATACATGCTACAAATTTGGGATTATAAAATGAAAACAACATCATTTGCCTCTGACTTCTGGATGTTAGGCTGATGTTTTTCTAAAGAATCTAGATGATTAAAGAAAACATATACTGGTATAATTATATAAGACGTATAGAATAATCTTTAATTATGTTATAAACATCACTCTTTAAATAATTGCTTATAAAGAAGCAAAGATATGTATTTGTGAAGATTTTTCAGACTTTAAAGTATCTAAATCAGTATTTAAGTAGAACTGATTACTTCTGTGTCAGCTTTGCATATTGTTTGTCACCAAGTTATAACAGTAGAACACAACCACCCTCATAAATAAGTAGGGATGTGCACCGGCCACTTTTGGTGTCTCGTGTTTTGTGTTTTGGATTCGGATTTGCTTGAGGTTTTTGGTTTGGATTTGTTTCTCAAAACACCTGACGAAAGGTTTAGGTTTGGACTTTGGATTTAAGGTTTTGGATTCGGATTTATTTTGAAAAAAACATAAAAAGTGTTTAAAATCAAGTTTTTGGGTTTATTTTCACTCCTACGCTATTATTAACCTCAATAACAATCATTTCCACTAATTCCCAGTCTATTCTGCAGAATCAGTGAACTTTGTAATATTGCAGTACCAATGGACTTATACTGCAGGATTGTTTTTGGATATTTTTTTTTAATTTCTTTTTTTTTATAATTATTTTTTGCTGTGCTGTGCTGTGCCCTTCTAAGGGCATTGTTATTTCCCCAGCACAGCACGAGATATAGCAGGACAGAGGACCACCTAACGCAACCTCCCTCTACCCTGATCAATGCCCGAGTGAAGATGGCGGCGGCTAGCGGGGAATTTATAGAATACGAGTATCGCAAGATCCGACAGCGGGATTATGACTCAGAGCCTCGGTTTCAGTTTTGCAATTGGCGGGAATACCCGGATCTGTCTCGGATCCGGCTCGGATCGGCAACGTTCGGGTGGGCTCGGATTTCAGATATCCGAGCCCGCTCATCTCTATAAATAAGTTACTGAAATTTTTTATAGGGAAATGTTCATTATGTAGTGAAAAACTGGAAAAAATTATAAATTTCCCATGACAAAATTAGTGCAACCCCAGATATTTACTCCACAATGCAATCAGCTAGTTTTCCCGAGTAGAATGAAGCCAAACGAGGTCTGCTTTCCTGGGAGACCTAACCCGAAATTTGGGAGAGTGCGTAGATATGTGTCCTCACTAGCACCCTCTGGTTTCTCAGAAACTATTTGGTGGTTCATTTATTGTTTGAAACACTGGCTGAATGCAGGAAGAGGTGAGGAAGCAATCAAATGCAATTGTTCCACTTTCTTTGGCATTACATTGTTGTGGACAACAAAACAAAATGACACATATATCGCATTACAAGGAGATTAAAAACCATAACAGATTTGCTCCAGTGCAGAACCATCAACTTAGGACCAACAGAAACTTTCAGAGCAAATAATTGAAGCTACCATAAAACATCTCATGAGAACTAAGAGGAGACCTGTAGTGATGCTTTTCACCTTACAGGTGGCCTTTGATGGAGAAAAGAGCATTTATGACGCATTTTGCACAATGCAAAAAATAAAACATTACAAACGTTACATGTATCAAAAATAGTCCAGATGTCCCCTCAATCTCGTGATTAATTTAAGCCATATATTAGGATTTCTAGAAAGAATTCTAGAAATACAGAAAAGATTACATTTAATAAAACCAGTCGTTCTAAAGTAGTAGGAGTTTGCAAAAGTGTAAATGTCACATCAGTGCATCTCTTGAGATTTGATCCCCAAACTTAGGTGTTTATCTACTTTGTGGAGAATCCTCCTGAGACTGGAGAGGAAGTGTGCATTGTGAAATGCGTTGGGTACACCAACAAGGCTCCATGGGGCAAAATGCAAAGCCTTTTGCAGTGCGCATCAAATGGGCTTTGTAAATTTGTTCCAATGTATCAGTACAAGGTGTTGATTTCATGAACTACAATAATCCTGTTCATGGTGCAGCATAAACTTGTGTAAATGCATTTGGGAAATTGACTGTCTTCCAATGCATCGTAGATAACATGTGAAGATTAACCAGACAGTTAAAATGGGGACAAGTATGTTATCTTATGTAAACTACAAAGAAACCCCGGAGGAGAGAAGAGGGTTTTTTTTACTGGATCTAAGAGAGATGAATCTAACATTTGAGCAGCTTAGAGTGGTTAACCCCCCTTACAGTAGAATAATGCCTTAAGTGGTAACTCATGCCTTCTCGTCAGAGCTTCTCTCCTTGTTCAATATATGGAAAAATAAGTTATGTCCTTAAGAGCAGTGATGGATGTTGACTACAAAGATGCCTCTGTTTGGAAAAAGAAGTATAGAGTTCTTCTGGTCCATGAAGTGATGTCAAAGATTGTTAAAGATGAGTGGAAAGTTCCTGAGAGAAAAAAACTGGTGGTGTCAAAGGGCAACTAGGAGACTCCTAAAGTGGATATTCCAGCAGTGAAGGTCTCCAAGGTGTCAGTTGAAAGATGGATCAGGTTTTTCTGTATTGTACAGTGGAAGGTATTGCTGAAAAAAGCTTTTGAAGCGGCTGCATTGGGTTTAAGGTCTAGACTGTGGCCTTGCAGGTCTGACGATCATTTGGAGGAAAATTGGATTGTGTAGTTTTTCTGCTCCTAGGATCCACTCTTTGACATTATTTTATACACTTTATGCATGCATACGTTTTCTAATTCATGGACTTACATTTTTGTTTCATACTATTTGTTTTTTATCTACATATTTGGCAAACTCTTTCAATTTTTTGATTTTTGTCTACAGACTTTTTCTATATCTATTGTATTTATATGTTTTTTGGTGTTTTTGCTTTTGATGTTGGGATATCTATCTAATACAAATTACCTTTTATATATTTGGTCCTCAGTTTTTTTTAGTTGGGAATTTCTTGTTGGAATATATGGTTTATTTGGAGAGGACTAGGGATCTCCTCCCCACTTCCTTTTAGTTTGGCTGCTTACAATTTACATTTTGTGAGCGCTGGTTCACGCCCCTTTTCCTTAAGGTATATTTTTTGCCTAACATGGCGGATGTGGACCCCAAGGGTAGGGTCCACTTCTGCTCAGGTCTCAAGGTAGGTACGTGGAAACTTTGCAAAAACATTATCGGCGTCACTTGCAGTCAGCAGAACTGGAAAGTAGTGTTAGGTGCGTAGTATCATACATGCCCCAAATATAGCGCAGTTACAGAGTTATCCAAATAGCGTGGTGAAGTGGTTCACATAAAGATACGTTTAAGGAGCACTTTAAGTGTATCACAATGCAACCACACACGAGAGACGTCAGTCGTCACCATCATCAATAATTTTATCATTAATAGCCCATACAATCCAAACCAAATTATGGGTACCATTAACTGTATCAATATATAACAATTTTTCCATTCAGCTTATAAAATGTACTAGACGATCAAAAGTAATAAATTGCCCTTTGTTTGAAACTGATTATATAAAATATACTTTCCAAAATATATATGTAAAACATACATAAAACATATATGTGTGTGTAAGTAAAATTACAACTTTAAACGATGTATCCTAGGAATCTATATTATCAAGGAATACTTGACAAGTCCAAGTAACGCTTTAGAATGTAATCTATATTAAGGCCACCAGGGGTCAGAGTACCCATATTATAAATCTAACAGTCCTCACGTCTCCCCTCAGTCTATCCCCTTTTCTCCAAGAAGGGTTAAGTTTTTCTATACCAGCAGCTCTAAAATGTTTACCTGGCGCTTGTTATTTTATTTAGTCATGGATAGAGACACCTTTCTAATATTACACGTGTACTGATATCCTAGACTTTGACTTCCTAGAAGTCATTTCTAAACATCATTCTAAAACCACACCATAAAGAATAGATATAGCATTGTAGTGTTATAGTTGAGGGTCCTTCAACATCCAACCATTTATATCTGTAAAACCTTTCTCATTTTGCTTCCTTGCAGCCAATCAGTTTACCACACTTGAAGAAACCAGAAAGTTCTAATTGTCCATTGAGTGCATTGGTGGTGAAGCCGCTGCATAGCAGAGATCCTTCCTATACCTCCTGGGAAACACTCTGAGGAGCCGCTGGAGACGATTAGTGGAGGAGACCTGATACTTCTTACAGATCTATGAGCCTTAGAGCAGTTTCTGTTTAGCTCACACATGATCTCACTGTGAGATATGATATCACGTGAGATTAACCAGAACAGATGTTGTCAAATGCTGTCAAAATGTTATTACACTGTGTTTGCTTTCTATTTCTATGTTGGATATCCTGCTGACTTATTGCTGTTATTTTTGATATATTGCATATGTGTATAATATAAAATATATATAATATAATAAATGTGTAATCATTTTTGTGCCGATATGGGTGGTTAAATATTAAGAATTATTTTTAAATATTATTACACCAGAACTGCTGCCACCGGAGCAGGACTTACACAAACAACATCATCCTCATCAACATCCCCATTAGCGCCCTTGTCGGCTACACAAACATCCCCCTCATCCTGTTCCAATTACAAAGTGGCATCCTCAATTTGTGTATCACCGGCTACACTTGGGCTGTACATGCACACATCAGCAGAACTGCTGAAAGGGTCCTTCTTTATGGGTACACTATCAGAATGGTCACAATAACACAAAGCACTCATGGATGGACTCTCCTCAGGGATTGGTGTCATTTCTGAATCTGTACATACATTGTCCTCTAATGCCTTAATGTTTTCTTCCAGCTCGGCTTTTACACGTTAAAGTATTTGGGCACCACTTTTGGAGTCCGAATTACTTGCTCTTGCTTGGTCACGAGTGACCTTACACGAAGATTCCTCAATAACAGTTTAACATCTCACACTCATAGAGAAAAGCGAAGGCCTCATTCTTTCTTTGCCAGAAGAAATGGCATGTTGGTAATTTTTTTTCCCAGCAGATAACTTTGCCTGGATTCCAGCTCTTTTTTACTTGACCACGGTAAAGGTGTTTTTTTTAGATGTTTGTTTCCCTGACTTAAAAAGACTATGTACTTTTACATAGGCTTTACCAGATGACGTACAGGGATTACTATCATCAGGACTGGTGGCAGCAGGCGCTTGCTGCTCCTGCTCTACTGTGTACTGCTGTGAATCCATTTGGATAACACCGTACACTTTTTGATGCAAATTCAGAAGAAAAACAAGCAAGGACTAGTATTTGTATTTCAGCAATGACAATTAGCAATGGAGCAATGGAGCTCTTGTCTTTGGGTGTATATAACACCGTACACTTTTTGGTGCAAATTCAGAAGAATAGCCTGCAAGGACTAGTATAATTGTATTTCAGCAATGACAATTAGCAACGCAGCTCTCCTTTTTGTGTTACTTATATAACACTGTAGAATTTTACTGCAGAATTACACCAACCCTGACAGCACTAGCTTTTTTATTTTTATGCAATGAGAATTACCAACGTAGCTCTCCTTTTTGTGTGTTACCTATATAACACAGTAGAATTGGACAGCAGAATTACACCAACCCTGCCAGTAGCACAAGTATTTGTATTTTTCTGCAAAGAGATTTAACCCTGGAGCTATGGAGCTCTCCTGAATGTCACTGATTACTTTCTTTAACACTGCTACCACCCTCCTCTTTCAATTCTCTAACTTTGCCTGCCCAATTGCGCTACACTTTTTGCTACCCCTTCTATATCCCTCTCTCAAATGGCGCTAGATCACCGTGGAGGACGGTATTAATAGATTTCAAAACTCCCGAGATCCGACGACATCATGATGACATTTTGCCTTGTTTTCGAATCCGAAAAAGCGGGAAAGTACCGAGCCGACTCAGGGAGACCTACCCGAATTTCGGGGGTGTCTCCCGGACATTCCAGGAGAGTTGGCAAGTATGTGGTACATGCACCGTTTACATTTAGGGATATTGCAAATCTTTCATGTATAATAAAAATTCAAATGATAATTTTAATAGTTGTACTACAATATTTTTATACATTTTTTGTAACCCACTGATGGCTAGGGGATTGTTTTTTACTACACTAACGTGCAAGTGGAATAATGTGGATGAAAATAACTAGAAGGAAAAGCTGAGAATCACCGTCTCTCCTAACAAACAGTTAAATGGCATAAATTTTGTTTCAAGGACTCAATGCTTGGTACAACACAACACATGCATTACTGCCAACATGAATGTTGAAAGAGAAACACTAAATTTTAACCTTAGGGCTCCAACCATTTAAAGAGCACAAAACCTTAATCCGACACTGCCCCTAGGTGCTGCTGCTGCAGTACCACAAGTGCAAGACAAACATTAAGAGGGTGGTCTCATGTGCCTGTCCGCCAGCTGCTGCCTGTGGGGCTCTTTTATTGCCTCTTACAGGATTTTCTCACTGACTCCTCCATCGTTGCCCCCTCCCCTCACTCTCTTTCATCAAGGGTGCTTGGGAGGGGTTTCTACTTAATAGAGACAAAGCCACAGACAGAAGGACAGGAGAGAGCTGAGGAAGAAATGAAGGGGAACAGCGTGATAACATTTCTCCTCCTGCTGCTGAGCTGCCACATAGGTAAAAACAACCTTTATTCTGTGTTTAAGGACATAATGGCTGTAGAGATAGATGGGTGTAGATTAATAAGCAACGACTTTCTGCTTTGATATATTTAAGAAACATGGTCCTTGTTTGTTTTCTGGCTGAAAGCCTTATAATTCCTGAGCAATTTGGCTGACTCAACTCCCAAGATGAACATTACCAGTCCCCCCCCCCCCCCCCCCGGGGCAGGGCTTTCCCATTGCAGCCCTCTGGGGTGAGAAACTGCTCATTTGTTGAAGACATCAGTAATCTGTAATTATTTAATATATTATTTATATTATTTATAACTAAGACGACCAGTTGGTGTGATTTTTTTTGATTTTTTTTTAAAGAACCGCAGAGATCTTCCACAATTCATTAATAGTTAAAGTCCTGCGGCCAACGGTGTGTTTGTCTGCAGTGTGGGTACAATAACAAGAGATGAATATAGTAACTGAGCAAATTCCACACCAGGAAGAGTAAAAGAGGATGGTTACATTGTTCTCCTATATAGACATTGCAGTTGCTGCGGGCGTTTAGGACACAGCAGCTGTTAATGAAATCAATACTGCGACATATAATCCTAGAACAGGGCTAGGCTGCATTACTGATGCACTCCGCAATAAAATGCATAAATCTTGGAGTCGTTATTAGTCCATCAGATCAGTAGCTGCAAGTATATCGTTCATTATACAGACAGTGTAATATTAGCGTCATTTCTGTCAAGAAAGAAGGAAATAAATAGATCTAAATACCCTAAATAGATCTAAATACCCTAAATACCCTTTGTACTAAATTACACACCCCTGCCCCACTCCAGTGGCTTTAGGTGTAAAAGGGGTTAAAAGCCCCCAGTTACAAATCTCCCTTTTTCTCTAGATACATCTAGTCTCACTTATTGATCCTTTTTAGAATTCCATAACTTGCATTTTAGAATTACATAAATGTCAGTAAAAATATGTCCGTCAGTAACTTTTTTATAAGACTCAGTAATTTTGTTTCTTCCAGCAAAGGAAGTTCAAAGCCCGATTCAAACTGCTATTTAGGATATTGGTTAAATTTAAATTAGGCCCCCATATTTTGTTGTTCCTAATTGCCATTTTCCCTAGTCTTTGTGAACCATGTTATTTTGCTGTTTTATTTATTGTAATTTCTTTTTAACATCATGCGTTTAGTTTAATCCCCCAAGAGTATTATAGACACCCCTCTGTTATGATTTGTATCACTTATACAGTATACATCAACAATAGTCGAACTGTGACTGTCTAACTGTTACGGAACTACAAGTTTCAGCATTCTTAGCTTCTAGCAGGGTATAGCGGACTTGTAGATAGCTGTATGTTGCTGAAGCCTGGTGTATAACATTATTGTAACGTCAGTGTTGATTGTGATGATGTATAATGCTTACAGTATGTATATAGATAAGGTCCAGGTGCCCACTCCCATCACAGCCTCACCTTTTGCAACTGGGAAACAGAATGGCGGCGGCAGCAGGCGACTTGCACGTTTCGCTCTCTGCAGCCCATTGTCTGATGGTGCGATTAAAAATTGCTTTCTCTGGTACCTCCTATATGAAGAGCAGCTGCAGCCAGAACTTGGCCCGATGCTCCTTGTCAGTGTCACATGAGGACGTAACAGTGCAGCATGGGTCTTCCACAGTAGATGACTTATGGCACGTTCTAGCCTCACATTATTCGCCCCAGCTGCACCTATTTCCTTCCAGGAAGCTATGGGCCTCTGGTAGAAGAAATAACTGAAATGGATTACAATTGCACAATAATTGTACACACTTTCTGGGCACGGATAGCCTCTCAAAATGTCCCTTTTATTGTCCGTACCTTCCAATCTCCCGATGCTGGTGGCCCCAGCTTCATAATGTCAGTACCTTAGTCTTGACTGCCAGGAATGTTCAGTGGTTTGTCCTGTTCACCATAGCGAGAGGGTGAACATACACCTGCCACTGATGCTCATAGCAATGCAAGGGTCTTTTTAAGGGAGGGGGGGGTTGGAGATGGCCTAGCTCTGCAGAAGTGCTAAGCATGTACATTGCCATGCGCCCTTTTGTGTGCTTACCGATGCCAACTACTGCGGCCAGAGATGTGCCCCTCCCCAATGTTAAAGAATAGAGCAGAGCTGATCTCTTTCTTAAACAACAGAGCTTAGCTGAAGCTAAAGAACACATTGGCAAAAAGGGGAGTTTGCCACAGACCTATACGGGAGAGACTAATGATTCCTCTGGTAGTCTACAGGTTCATGCTGCAGACAGGGTTAACTCTCCACACTACCCAACACACGGAATGCACAATCACAGGTGGAGCACATGGTGTAATCAATTAATGGCCTAGCGAGTTTAGTGCTTGGGAGGCAGCTTAAATAGCTGGACCTGTGTTGTGGGTGCGGTGACCAATGTCAACTAGTGGCCGGTGACTAGAAAGGGAAACTGGGACTAGTCAGAGTTTGCCTGGTGTTATCCTGACAAAGGTTTGCTGTATTATTGTATTTGAAGAATAAAGCACCGTTTATTTCAAGCAAGAAGCTGTTTGTGACTGGTGTCTGCCGGGTGTCACTGTCACAACATAAACACTGATTTCTAACACATCATAACCCAAACTACTACATAAATCCCTGTCACAGTTGCGAGCATATGTCTCATTCTTCTTTCATCCCTCTGACAAAAATGTACGTTAGTTAACCACATATAATGACTTTCCCCAGGTATGTAGGTGATAGACACACGTTTATCTGGTTCGCCGACAGTCTTTACATAAATACTACTTCTGCATTCTATTCCTTAGGCCATACTCTAGACTGCTATTCATGTGACTATGGAGTCTGTCTGATCCCCATGAAGGAGACGTGTGGTCTTCTGCAGGTCTGTGGCACCGAAACAGCAACAAGTGGTGAGTAACCGGCAACGCCGGCCATGGAAGTGGGTAACTTGAAATAGAATAACAGAACTCCATTTAATTTCAATAATTAATGCATGAAATTGTTAAGCAAGTATTCTTCAGTGATTCATGATGACTTGACCACTAGGGGCACCGTGGGACACTAATGTACTCTAGGGATAGGCTTGCACTCTAAGCAGCCTTTTATGGTCTGCACCCGTTTGGGCTTGCAGCTGGACATCAATTTTTAAGCTTGTGCCTAACCCAAGCCCATTTGTGACGCCCTTTTTTCAGACCAAGCAGTAAATCGGCGACTTTGCAGGGGAAATTTAAAGTGGCGCTAGCTTGTAAAGATTTCCGGCAACTTTAAGAAAATCGGAGCTTCATACATTTACCCCCAAAATATGCCAAAAATGGTCAGGGTGGCAGCGGTGCATGTGCAGAACTCTGTATTCTTAGCACATTATTGATTTTAATATTACTTTTTATTTATTTTAATTTTATATGCTTATCATTTTCACATGGTTCCAGGGATCAATAAGGGCTGACTTATTCAGTGTAGGGTTGAGTCCATTGAGAACTACGGCTGTGGGTGTTTGGGGCGACATGAAATTATTGGCCTAGGAAGACGGCAGATGTAATCCTGGGCCTGATAGTAAATGCGGAGATATTACGTTCTCTATATTGAATTGCCTATTGCTGTATACTTCGAGAATAGCAAAGATAAAGTACTACTTTTCCGTATAAATTTGCACATCTAATGTAGGAAGCCGGTTGGTGTCATTGGTTCCTAGTGAACAGAGAGTCTCCTCTACCATAAATGTTGGTTCATAGATATTGGGCATAACTACTGAGATAGCAGCTCCTGTTTATATCTACCACCCCTAGTGCTCTAGACTGCGCCCCTAGAATAGTGTACAGTTAGTGATCAGCTGGGAGCTCAAATAGCGCCGTCCTGTGTGACACCACTAGAGGGCGGAACTGAGCAACGTCGGGCCACATGCCAAAATTTGGGTGTGGGCCCGTTTATGCCCCTCTGCGCCAATCCAGTAAGCTTAGTGAATGGAAACAATGCTGTTCCTCACTAGAAACCTTGGGGACCCACGCATTTTGGAAAGGTTTGCTATTGAACCCACATGTTTCTAGTTCACCCCCCCCCCCCACCCCCAAAAAAACAACTCTGCAGCCACTGGGTGACAGATTCATTTTAAAACCGCCAGGCTCTTGTTTGTCTGAGAGAGTGTTGCATATTTGGGTGCATATCGTACAGTACTGCACCAATGACAATGACTGCATCTAATTTTGCTCTTCTATCTCCTGCAGGCTATCTTAATTTAAAGAAGAAAGGATGCTTGGGACCTACAGAGTGTTTCGGAGAGTCATCAGTGACCTATTTGGGTATTACCACGACAACAACCCGTTCCTGTTGCTTCACCAACCTCTGTAATTCAGCCGTCACCCCTAAAGTGTCATTGATCACTGGGCTAGCTGCTGTGCTGGCTGTCTTAATCACTAAACTGTCCTAAGCCTGTGAGGATTTGGCTCTTTCACGCCACAATTATACTGCTCAGTTCTCAGTGTATACATTTATATTCACACA
The DNA here is from genome assembly GCF_038048845.1 of Mixophyes fleayi. Lineage (NCBI taxonomy): Eukaryota > Metazoa > Chordata > Amphibia > Anura > Limnodynastidae > Mixophyes > Mixophyes fleayi. The sequence continues at coordinate 15,893,591 of NC_134410.1, forward strand.
CTCTTGCAATTAATTGCAATGCCTATGCTCCCTATAAGATATTACTCTCCCCCCGCCAATCAGCTTAAATGTCTTCCACGTTTCAATAAAACTTTTTTTTAAACTTTCACCAGTGCATTGCCTTGCTTCCTATGTCTTTACAAATGGATAGAAATTTTAATCTTTGCTTCAATATTTTTGTGTCTAGATTAATATTAACCCACTGAAGCATGAACAGGAAATATATACCTGTGCAGTTCTAATTTTATGTACATATTATAAAACTTTGTAATGTGGTTAGAAAAATATTTTATTCTAGCTGTGTAACCATTGCCTTGTAGTGGATCTTCTGCCTTTTGCACTCATGTGATCGGTTTTCTCGCTGCCTCTGTTATGTACAAGTAAAAAATGCCCCTTGCCAGTAAAACTGGTAAATGGTGTGTAACTATCATCATCACCATTTATTTATATAGCACCAATAATTCTGCAGCGCTGCACAGAGAACACCCTCACATCAGTCCCTGCCCCATTGGAGCTTACAGTCTAAATTCCCAAACACAAACACACCCCGAGAGACTAAGGTCAATTTTAATAGCAGCCCATTAACCTACTAGTATGTTTTTGGAGTGTGAGAGGAAACTGGAGCACCTGCAGGAAACCCACACAAACACGGGAAGAACATACAAACTCAACACAGATAAGGCTATGATTGGGAATCGAACTCATGATCCCAGTACTGTGAGGCAGAAATGCTAACCACTAAGCCACCGTGTTGCCCAGCTGCCATTCAATGTAAAGAACATTAGGGGGTATATTTACTAAACTGCGGGTTTGAAAAAGTGGAGATGTTGCCTATGGCAACCAATCAGATTTTGTCATTTTGTAGAATGCACTAAATAAATGACAGCTAGAATCTGATTGGTTGCAATAGGCAACATCTCCACTTTTTCAAACCCGCAGTTTAGTAAATCTAGCCCTAGGGGGTAATTGTATCAAGCTTCTGGTCTCCAGCGGGTTTGAAAAGTGGAGATGTTGCCTATAGCAACCAATCAGATTGTAGTTTTCATTTATTTAGTACATTCTAAAAAATGACAGCTAGAATCTGATTGGTTGCTAAAGGCAACATCTCCACTTCTCAAACCTGCCAGAAACTCTCAGCTTGATACATTTACCCCCAGATCTAATAGATTTAGTTCAAAGGCTGAATCCTTCACAGCCTTCCCTCACTATTTCATCTCCCCAAAGTGTAAACTCAAATTTTAAGGTCTTTTTTTTTTTGTTAAATGAGACTGAAAAAAAAATGTTCCTTCTCTAATCACCTCCTTATACTACTCAGACAGCGTCATGGACTCTTGTGAAAATTACTGATTCCCAGCTCCCCGATATTTGTCTGTATAATCCCAGCCCCAGCCAAGGGAATAAAAAAAAGTAATAATAAGAAATAATAGGGACTTAAATAGCAATCAAATATGTAAAACTAAAATATACCCTTTTAGATATTTAGCCTTATAACTGTTATTAAGGTTCCCATGTTAGTATGCTTATATACATAGTACAATAGTTTTTTGGGTTTTTTTTACATACATTTTTTCTTTGCTTGTTTTACTTTATGATAAACTTTTAGAAGAATATGGACTGTATATGTAAGGAGTGAAAATTGATTAAATCTAATTTCTAGGTGTATACATAGACTTCTGTTTTAGCTCATTATATCTCTGCCAAGAATCTAGAGGTTGGTAAACTAATAACCTGAAAATAATTAGTAACGTGGGACTTTCTGAAACAGACGACTTGCATGATGCTCGATTGTACAAGTTCAAGGTCATAGTGTTTACTCCCTGTAGAAAAAAAATGAACTGGTACTTTTATACATTGCTGAGATTACTAATATGGTTGTGTTATTCCATTCCAATTAGCCAAATGCCAACTTCAATGGAAGGGGTTTCAGTTAACAACCAATTCATACGTTGCTCTCTACAGTCCGTAAGACACCTCTAACTGGACGTTCGGTGAATACATGAGATTCAGGGGTATATTTACTAAACTGCAGGTTTGAAAAAGTGGAGATGTTGCCTATAGCAACCAATCAGATTCCAGTTATCATTTATTTATTACATTCTACAAAATGACATCTAGAATCTGATTGGCTGCTATAGGCAACATATCTACTTTTTCAAACCCACAGTTTAGTAAATATATCCCTTGGAATAACCTGCTTAATAGGGGGGAAACAGCACCACTTTCTATAAGTGTTACAACCGGAAAACCACATGGGGTTGAAAGTATTAGATGCAGTTAAAATACTTTAAATGATATTTGCTCTCTCTTCCGGAACATCCTGGGAAACTCCTGAATTTCAGTGAGTGCCAAAGGCCCAGATGAGGCCCCTCTATCTTGAATGGCTGGCTTCAGTGGTGCAATCCCAGCCACGCCATAGTAGATGTGTCCAGCACACCCAGCGCTTTACAACGCCAGAGCATGCACTGATGTACAGCCTTGTATTACGCATGTACACCATCATAGTACACCACACTATACCTCCATAATCACTAAGAGGGGAACATTCCTGGGAACCCTTTGCCAATACCTCTTTGTAAGTTAGCTCTCAATTTAAAAAAACATATATGTATGGCCCAAATATATGGACCATAGAGTTAGGACCACCGTATTAACAAAAGCGCCGTGGAGTGGCGGGTGGTTTAACATACATTTGCAAATGTATGTAGAAATGGCAGCTCCTATGCTGGCTATACAAGTGTGCGGGGGGGGATTTTTCTTTGTATCTGGTCCTTTTAGGATAACCCCACCCTTTCAAGCACCTGCTATGAGCCTATAAATTGATTGAGCAACTTCCACTTCTGTATTTGTCTGAGAGGCATGTTGGTGTCAGTAGCTGATGGGGAGCGCTAGTGCTGTATCACTATTTGAAGGCTTCTGGGGTACCTCTTGGTAATTTAGCTCTCAATTTTAAAACACATATATGTATAGCTCAAATATATGGGACTCTCACTGTTTAGATTACTACCACCCTATTAGCAAAAGCGCTGTGGATTGGCGGGAGGCTTAACATACATTTGCAAATGTGTGCAACTGAGACTTTTGCATTTTTATGTACAAGTAGAAATGGCAGCTCATTTGCTGGCTATAGCAGTGTGCTGGGGGATTTTTCTCTGTGTTTGTTCCTTTCAGGCCCAAGCACCTGCTATGAGCCTATAAATTGATTGACCAACTTCCACTTCTGTATTGTTCCTTTGCCAATAACGTTAGCAGAGCAAAGCTTGCAGTAGTCACCAAAAATATGCATTTATTTCATGTCTGGTAAACATTTTGCCCCTATCAAACACTGGCAGCAGAAGCCAGGGATACACTTACGGGATACGAACATACGCATTTTTTCAGCTTTGGGTGGCAAGCAATAGTAGTTGGCCCCACAACTGTAAAAACATATTAATCTTTGACGTTCACACATTGGGTGTTCCATCTACTTAGAGAAGAAGCTATAGGATTTGGAGACATTGATTTCCTTGCCTTCAGTTATCTAACACAGTTTACGTCCCACATAGGGCACATGACATTCTAAAGCTCCCCTTGTGTCTACGGTATGTCTGCTCTTCCCTTTAGATTGTAAGCTCCTCTGATCCAGGCCTTCTCTCATACTGTTTCCACCACTTTTAGCTTTGCTCTTCAGCTACTCTGCCCACCTCATTCTTGGGCACTCTGCCCACTGACTCCACTCTTGATTTTCTCTGAACCTTTTCAGTTGCTCTTAACCTGTTAGCTGCGCCCACACTCTTGGGCACAGGTTTCCAGCTTGTGCTGAATCTCCCTCACCCTCACTCTTTCAGCCTTTCTTATTAGCTGTGCTTTGAGCTACTTGAGTTATAGTGTTACTTTTCTATTGTACCGTGTTGTTTTACCTTGTACTATCCTATTGTTTGTTCCTGTACGGTGCTGCGAACATTTTGGGGTGCCCTATAAATAAAAATTATTATTATTATTAATAATAATAATAATAATAATAATAATAATAGCTGCTGTATTGACATGTATGTCATAAACACCCATGTGACAGTAGCCTTAGGTTTAGATTTACAAAGAATCGAGTTTGGTGGCGGTTTGAAACCGTCACTCATCAGCGGTGGTTTAGTGGTCCAAACTGCCGCATATACTATAGGGCAGTTTGTATGTTCATCATTGTTAAAATCGGGATGGCGATTTGTAAAGTGGTGGTTTTGAGAAATGTCAATTCTGGTCGTTTTAATGGCGTTTTGGGCTTTAGTAAATGCTTAAAAAAAAAGAAAAAAGCATCATTCCTATTTGACACCTGATACCTCTCCATCAGTAGTAGATCAGGATTGGCAGTATTTTTATTTCTATGCAGCAATTTGTGGTCCCTTAAGAATTACATCCAGCATGCAGAACAAGAGATGTGTCACTGTGTAGCTATCCTTACTTTGTACAGGGTAAGATCAGATACTAAGAATTCCATGTAGGACAAGAGAAGTGGTTATAGAATAAAATCAAATAATGCAATTTAGTTGTCATCCAGCAGATGGCAGCATAGAAACATTTTACTAACATTTGGCAACAATTTCCCTTGTTTTCCCGTCAATTACTCTGGTAATCTCCTTCACAGGTCACTGCTTGCAGCAAGTACACACATGGAATTTCTCTATTATAGCAGAGGAACAATAACATTATATTTGTTCCACACCTGTGCAATGAGTTACATTTTAATAGCGATGTAAGAGTATCAATGGAGCAGACTATGATGCAGGGTAACGTAGTTTACATAATGGTAGTAAAAAATGGTACATACGCTAATTCTAGGTGGTGGAGGGTAATATGTCCTCCTTCATTGGTTGTGTCATATTGTCTCTCCTTTGCATTTAAATTTGCAATGGTTGCCTCCACAGTCAACTGTTGGATTTGCTCTGGCCATGGAGTGGAGACTACCAAATTCACCAGAGAAACCTTCCTGCATGAACAGGTAACTCACTAAGTGAGGGCCACTGGAACTCAGACAGGTCCTCACCTTATAACTGCTGTAGCCGTCTGGCTTGCTACTTTCCAATTTGGTGCATAAAAGATAGAACAGAACAGCCCTCCCTTATAACTCAGGCTACTTCTAGCCCCAGTGAAGTAGGCCACCCATGGAGCTTACAGCATGTGGAAGATCTTCTGAATAACTGACCTGCGCAGTGTGAAGTAGCCAAAGCCTGGGTGTAGTGTACTACTCTACCAGTGCCATCTGCAATCCACATAACCCCAGCTTACACACAAAGGTACCAACCCCACTATCACCAGGTGAAGCCGTATTCTTGTTCCCGGGAATTACTGTGGAAGCTACCCCTCCACTCACTATGAGATGCTCGCTCCCAAGGTCCAACTGACACCCCAGTCAAGCAAGGGCCAGCCAGAGCAGAACTACATAGAATGAGGGGTCCTCATCTGGAACCATCAAATGAACAACACCAACATTCACGGAAAACACTGCCCAAATTGGAACTGCCGGAAGCTCCGCCGGAACTCAAATATAGGCACCCCAATTGGAAACACCAGCAGCCGCCACTGGAATGCAAAAGGGCTGCGCTGCACTGGCAACTGGGAACCTGCCAGACATGGACAGTCCACTGGCTTCCCAGATAAAGTAAACACCTCTAACAGGCCTCAGGGGCTTAACACTGACCTGAATGGATATCCGGGAGGGGATTTACCGCTACCTATACAGTGACCTGTAACAGGGAAAAAAACTAAATACTGAACTACTTGTTGCTATTAAAACCAACAAGATGGCTGCCATGGGACTACTCCAAAATAGCCGACGTCATAGAAAGATAACATAGCCCTACTGTTGGAACTGTTTGGGCCACATATAAGATCCGGTCAATGCAAGGCTGTCTTGCCAGATAATTGAGTCTAATTGATTCTGGTCCAGCATACCTGTTTCCGTGTCTTGTGCGTTTGACCTGGCTTTGGTTTGACCACTGCTTCACTTTTGTGAATCTTTCTCTGATTATTACCATTAGTTCATCAATGATGCTAACTTGCATACCGCTTTGCAATCTGTGGGCGGCCCTACTGCTATAATGAACTATTATATCTAACTCCTGATCCATTGTTGCTGTAATGGTACCTGTCTGCCTCCTTCTGGTTACTCATCATTTGCACCGTGATATTTCCAGCACTGTGCTGTGACTGAGGATTGGCTTCAACTTTATGGCTCTAATTTGTTCCTGGGGTTCCATGAGTCTGATGAACCAATGCAAACTTTCTAACTCTAATCTCCTATAAAAAAAAAATTAAAGGTAACACTGTCAGATGCAGTATGTATGGAAAATGCCTCACACAACACTGCACTCAGCTAGAAAACATAATATGATATTTTACTATTTTGTATTGCAGGTACTAACAAAGGCTGGTTTCCAGGGTAAAGATGTCATACACAGAGAATTGCAATAAACTACAAGTCATCACAGGTAGATGATTTGAAAGCTTGTTCAGCTCCGTACAGAATTGTGGGGTTCCGTAAAGAGCAGTAGTGTTTGTCTTATTTTATTTCACGTTGGATTACATTGTAGATGAAGTTTTCCCATGCACTTCATCAGGAAAAGGCTCTCATTTGGATTTGTCTCTTTAATAAAATGTTAAATAGGTGCCTTGGTGTAGCTTTTATTTTAGTTGAAATGCTTTGATGCTTGGTATTTGTGTTACAATTTTGGAACATACAGTTGTGGAACAATAAATTCCAGTGGGCCCTGGTTACCAGGGGATGCTAACGCTTGTAGTTCTACTAAATCAAGTACGTTCTAACAGCTTCTACAACCATAGTTGATGTTTTGACCACTTTTAACCATAACCATGGCATTCGCCAGCCCCAGGTGCCAAGAGGGGCCCCTGTTGTATTCAACATGGGGCTGATTTGTGCTATGGAAGCCCCCATGTTTTGTGCACCTAATTTGTTTCTGTATTTCCATCTTATGCTGCTGGGGCTGCTATCACATTATGGCAGAGGCCTCACGCTGCAGCCTGGGATAGCCTGGCGCTGGTTGACACTGCTGCAAGGAGACCCCACACTTTTGTATCCTCTGCAGCAGCTCAGACTACAGCACTGGTGCTGGTTATTAATTGGGAGGGGAGCACATTGTTCATTTGATTTATTTATTTCTCATACGGAATTCGATTTCAGAATGAATGACTTTTGCAATGTGTGGTAAAAAAATCGCCCAATTGGGGGACTTGCCAGCACTGGTAAGATCGGTGGAACTAACGTCATTGTCATGGTTCCAGTCACTACAGGTCCCAGAGATGGGAGCCCAGCAATGTTAGGTTAACCTCCTGATGCCCTGCCCTACTTACATATCAATCAGAGCAGAGGAAGGGGGCTCAAAGTGGTCTTGGTATTCTCATACTAGCCTTCTCTCCCGAAATTTCCAGGAGGAATGTTGGGGAGTCCTCCCAGACTCTCGGAAGAGTAAGCATCCTCCCGGGGGTGATCGAAGCCCGTAGTGACCAGATAGTTTTTGTCTTGATGCGATTTCATATAATTAAGCCCCACCCCCTGCTATGAAATGCCATGAATTTTGGAATTTTCAAGCAGGGGGCTGGGCTACGGTGCCATAATTGTGTCACCATGCCCTACATACCTCCTGTCACATGACCTTTAGGTTTAAAAAGTGCGCAAGTATGGGCATTTATGTTTGTTAAAGCTGAGCGTGCTGCTTTCTGGGGTTATAATCATTTCTTGGTAGGCCAGAAAATGTCGTTTTAATTAACCCTTTCCCACCCATGTCACAGAGGTGGGCCTTGTGTTGACAGCCATTCTTTTCCCTTAGCTATAATTTGTACAGTTTAAAAATGAACTTGTTCTTTTGGAGATAAGGTGCATATACCGTATTACATAATGTAACAACACCTGTGGTCACTGTGTACTCTTTCGTTGCTAAGTCAGCCTCTGATTTGTAAAACATTTGACTATGAGTATATATGATATTGTGGTTTCTGATTTATTTATTTACTATTATGTTACAAATGGGTGTGGAAAATTCTTGTCCTACAATACAGAATAACAATTGTAGTTTTCCCAGGAGGTGATGTACATACATAGGGTAAACTTAGACATCAGGGGCCTGATTCATTAAGGATCTTAACTTAAGAAACTTCTTATTTCAGTCTCCTGGACAAAACCATGTTACAATGCAAGGGGTGCAAATTAGTATTCTGTTTTGCACATAAGTTAAATACTGACTTGTGTGCTACATGAAAAAACAGTCAGTATTTAACTTATATGCAACATGGTTTTGTCCCAGAGACTGAAATAAGAAGTTTCTTAAGTTAAGATCCTTAATGAATCAGGCCCTAGGTCACAATGAAAGCATTGTCCTATACACACAGTTCCTCTATTGACCCATTCCTTTTTTAAATAATAGTTTGCATTTTCTTAGCTTACTAGTCAAGTGGTATAATCAGAAAGTTGTATATTTTCCCCTCTTTCTGTTGTCTATGCAGTTAAATGTTTTTATTCTGCATTTGGACAAATGCACAATGCAACTATTTTTCTTCATGTTATTATTATGTCTTCTAACGATATATATGTATGAATGTATAAGTTAATAATACACTGAAGATAAGCAGGGCACCACTGCTCATGCTACGGTTCCCCGCATCCTCAGGAGAGGCCCCATGCGGCTCTTCTCAGCCTATCAGAGGGCCAGCGCATGCACAATGAAGCTTGGCTGTACATGGTCCAGCCTGAAGAGCAAATTGGGGGCCTCAGGAATGAGAACCAGCATTTCCGGGCCGCTCTCTCCTCAGGACCCTTAGCGCTGCACCCCTGTGCAGAGGTGCTAGTCCCGTCACTGTACTCAGTGTAAAACGGATTATTCCAAAGGTGTTGTTGTAGTCACTGCATTACCTCCGGGCAGTAAACACTTAGACAAGCCTTTCACTGACATCCTTGATGTTTCAGAGCTTAAGGCTATTGAGAAATCTGCACATTCATAGGTGATGACAACTTCTGCTTGCTTCATCAAGGTAATAAATTCTCTGGCACAAGAAACTGGTGACTACTGTGCTCATCCCATCAGCTCTAAGTCCCTTGTACGTAGCTGTAATTATTGCACCCAATTACAGTGTTATTGCAAGAAAACCATAGGTCAAAGATAATAGGGCCACAGGTTAAGAGAATTATGTTTGAAATTATTGGTGAGGAGACAGCAGGCTGACGTTGTGTGACGACACACTATTCAAACCTCCCACCTGATTTTAATGCATACTTGCCAACTCTCCCGGATTGTCCGGGAGACTCCCGCATTTTGCGAGAGTCTCCCGGACGAGTGTGGCAATCTCCCTGATAGGAAGGGGGAAAAATTCAGTTTAAACGCCGCGATTCACCCGGCGATTTGTGTCATTCCGTCACGGGGGCGGGGCCAAAATGACGCGATTTCGCAGCCCCGCCCCCTGCACGCCCACGTCCCAGCCGGCATCTCCCGGAAAAAGAAAAAGAAATGTTGGCAAGTATGTTTTAATGGTCACAGTGGGAGTTGTTAAACGTGAATGTGGATTAGATATCTGGGTTTTGTACACAAAAACAGAGCAGACAGTTTTTGTCTTGATTAACCCTTTCACACCCAGGCCACACATGGGTCTGGCCGTGAAAATCATTCTTTTCCACTAGCTACGCTTTGTGGAGTTTAAGCACCATCCAAAATATTTATACTTTAAGTAAGAACTCTATCCAAAACGTAACATGTAGTTTTGGATGGGTCTCACTCAGTTACTATAAAATATGTTCTGCTTGCCTGGGGTGCTGCGAGTCCCTGTAATGGCTCTAATAGGCCAGCACTGCTCTCATCACTGTTACTGCTGCTTTGGTATTCCAAACTTATACAAATGCTGACATTGCGTTCCACAAAGCCTTGGAGGCAACCTAAGTGTACCAGAAGGCTGAAGCTACCATTAGGCAAACCTATGCAGTCTCCAAAGACGCCACTGGTTAGGGGGCACCTAAAACGTTCAATAAGTGACATAATGTCACCTATCCAGTGTATTCTATGTCCCAGTAGCGCCCCTGCCACTGGCAGAGAAGAAGCAGCTGGTAGTGCCTTGCCTATGAAGGTCTTGGCTGTTGCTCCTTCATGTCAGTGATGGGCTGGGGGAGTGTTGATGGGCTATTATGTTACTGCCTAGATTGAAGGGAACAGGAGATGTATGCATCAACAATTTCCAATCTGTTGTGAAAGGATGCAGAAACTTAGACCATATCCCCAGCACAGATTGGCCTCTAGGACTATGAAAATCTCTTACAGTTTTGCAGGAAATTCTATACACAATTATTTCTGCCCACTGTACTTCCTTCTGTGGAGAATGCGGTGAAGATGCTAATGAAACCCTTCTTAGTTAGAAAGTCTTATAACTGCCATATGTTTTCTAATACATCACATAGACATAATTTCTCACTCATTAAACTGGTAATAACTTCCCACAGAAATGCATATAAAATATTACATTATTAGGTCCAATATTCAGGAAGATACATTATTACTAAAGTTTTCTTATGAACTTAGCATTTACGTTTGATATAGGTGATGTGCCTTGTTGCACTGAAACTATGTAGTGACCTTCAAAGATATACATTTATATGTATATTCAGTCTGATAAAAGCATACTACTGACTACCAGCCATTTGGTGGCTTCAAAGATGCCACAGTGTCAGGCGCCATCCCCGCATGGTGCTTGCAAGCCGGGGACAGACGCCAGTCTCTCCGTACAGCTCCCCGTCCCATTGCTAGGCAACGGGACGTACTTCCTGGTCCGCCGGTCGTGCATGCGCAGAAGGGCCCGTGTTCCGTTGCTAGGCAACGGGACACCTCTTCCGCGGAATTAGCAGCCAGGTGTCTCTACCACCTCGTTCTGCTTCTCCAATCAGGGGCCTGGGTAGGGTTCTTAAAGCACTTCCTCCAACTCACCTGTGCCAGCTTATTGTTTTCACCTCTCCAATGTGACTTTTCCCTGCTCCTCGCTTCCAATATTATTCTTTGGCTCCGGACTCCTGGCTCGGTCCTGACCACTCTTTCTGTCCTACGATTTCACTCTGTTTGATTATCTGGTTACTGACCTCTGGCTGCTCCTGACCTTCCTTTGGGATCATCCTCATGTACTGCACTATCTATTGGCACCCAGCCCGGACCGTACGACCATTCCTGCTCACTACCGCTGCACTGTTAACTAGCTGGGGGAACCGCCACCTGTGCACCTTACGCAGCCAAGCCCAAACCTCCTTGCGGGGATCCCTGGTGAATAGCGGGGGTCTGTTAGACTCCGCGGCTCCTTGTCTAGTAGTGCCACTATCAGTCAGCGGCATCCTCAAAGTCATTATCGTGACACACAGATCTCCTGGGGGGGAGTAGAACCAGACACCTTGGTGACAAGTTCTTCTTATCTCTATACAGTACATTCTGGATTAGACTCCAGAACTCTCTACAATGTAAATAACATTCCCCAAATTTAATGACACTAGACATTTCCCAATCTAACATTCCACAGACCTTTGAGGAAGAATTTAGGAAAATGTAGGAAAATGTAAAGAGGAGAGGGAACAGTGCAGTAGTTAATTAAATGTGGATTAAATCACAGTGGCAAAATGCCTTCATACCCAACAAAAACATTGCTAGAGCTTATCTTCCAATGTCCTAAGGATCTTCTTCTTATTCTTCATACAACAATGCCTGGTATTCAGGCCTTATTACAAAGTCTATCAAGCCCGATTAATGTAACGTCCACCAATGTATGTCCATCTCATCAAATATAAACATTTTTTATTTTTCGAGCCTGATTGAACGACAGGTTTTTTGAGGATGGCGGACATCACCACGGTTTTCAAGGGAGTTTTGATCATTAAACTATTATGAACCTTATGTGTTTGTTTTTTGAGACATTGAACAAACTTTGTCAGTCATGTGATTATAGCGCCACTTGCTACCTTATGACAATTTAGAATTTAGAAGGGTTTAACCCTTACCTGGCTTACACATTCTTGCTGGCTTCACAGAACAATAGAGGAACACAGATTCCAATAGCAACCCTTGGTGTAAACACAGAAACATCATATGTTACAAATAACTCAGGTTGGAATGAGTAAGCAGTTATATATGTCTTATTTTGTTTTAATCACTCGTGACTACCTCAGAATTCACAGCCTTCATTATTGAACTTTATTCAAAGACGAAATGTTAAGTTTTGGGTGGAGTTCCTCTTATGAGTGTGCGTAGCTAACCAACCTCATATTGCAGAGAATAAACAGATTATCCTTTTATATTCTGTTATGTTGTTTAAGAGACTTCCAAATATCAGTTAATTGGTGTTATAATCACAGATCTTGACCAGCAATGTCATGTCCGTTCGGTGCCAAGTTGTGCACTTACTGTTTATAAAATGGAATTAGCCAGTTTTATATGGAATCAAAGGCACCAGACTACTGTGTGAATTAAAATAAAACAGACCATTAAGTGAGTGAATCATGTTATGATCACAATCCAGAGTGTGTGTGAATGGACGTAACAACTGGTTCTTAATATAATTCTCTTTATAGTTGAATTTCTACCAGAAGATCTGTGGCACTCATAGCTTGACCAATGTTTGCCGATTGAAGAGAGGGCCATTGTCAAGTACTTGGAATATCTTCAGAAATGGAAAACACTTTTCTTCCCTTTACCCTTTACACTCATGAACAGCCTACTTCAGTAAGGGCTAACCTGTGACACTCCAGGTGTTGTGAAACTACAAGCCCCAGCATGCTTTGCTGTTAGATAACTAGCTGATAGCTGGCAGAGCATGCTTGGACTTGTAGTTTCACAACACCTGGAGTGTCACAGGTTAGCCATGGCTGCACTAAACCTCTGGCAGGCAGGGCATGCTGGGACTTGTAGTTGCAGAACACCTGGAGGGTCACAGGTTAGCCATCACTGCCCTACTTGCACCAGATTACCAAGTAATTGCTACGGCCAGTCACTCAGCTTAAACCTTCCATTGAAACCGTTTCTATGACAGATTGTTCCTTGTTCAATGAATTGCCATCTTCTGCTAAATGAAGTTTTAACGTTGGCTTAAGCCCAAGGAGCAAAATTGCATTTTAATAATGTTACACATTTTTAGTTTACAATTATTGCTTAAAAAAAAAATCAGTATCAAGTTATGATTAATATTGCTGAATAATTTAATATTACTTTAAGAATACATTTATACATAACCTTAGTGTCAATGTACATGTATTTCTATCAATCCAAAAGCATATAATTTACACACCTTATACCATTATATATCTATATATATATATTTATTTATTTATTCTCTCTGTACCTATATCAGTCTGCCTGCAGTCCAGACCATACAAATGCGTTTATTATTCTTTATGCAATTGCTTTAATAAATATTGTTATCTTTTAAGCTGACCAACCGCACACTTGCATTGCGCCAAGGAAATCATACTTTTATATTGTTTCACTGTAGAGGAAAGGGACCCTCCTCTTACACAGTGTCTCCCAGACAGGCAGCACAATTCACTATACACGTAAAGGAAGCGCGGTCTTTTCTCTTTTATTTTGTTTCATTAATAAATATATGCACCCGTCTGTGGCGAGAACTCAAAGATATGGGCAATTGGCACTACAACCACCTCTGCAATGGCAGAGACAGTGCTCAGTTAAATGGGAATGGAGCCAGCATCTCTAATGTCTATAGTTCCATCACTGATAGCTGTGTCCCTAGTTACAGGAGCAACAGCCGCATGCCTGGGATAGACGAAGCAGTCAGACACAAATGACGGTGGCACAGTAAAGTATCTAGCAGGCTAAACATTTGCTTTGTCAGTTCCTCATCCTGCTATGCTTCATCCAAAACAGCACTGCTACCCGATGCGCCAACTGATTTCAGTGAGGTTGAAGGAGGCAACCCTCCCCCACGCTAAACTCTTCCACAACCTGTTGCCCTAAATCAGGCTCAACAGCCACGGAGTGGCACTTGGCCACTCCGTAGGCTCCAGCCTTCCCCCAACCATCAGTTACAACAACTGGAGCTGTTGTCACAGAAGCTCTTTCCTCTGAATGTCCGCACGTCTGTCAATGACATTTCTGTGGTTGTCAAAGTCGATTCTCAATCTAAGCCCCTGCCAGGGTTGGCCATTTGGGGAAAAGTTGTTATTTTTCTTTCTCTCCTTATCTGTTCCTTTTTTGTGATACACTACGATGTAGAAAGGAATCGGGAAAGGAAAAGATAAATGATAGGGGGAATTCGGCGAAGGACATTGAAGGCAAAATTCCACCAAAGAAATGTGCAAAATTCAGCAGCCAAATACGGAATGAGTTCAATATTCAGTTGGATAGTTGGGAATATCTGGTTCATCTCTACTTTATAGTCACAAATAAGCTACAACAGTTATAGGAAACGGTTTCCACTTATCCTGTTATTGATCAATGCTAATTGGAAAGCAATATTGTCAATAAAGGGTTTTGATAGGGGAAAAAAGGAGGTTGTCCTGGGAAAATCAGGAACATGAAAGTCTTCTACTAAGTGCATAAATCAAGTTCATTTTAATAAATAGGCAAAAAGGGCATTTGTCCTAAGCCCTCCAGACCAAATACCCACCGCAATACTTCCTAGAAACAAAACATGGATAGAAGAGGCAACAAAATAGGCTCTATCTGAGCCTCTGGTGTTCTAGGAAGATTAAAGACCCATTGGTTTATTGACGTATCTCCAATTAAAAATGATTTGGTTGAAGAATTGTAACATCCTCAGGGTAAAATTTAGAAAAAGTGTACAAAAATATCAAGTTGAACTTAACATGAGTTGTAATTCTAAACCTTATGTACCACAAACATTAGGCAAAATCCTAAATGTGAACCCAAGTGCTAACCTTAGGCGCAACTTCAAGTTTAAACCCTAACCCTAACCAGTAACCTAGCTCAAGATATATTTATATACATATATTGACTTCTGATAAAATGGAATCTGGTGTATGTGTGTCTGTGTGGCAGAGAGTTTACAACGTAATCTCCAATGGGGCAGGGACTGATGTCAATGATTGCATATTATGTGGACAGCCCTGCAAATTATGATGGTGCTATATATATATATATTCATATATATATATATATATACACATACAATATGTCCTTACGTGTATAAAAGAATGGACTGATTCACAAACTCCTCAGGGTAAAAAAATAAAAGCCTAACCCTTAGTACTGTAGAAAATACCATACTAATTGTTTTTCTCACAGTACACATCTAAATAAATAAAAAATAACCTCACCCTGTCAAGCCCCATTGCTAAGATGTTACTCATACGGAAATGTAGACAAGCTATATTGCAAAGCAGTGCGAAGTCTGAAAGTTAAATCAAAAGTCATACATACCAAAAGGTTTGGTTAACTATTTATTTTATAAAATAATATAATGTATGTCTAAAGTGTATAAGTAGTTTAAAATATATTAACCACATATTTTCAGAGCTGAAAATCCATAATATAACAACCACAAATGTCTGTAAACAACATTATGGAGCCTATTTAAGAAGGATCGAAAAAGTAAATTTTTCACTTTTAAATTTAATTAGCTGTTTACCATAACCCAAATTAGGTAACATAAAGCAAAGTACACAGGGCCAGGCAATGGTGAATTCAATTCTGGAATGTCTAAGAAATGTCATAAATGCCTGTTGTGCAAATAAAGTATTACCCAGTGATTTGAGTGGGAATTTAGAAGTGCTGCTATGGAAGTTTGAATTGAAAATCCAGGGACTTGGGTTATTAAATGTGCAAGGTTATGAATATAAATGTTATACATATTAAATGTGCAACCTCTCTTTTGTCTCTACCTCTCCTGTGCCTCTACCTCTCCTGTGTCTCTACCTCTCCTGTGTCTCTACTTCCCCTGTGTCTCTACTTCCCCTGTGTCTCTACTTCCCCTGTGCCTCTACCTCTCCTGTGCCTCTACCTCTCCTGTGTCTCTACTTCCCCTGTGTCTCTACTTCCCCTGTGTCTCCACTTCCCCTGTATCTCTACCTCTCCTGTGTTTCTACATCCCCTGTGTTTCTACTTTGCCTGTGTCTCTCTCTACCAATCCTGTGTTTCTACTTCCCCTGTGTTTCTTCTTCCCCTGTGTCTCCACTTCCTCTGTGTCTCCACTTCCTCTGTGTCTCTACCTCTCCTGTGTCTCTACCTCTCCTGTGTCTCTACCTCTCCTGTGTCTCTACTTCTCCTGTGTCTCTACTTCCCCTATCTCTACCTCTCCTGTGTCTTTACCTCTCCTGTGTCTCTACTTCCCCTGTGTCTCTACCTCTCCTGTGTCTCTACTTCCCCTGTGTCTCTACCTCTCCTGTGTCTCTACCTCTCCTGTGTCTTTACCTCTCCTGTGTCTCTACTTCCCCTGTGTCTCTACCTCTCCTGTGTCTCTACTTCTCCTGTGTCTCTACTTCCCCTATCTCTACCTCTCCAGTGTCTCTACCTCTCCTGTGTCTCTACCTCTCCAGTCTCTCTACCTCTCCTGTGTCTCTACCTCTCCAGTGTCTCTACCTCTCCAGTGTCTCTACCACTCCTGTGTCTCTACTTCCTTTATGTCTCTATCTCTTCTGTGTCTCTACCTCTCCTGTGTCTCTACCTCTCCTGTGTCTCTACCTCTCCAGTGTCTCTACCACTCCTGTGTCTCTACTTCCCCAGTGTCTCTACCTCTCCTGTGTCTCTACTTCCCCAGTGTCTCTACCTCTCCTGTGTCTCTACCTCTCCTGTGTCTCTACCTCTCCTGTGTCTCTACTTCTCCTGTGTCTCTACTTCCCCTATCTCTACCTCTCCTGTGTCTTTACCTCTCCTGTGTCTCTACTTCCCCTGTGTCTCTACCTCTCCTGTGTCTCTACTTTCCCTGTGTCTCTACCTCTCCTGTGTCTCTACCTCTCCTGTGTCTTTACCTCTCCTGTGTCTCTACTTCCCCTGTGTCTCTACCTCTCCTGTGTCTCTACTTCTCCTGTGTCTCTACTTCCCCTATCTCTACCTCTCCAGTGTCTCTACCTCTCCTGTGTCTCTACCTCTCCAGTGTCTCTACCTCTCCTGTGTCTCTACCTCTCCAGTGTCTCTACCTCTCCAGTGTCTCTACCACTCCTGTGTCTCTACTTCCTTTATGTCTCTATCTCTTCTGTGTCTCTACCTCTCCTGTGTCTCTACCACTCCTGTGTCTCTACCTCTCCAGTGTCTCTACCACTCCTGTGTCTCTACTTCCCCAGTGTCTCTACCTCTCCTGTGTCTCTACCTCTCCTGTGTTTCTACTTCCCCAGTGTCTCTACTTCCCCAGTGTCTCTACCTCTCCTGTGTCTCTACCTCTCCTGTGTCTCTACCTCTCCAGCCACCACAACTACATGTCTCCTATGTATTTACATTTTCCCACATATCTTTTTTGCCCCTTCAACTCTCCATAATGTCTCCCCTGTGTTTCTTCACCTCTTCCATATATCTCCCATGTGTCCCTTTATCTGTAGCGGAGTTAACCTTCTCTCCACCTGCTCTCCACACCGCCTGCTTCCATTGTGATTTGGGGATGGTTACATTTTAAGAAAGGCTGATCCCCAATGAAATACATATTGATTTTTAAATCTATTTAAATACATTGAAATTTGAAACACACCTATTATATGGTACAATACACCTTGTTCACGGCTCAGTGAAAACAGATCTTATTACAAGAACCAGTAGTAAAAGGACTCAAGATATGTTTCACAGAAACTCTATACACTTCAATATTAATTTGTAAAAGAATGCAGTAATAATTACGCACTGTATATACATCTCAAACATTCACCTCTCCCTGCCAAACCCAAATATTAAGGTGTAACACACTGAAGTATAAGAAAAGTTGCTTTAAATAATTTTAAAAACTTTTTATAGAGTTGCAAAGAAATTGGAAGTTAAACAAGTATTCATATGACAAAAGGATTTTTGTTAATTATGTATTTATAAAATAAAATTCATGTCTCAAATTAAGTTTATAAGAATATTAAGTTATTTATACCCAAGTAGCTAACTAACCAACTAAATGTCTATCGATCTACTTATCTATTAGATAGATAGATAGATAGATAGATAGATAGATAGATAGATAGATATGAGAAAGATAGATAGATAGATAGATATAAGAAAGATAGATATATATTAGATAGATAGATAGATAGATAGATAGATAGATAGATAGATAGATAGATAGATAAATATGAGATAGATACATAGATTGATAGACATGAGATAGATGATAGATAGATAGATATACATAGATAGAAAGATAGATAGGTATTAAAGAGATAGATAAATAGATAGATAAATATGAGATAGATACATAGATCGATAGATATTAGATACATAGATAGATAGATAGATAGATAGATAGATAGATAGATAGATAGATAGATAGATAGGTAGCTAGATAGAAAGATATGAGATAGATAGATATTAGATAGATAGATAGGTAGATAGATATGAGAAAGATAGCTATATATATAGATAGATAGATATATAGGTAGATAGATATATAGATATGAGATAGATAGATAGATAGATAGATATGAGATGGATACATAGATTGATAGATGATAGATAGATACATAGATAGATAGATAGATAGATAGATAGATAGATAGATATTAGAGAGATATATAAATAGATAGATAAATATGAGATAGATACATAGATCGATAGATATTAGATAGATAGATAGATAGATAGTAGATAGATAGATAGATAGATAGATAGATAGAGAGATAAATTTAAGAAAGATTGATATATATGAGAAAGATTGATAGATATGAGAAAGATAGATATATAGATATATAGATATATAGATATGAGATAGATAGATAGATAGATAGATATGAGATGGATACATAGATCGATAGATATGAGATAGATGATAGATAGATATTAGATAGATATGAGAAAGACAGATAGATAGATAGATAGATAGATAGATAGATAGATAGATATGAGAAAGATCGACAGATATGAGAAAGATAGATAGATAGATAGATAGATAGATAGATAGATAGATATGAGAAAGATTGACAGTTATGAGATAGATAGATAGATAGATAGATAGATAGATAGATAGATATGAGAAAGATCGATAGATATTAGATAGATAGATAGATAGATAGATAGATAGATAGATAGATAGAT
The DNA here is from genome assembly GCF_038048845.1 of Mixophyes fleayi. Lineage (NCBI taxonomy): Eukaryota > Metazoa > Chordata > Amphibia > Anura > Limnodynastidae > Mixophyes > Mixophyes fleayi. Next base: position 15,912,781 of record NC_134410.1, read on the forward strand.
AGAAAGATACGAGATAGATAGATATTAGATAGATAGATAGGTAGATAGATATGAGAAAGATAGATATATAGATAGATAGATAGATAGATAGATAGATATGAGATAGATAGATAGATAGATATGAGATGGATACATAGATCGATAGATATGAGATAGATGATAGATAGATATTAGATAGATATGAGAAAGATCGACAGATATGAGAAAGATAGATAGATAGATAGATAGATAGATATGAGAAAGATCGATAGATATGAGATAGATAGATAGATAGCTAGATAGATAGATAGATAGATAGATAGATAGATAGATAGATAGATAGATAGATTTGTGAGGGATGGAGATGGCATTAGAGCAACCACCACAGGTGGGGAGAGGAGTGGGAGCAGCTGACAAGAACAGAGAAGTAGAGGTCCAGCTTTAAATGATGCAGCTGCACAAACAGGTTTGAAATACTCATGGTCTCCATCAATGAAGGATGGGAGGGCGACTGCTAGGACCTATCGGCTAGACGAAGATCGTTGTATCATAAGATGTGTTCTGAAGATTTACCTCAAAGATCGGATGGCAAATCAGAGAGCAGAAAGGAAGAAACAGCTGATCATTATATTGTAGAGCTGCAATTATGTCTGCTATGGGTGAGATACATTACTTTAATATTAAAAGTTTAGGGGAGCTGAGGAGCTCTGTGATAATTACTACGGCTAACTCTAAACTTAATTCTGGGAAACTAGAGATTGGCTGGGCTGATTACTGCGGTATCGTTTTCTGGCTGTCATTAATAGCGTCTGAATGCATTTTCCTGTTAGACAGGTTTTACTGAGCAAACTGTCATGGTTCGGTGAAGACAGATCTTATCACAAAGTTAAAAAAGTTTACATTTTTGGATGGACCAAGCTTTGTTACCTGAAAGTATGTTTTTCTATAATGTGTAATTTAAAAGGGGACCCCAAAATCTACAATGCATAAGGGATTTTTTTCTACAATATTGCCATCCAGAGTGGGGTTCCATGTGTGGAAGAGGTTGCAGGTCCTAGATTTCCAGATTTACAAGATTATTTGGCCTTCAAGGAATATGTGATTTCACCTTACTTTACCTAAAAGTAGCTTTTCAGTTGGCCTAAAATTTAATGTTATTAATTTAAATGGACACATAATCAAGGAAAACATTTTTTATTTCAAAATTGTATATTTAGTGGAACAAACAGCAAAAATAGTGACACGCACAAACACATGTGAAAAAAATTAGATTTGCGCCCTTGTTTGCCCCTTGTGCTGCTCGATCTTAGCTGCCTACAGTTCGCCAAAGCAGATAATGCCACAGGGACAGGAGGGTGCGCATATACCTGTAACATGTAACATGTGTCACAGGTACAAGAGGGCTAACATGTCGCACAGGGACAGGCGGGGTAAACAGTTGCCATAGGGGCAGGAAGGTAAACAGGCAGCTCAGGGGCAGGAGGGTAAAGATGCGGCACAGGGACAGGAGGGTAACCATGTAGCACAGAAGCAGGAGGGTAAACAGGTGGCACAGGGGCAGGAGGGTACAAGGGTGAAACAGTGAAGAAGGGGTGACATGTGGAACAGGGACAGGAGAGCAAACAGTAGACCCAGGAGGAGGCCCAAGAGCAACCCCTTTCCCCACCCCTGAAGATTACTATTCCACAGGTGACTTTATGGCCCTTATAAGAGTTTGCTGCAAAGCAATCCCCCCAATGTATCTGCATAAGCCTCCAAAATGCAGTCCTCTGGCTAGTACTGTGTTCACACTAAGATGAATGTTTCAGATAATTTCTAATAATGTGGCACATCTGAACTCTGCATAGCTAGAAAATGTGAGCCAATTTTACAGCCATAGAGCAAAGACATTTTTAGAAAATGTCATAATGTTGTGAGATTAAAATGTTGTTTTTCCTTTTTTTTCCAGGTGCAGAAGAAAGACCACTTGCACACCTCCTGCTGGCAATAATAGAGTGTGTATTGCACTCTGTTCTGTGTGCCTACATACAGCAAGTAACATTTGGTCAGAGCATACTTACACCCAGATTAAGTTTACAATGCATCTGGAGATGCGTTTTGATTTGAATTTGGCTGGAACTACAATCAAGTTCCGTGCTCTATTTTTAAAATGAAACTTAATTATTTGTTGCCTTGGTAAAAGTACAGTGTTTAGTAATTAAATAAACTTTTGTAATATTTTTTTGACTCTACAGGTCCTGTGAGTGCTGTTTTGTTATCAGTGGGATGTAGACACTATGCTGATTTACATTTGTTTGTCTTTATTATACTCATGGTCTCAGGTCTGACGATAACATTAGGTAGCTTAAGGCAGCTGTCTGGGGCACCAGACTTTGGGGGGCACCACATGACAGGCGCCTTCCCATGTGTGCAGATTGCAAGTGAAGCATACAGAAGATCTGTCTCTCCAACACAACGCGGATGGAAGAAAGTAATTGTGAGGGAAGGAAGGGATATCTTAATGTAATGAGGGTGAGAGGTGGGTTGTTAATTTAATGGTGGAGTGTCCGTGGAGCTAATTATTTAATGGTAGGTGCTATTAATGTATTTGTAGAGTGATGGGCTCATTCATTTAATGCTGGGGTGGTTGGTGGCAATTAGTTAAATGTGGGGCTGAGTTTGGGGAGACGTAGGGTTTTTTCTTAAATATGAATATGAATTATTTAATGTCAGGAATGGTTATGCAAAATAGGTATATTTATTACATGTAAATGCTTTAAATTTATTACCAGGGCTGTTTGGGGGAGAGAAATAGGTTTATTTATTAAATGAGAATACTATTAATTTAATACTGGTGCTGGTTGGGGAGAAATATGGTTATTTATTAAATGTTATTAATTTAATGTTGGGGCTGGTTTGGGGGAAATATGGTTTTTATTACATGTTTATGCTAGTAATTTAATGTCGGGGCTGGTTGGGGAAAAAGCTATATTATTAGCTTATGACACCAGAAGGGAAAGCTGCAAGAAGAGATAGTAGAGAGCAGGACAGCCAGCCACATGAAACTTATCACTTCCATATTGAAAATAAGACACGGGCACTTAACCCAGCATCAGAGAAACAACATCCCCTCTGGAATCACACTGACGTGCCCACACAAACAGGTCTAGGGGTTCCCCACACAAGGGACCATGAGCCAAAGTACCTTGAAGAAGAATGTAACATGCGGCCAATTAACCAAAGCTCCTCGTATTAGCTGCTGACCGCAATGCATTCCTGTCTCGTCTGTGATGAGAAAAAAAATATGCAAAAAACTTTGATTTAAACAAGGATGGATTGAGGGATTTTGTCCAGCAAAAGAGGCAGGATTTTCCAAGGAGGTAACCTATATAGAGAATCAAGTATCTCCATTACGGATCTCATTGGCTGATGGAAAATGGGCTGACAAAACTTTAACTTTAAATTTCAGTGTACAAATAAGCTATCAAGTATTTGTGTGCTGCATGAAAAAAACAACAGTATTTATCTTATGTGCAAAATAATAAACTAATCTGTACCCCTTGCATTGTAACATGGTTTTGCCCATTACTAATTGTTTTGCCTTACTTCCCTTAATAAATCAGGTCCATTACGTTTTAGTGTATTAGGTTATAAGGGGTCATAGGTTATCTTGTCATTTTAACCACTATATAAAAAAAAAAATTCTCCCAAAATTCAGTTTTCCCCTAACCCAATCCCAATTTAAGTAGAGCTAGAGTGGGGTTCCTCCTCCAGGACTCTTTCCGTCCCTTTTACAGAGGTGTGTGCATTGTGTTAAGGTCCAGGAACCAATAGGAATGGACTCCTAGGCTGTCTTTGACAGCTAGACACATAAAAAGATAATGGCACACCCACTACCTGCTTTGTGGTGCAGCCCACTAATCCAGCATCATTGGTAATGGTTCTACACCACCCATGTTTTTCCAGGACATTAAACTCCATAAAGATTTCCTTTGCTTGTTGTCGTACATAAGCCAATTCAATCCATTCTTTTGAACTGTCCTCAGTTTTGTGAGACAGTCGTGGTTCTCTGTGTCTATAATGCTATTTGGGGTGCATCACTGGGTAAATATGGTCTGTCTTTTTATCTTCTTGCTATTGAACCTATGGCTAGGCTAAAGTCCCTAGATAGGAAAGGTGAGCACGTTCTGTGTAATGAATAGATTTGCACATACAACGGGGGAAGATTGACCCCGGTAATCACTGCTACGTTAGTCAAAATTATTAATTAATTCAGAGTGGAGAACATTGAACTGTAAGATCACTCATAGATCAACAGCTGTTTACTCTTTAATGGTACAAATCGTATTTACAAGTAACTAATGGATTGCAAACATATATCTGCAAGAAATTGGTTAACTCCACACCATTGCCCTCTTTGCTGCGAATTTTGTAGGAATGTCCTTCTAACGAACAATGAAAGAACATATTGTTCTCTCATTGCCTCAGAAATGTTAGAATGCATACTGACAATCGGTATCACAAATCATACATAGAAACAGAACAAAGAAATACAAGTTTGACAGAAACGGTGCAGATATGAATCATAGTGTAGAGAGGACACCTGAGAGCTTACAATATAGAAGAAGGTAACGCTGAGACAATAGGAGCTAGCATGATAGGATGGTGGATGGGGAGTAGAATCGTGTGGTTAGGTTATAGTGTGTTATTAGAGATGTGTTTTGATAGAGCACTTGAAAGAAGTTTGGGAGAGAGTCGGGTCAGATGGGGTAGGGAGTTCCATAAGTAGGGAGCAGCACGGGAGAAGTCTTAGATGCAGGCAGTAATCAGAGAGGGGAGACGACACAAGTCAGAAGTCTAAGAGGGTGTAAGGGAGATTGTCTCATGATGAAGTCAGAGATATATGAAGGGAATTGTCAAGAGGGCTTTGAAGATGAGGGTGAGCAGCTTGAATTAGATTTTGGATGTCATGGGTCCAGTATAGGGATTTACAGAGTGGTGCAGCGCATGTGGAACGGCGAAAGAGAAAGATCCCACTTGCAGTGGCATTAAGGATGCATTTTAGCCGGGATAGATGGACGACGTCAGGGCCGATTCTAGACCAAGAAGAGCCCAGGGTGAATGTGTATTATGTACTATAGTCCTCAATCCATAAAATGACAATAAAATATGCTATTCCAGTTGCAGAAACAGTGTGTGAGGAAAGTGCGTCTCCAGAGGCTGTACAGTCTGAATGGCGACATTTTCATTATCGCCATATTGTACCCCACCCGCCTCATCGTCCCTTTATCTTACTCTTGCAGGGTCCCATTTATTGTCTGTCCTCCTTGTCTCTTCTCCTTTTTCCCTCACTTACATCATATGATCATGGAGAGCATTGTGCATCACAGGAAGTGACAGGTGATTCTGCGTTACCTGTCAGTAGCAGCTAGCCCACTAACTTCGATCCCTATGTAAAGTAATCAGCATGCTGGGGGCACCACCGTGATGATAACAGGCCACAGCAGGTCGCGTGTGGGTTGTTGCCATGTAGAGGTAGCGTGTAACCCCCAGTGTAGAAGAATGGGAATTTGAAATCATTACACAGGCATTCCCAGCATGCTCCACCCCCTGGCCAGCCACCTGGTCAAAACATACCTGGAGACGGTTCTGAGTGCACTTTAAATGGGCAAAAGATATCTCCATTTACAAGAGATGAGCAGTTCAGATTTGGTGAAATCCGTCAAGATTTGACATATGGGATCCAAGTGGAAACGAGTTTCGCACGCCAATTTCGGATCTTAAAACGAAGCAAAACGTAATTTCATTAAATTTTTGTTTGCAAAACTCTCGCAAGTTTTGGATGGATATTTTCTGCATATATATATATATATATATATATATATATATATATATATATATATCCCTCCCTCATTTTCTTTAGTGCCATTTTAGAAAATACAGTGTGTAGGGAGGAGGTTAGCTGAGGTGCTCTGCTCATAAAATAGCGTTCAAGGTGAATGAGGGACATAGAAAGCAATAGAAATCCTGTCAATATTGTGAAGAATAGTCAGCTAGAATAATTTGCTGAGCAATTCCTTTTAATTGTAATCTCTTCAGAGAGTTTAAATGGATTAGTGGATACTAGTTGTTGTTAATGCATTGCATATATAATGGTAATAGACAGTATATACAGACTAAGTTAGATAGATATCATTCTGAACTAAGTAGTATATTTAGTGGAGGAAAACTGTGTTTTTGCTGTATGACTATTAGCAGCGGAATCCAAAAAACAACAAATTTATTTCTTTTAAAATTTTAAGTTTTGCTAGTGAAAGTGATCTTGTGTGGGGCAGTGACATCTAAAATAATCTTGAAAAAAATTGCGTGTGAGGTTCAGGAGCAGCTGCACATATTCTAATTTTATTCTATTTTTCAATACTTAGAGTATATGACCCCTAGGTGCAAAAAGAAGGGACAGACTAAGATAAGCGGGTGAAAAAAGTGTATTGCACAGAAATACCTTAGTAGTAAATGTATAAGCAATTTCAAAACTGAAATGAGTAATCCTCAGATGGACTTAGCAAGTAGAGACAGAGGTAGATATACCAGCAAGTACAGTATGGTGAGGTAAATGGTAACGGCCAAGGTAGGGAGGACCTCTGGTATCTAATACACGTACACAATGCAGATGATTAAGGGTTGCCGGAATGAAGGCACCAAGTTCAGTAATATAGAGATGCAATAAATGGTCACAGATGCACACAGATATGGAGGAATGAAATAACAAAGTCAATAAAGAGGACCAAATGTTCAAACCAGGGTATGGAGAATCTCTGGGAAATATAGATAAATGTAGACAGTGTCCAATGCATGTATCCGCCAAGAGGAGGCATAGAGTTCTAGGATATATGAATCAAACAGTGTGGGATCCGAATATTGCTGAACATACTTAGTCCATAAATCCTGATACACTGTATAGAGATTCCGGAGGCGTGGTAACACAGTGGAACCGGTAAAGTACACTGGTAGTAATCCGCTACTGAGAACAAGTGTCCATACTCCCGATATCAAAAAATGCTTTGTCCGGAAAATAAATCCTGTGGTTAAGTAGGCGGTAGTGGCTCTTACCCTGTATGAAGAGATGTGGTACCTTCTTTTAAAGCGGCTGTGAAGTCTAATTTTACATATTCTCCATCCAAGGGTTGGAACTTCCCTTTAGCTCTACCCCTGCAGGCAGCAACCTACATACCTACACCAAGGAATAAGGGAGCGCTGACCCACCTATCCTTGCCTATTTATTTTTCAATACTTTTTCAATTTTGAAAGGGTCCTTCAGTGAAATCTATATTTAAAAAAGTGAGTTTGCATGTGAGGTTCAACACAGCTGCACACCCCAAATAAAAGCTACATATTGTAATATTTTCTATTTTTCAATAATTGTCACTTTTGGAAGGGTCATTAAGTGAAATCTATATTTAAAAATGGTGTTTGCAAATGAGGTTCAGCAGCAGCTGCACCCCCTAACAAACGCTATATATTCTAATCTGTTCTATTTTTCAGTACTTGTCTATTTGTAGAGGGTCTTTCAGTGACATCCATATTAAAAAAAGGTGTTTGCATGTGAGGGCTTTTTATGGGCATTTTTGACATTTAGTGACCACATGTATAACATTGCAGTGGCTGCAAAAGAAATGTCATCTGTCATGCCGTCAACTGAAGCAAGCCCATCAGATAAACATACCCAATTGTAGAGAGCTACGTAATTTGGTGTCGCTATATAAATAAATGATGATGCTGGTAGATTAAGGTGGCCTGCACCCATACTAAAAAACTTCAAAAACTACGCACACAATTCATTGCCAGGTCATTCATAGGTAACCAAGAGCAGGGCTTTCCTTACCTTGTTGCTATATAAATAAATGATGATTCTTATAGATGAAGGTGGCTTGAACTCATACTAACAAACTTCAAAGACTACACACACAATACATTGCTAGAGCATTTATGGTAGCCAAGAGCAGGGCTTTCCTAAGCTTGCTTTACTTATATGCTCTTTACCATAACGCTGCCCTGCTGAATCAAACCAGTGAACTCATAAATATTTATGGGGAGGGAGGGCTGAAGAATCATTCCTCCGGGGGAAGCTTCATTCAACCCCAGTGTAAAGGAGACTAGTCGAGACTTGCATAGGAAGTGGTCCCTAAGACCCATGTATAAAAATATGGAATCTAATTAAATAATATTTATATGTTCTGTTGGTGAAGTATAAGAAATATGTAAAAGAGACAGTTCAGATAGGCTAATAGTTGCCATTCCCACACATGTAAATATTTATAATACTAACATTGATGCAGATTTGGTTGCCCAAAACATGTCTTGACAATGCAATTGAAAGTCCACATTCTGAGAAATTAAGAGGACAGATTTTGGCCCCGGCAAAGAATACATGTAGAGATGGAGATGTGATGGCTGACGATTTATGCTGAGTGATGGAGTTAGAGAACCGTGTAGATTGATTTATTATTTTTGGCATTGAATAGGAGAAAGCAAATGCAACAATGGCAAAATTACAAAATCCTTCATTAAGACCGCTCACTGCAGACCAGGGGAGGACTGATAAGTTTTAGCCCTGGGGGCAAGACTCGGCTCAGCAGTCTATTAAGAATATTTTTAAGGAAAATAAATGCAGGTGGCCCAGTGATCCAGACCAAGATATACCACTATGGGACCAGCCCAGGGGTAAGACCCCCCCCCTGTCCCCCATCCCTGCCTGCACCTGCTGCAGACTTTGACCAAAATTGGTGAAAATTGGGACAGTTATGAAGGGATCATTAGAAATTAGACTGGAAATGACTGGAAAAGAAAGTTAATGCTATAAATAGTAATATATGAGCAAAAACAGCTCAAAATGACATTATTTTACCAATTATTTACAATTTTGTTATTAAATCCAGATCTAAAATCAAAACCTTTCGCGATTTATTGACAAAACCTGTCAAAAAACCAAAACACAATAACATTTTAGAACCAAAAACCACATCCAAAACCAAAACACAGGGTCAGCGCTAGAGATGCTCGGGCTCGGTTTTCAGAAAACTGAGCCAACCGAAACATAGCCGATCCGAGTACCGAGCAGAGCCGACTCGGAACTTTCCGGCACCCTCAGATCTAAAAACGAGGCAAGACATCATTGTCGCTTCGTTGGATCTCGCAAGTTTTGGATTCTATAAGTACCGCCCTCCACGGAGATCCGGCGCCACAGAAGCGGTAGTAGGGTTGTTGGCAGTCTCCAGTGCAGTTGGGCAGCATCATAGCTAAAATAGAAAGAGAAGGGGTAGCAATGTTCTAATCAAAGTCTCCAGTGACATTTTACTGTGCCATAGCTCACCCAGAAACAGGAGAGGTGGCAGTGTTCAGAGCTGAAAAGAAATTCAAATAATGGGGCTGGCAGTGTTCTTAAAAGTCTCCAGTCACATTCTAATGTGCCATAGCTCACCCAGAAACAGGAGAGGTGACAGTGTTCAGTGCTGAAACAGAAATTCAAATAATATGGCTGGCAGTGTTCTCAAAGTCGCCAGTCACATTGTACTGTGCCATAGCTCATATAGAAACAGGAAGGGTGGCAGTGTCCTTGTCATTCTCCAGTCACATTGCTCTGTGCCATTGCTCATACAGAAACAGGAGGGGTTGCAGTGTTTTTGTCAGTACCCATTCTTCAGTCATATTGTTCTTGTCACTCTCCAGTCTCAGTGCCATTGTTCATACAGAAACAGGAGGGGTGGCAGTGTTTTTGTCACTACCAAGTGTTTAGTCACATTGTTCTTGTCACTCTGCAGTCTCAGTGCCGTTGGTCACACAGAAACAGGTGTAACAGTGTTCTTGTCATTCTCCAGTCTTCAGTCACATTGTTCTTGTCACTCTCCAGTCTCAGTCATGATGATACTAATCCCTCTACGTCATGTGCTAAAGTCTATGTTCAAGCGCATAGTGGTTTTAAGTCAGGGAATCAAAAATGTAAAACAAAGCTTTTAACTTTTCAAAGAAAAAAAAACCTCTCTAATAAAGGTGAAAGATTACTATAGAAAAACATAAAATTGCCAACATGCCACTCTACCCAAAATATTAACAAGCATACCAGCATCAGCTACCCCCCTTCTCTCAGCTAGATCCTAGCACCTGCAATCTACATTGTCATCATCCTCACCCTCATCAGTGTGTACATCATCATCACACAATACTAATTTATCCCCGCTGGTATCCACCATTACAAAAGTCTCTGTACTTTGATGTAATTGCCAGTAATGGCCTTCCTCATGGAATTTATATTTAATTTAACGAAAGACCTGGCACGATTGTTGGCCAATTATTTTAGACCAGACCAAATGTCAAAATGTTGTGCTGACTCATGTGCATCACCACTGGCTGTCTGTGAAGCTAAGTTTTATCCTAGCAGCAGTTGCCAAAGAAACTGAGGGAGGAGATGTCATTGTGTCATGTACCACTTGAGCTGTCAGCTTGCTGACCAGGAGCTCATTGCATCTCTTGAGATCTGGGTCAGTTGGGGAGAAAGAGAAGACATAGCTCTTAAACCTAGGATCATGTACAGTTGCCAAAATGTAGTGATCCATTTTCAAGATTTTGATAACTCTCGGATCCTGGTTAAGTGAATAAAGTATTTGATCTATAAGTCCTACATAGTTAGCAGAATTGCTTTGTTTCCTTTCCACCTTCAATTTCTCTAGCTGCTTTTCCAAAAGTCTAATTAAGGGAATTACTTTGCTCAAGCTAGCAGTGTCTGAACTCAGTTCACAGGTGACTACTTTGAATCGTTTCAGCACCTTGCACAGCATGGAAATTATTCCCCAATGTGCTGGATTAAAGTACATTACCCCTCAAATTTGATTCTTCTCGTAGAAGCTGCAATCTCCTACATGCTGTTGCAGAATGCCAAAAATGACCCGAATTATTTCAGGACACAGACAGCATCTCCTTCATGTCACTGTCATTTTTAAAAAAGCTCAGTAACACCATTATGTGAGCAAAACAGGGAATGTGATGGAATTCTCGCCGCTGTAATGCTCTCACAACATTGGAGGCTTTATCAGAAATTACATATCTTCAGGAAAGTACAAGCGGGATAAGCCATGTTGCAATGACATCCCTTCGTTTTTCATACAGGTTGACAGCGGTATGCCTCTTAGTGAAGCCAGGGATGTGCAGGAAATTTCAGCAGCTGCAATAACAGTTTTTTTTGCCTTACCACCAACTGAAGCAAGAGGTGGTAACAAGGTGGAATTTCACACTTTATATGCTTGTGAGGATGGAGGAACAGTGAAAAGCCATCCACGCTTAATTCCCAAGCCATTACATTGAGAAAGGAGGGGGAATGTACTTTAATCCAGCGCAGTGGAGAATACTTTCCATGTTATGCAAGGTGCTGAAACGATTCAAAGTAGTCATCTGTGAGCTGAGTTCAGACAATGCTAGCTTGAGAAAAGTGATTCCCTTAATTAAACTTTTGGAAAAGCACTTTGAAATGTTGAAAGACAAGATGAAACAAAGAAATTACGCCAAGTATGTTGGACTTGTAGATTAAATACTTTAATTGCTTCGCAAATATCAAAGAGTTATCAATTTCTTCAAATCGGATGACTACATTTTGGCGACTATGCTTGATCCTAGGTTTAAGAGCTATGTCTTCTCTTTATTTCCAGTGTCCCAGATCACAAGAGATACAATGAGCTCCTGGTGAGCAAGTTGAAAGCTTAAGTGGTACGTAACACAATGGCGTCCCCTGCTGCTAAGAAAAAACTCAGCTTTTCTAAGAGACCAAAGGATGATGCAGATGATTCAGCAGAACATTTTGACATCTGGAAACTTCCCTTTACAAGGCAGCGCCGCATTAAATTTAAGCGCTGAAGATGCCGATCTCGCCGAGTTGAAGAATCCGGACATTGATACATTTACCCCACTGTCTGTATATGTGGGTCGGACCACCGATGCCAGTAAGTGGCCGGCGAGTAGACAGGGAAGTAATGTCTAGCAAGATGTAGGTGGTGGGGATTTTCGTGTACTGTTACTGGATATGATTGCTGTACCAGCATTGGAGCTGTTTTACCATCCTGATAACCGCTAATAAACAGCTAAATGGTTCAGCATACCTGTGTCTGATTCCTGTGAATGGTGTACTTTCTCACAATATATAAATATATATATATATATATATATATATATATATATATATATATATATATATATACCCTATTTGCTGGCGTATAAGACTACTTTTTTGCCCTGAAAAACATGCCTCCAAGTGGGGGGGTCGTCTTATACACCGGGTCCAGTATCGCGCAGTATCCAGTGCAGCCGCGGCGGGTCATCAGCGTGGCTCCGGCGAGCATCAGCAGCGATACAGGGGTGCCAGCCTTTTTGACGTGACCGGCCCGTTCTGCTGACAGGGAGGGCAGACAGGGAGCAGGGACCAATCCAATCAGGCTTTGTATACAGCCAACAGCCAACCACAGTACTGCACCATTGTACAGTACAATACAGCATAGAAAATGTCCAGCAGTCAAACCCCTATCAACCCTATCATGGCACCAGCATAAAGAAAGAAATATGATGCAAGTTTTAAACTTAAAGTTGTAAACTTTGCCATGAAACATAATAATTGTGCTGCTGCAAAACAATATGGAGTAACAGAAAAGATGGTTCGGGACTGGAAATCAAATGAAAAAGCATTAAAGATTATGCCAAGGGGTAAGTGTGCACTTGCTCTTTCCCTCTATTTGTTATCTTCCTTCTATCATTGACTAGTGAATTACGTTTAATAAACTTGCACTGTTTTATGTTTACTGTACATGTTTGATAACATACAGCCTTGTGACAGTTTTCCTGCATGTCATAGGCATTCGAATATAAATTAACATGTTGAAATCAAATCTGATGTTCTTTTACGTTTTATTTGGTGTGTGGAAGGTGTGCGGAAGAGGGGGTAGTCTTATACGGCGAGTATATAACAAACTCTATATTTTGAGTGGAAATGTTGGGGGTCGTCTTATACGCCCAGTCGTCTTATACGCCGGCAAATACGTATATATATATATATATATATATATATATATATATATATATGCCATTCGCAATACAAAGCAGACACAGACTGGAAAATTTTGGTACCTGTAGAACAAGGTCCACAAAGTCATCAGAGAAAAGGGCCAATCCCTAATTTCGTCTGGAATTTCAACTTTCTGTCTATTATCACGTTTCTGAGCTGCAGGGAAGCTAATTGTTTCTCTGTCATTCAACCAATTGACAATACTGGAAAGACCTGTCTGTTGAAACTCGTAAATTTCCCCCCACACTAAATTCCTTAACATCATCTTTCGAAGGTGCCCTGAATAGAGTACATTGTTCGCTGGGAATTAACACAAATAAAATGATGTGCTCCTCTATTCATTTCTAAATAAACACAATGTGGGGTCGCAAATATCTCAATGTTTATTTATCAAAGTACAAATGCTTTCCAATGCTTGTGCTTACTCTGATGTTTCACCTGTCGGAATTCTAATATTTCAGCTCTATGTATTTGCATCGCTGGAATACCTCGGCGAGATTTTAATAATAAACTATGGGTAATTATAGGTGATTTTCTATCCAGGGCTCCCTTTCTGGATTCTAATAAACAAATAAATAATTTTAATAATAAAGCATTTTTCAGCAACTGATCCCCAGCTATCGGCATGTTTGCATGGGGAAGCTTTCACCACACGGACCCGGCAACAGCGATAGCCGTCGAAAGCTGGGAGAGACGGTTTGTTAAATAGGGAGAAGCAGGTGTTTTCACCGGATAAATAAATAGGTCGCATAGTCTTCAATGAACTGTAATTGAACCATTTCAGACATCTACATTCACTTCACATTTACTTCTCAGTGGATTCCATCCACCCACGTTTTGATTTGACGCTTGTTCATTTCTCAGCACACTACCCCCGATACTCACCAGGGACCCCCGCAACGGAGTTTGGGTTTAGCTGCAGAGGGTACGAAGGTCGCGGTTCTCCAAGACAGTCACCAGTGTAGCGACAGTAGCAGACAGGTGTAGTCAGACAGTGCAGGTCAAAGCCAAATGAGCAGAGCTGCGCACAGGGAGGGTCCAGAGAGTAGTCAGGTCTAGCCAATAATCAAACCATTCGAGCAACAAGATACCAATTCATAACACAGGAGCATAATAGGAAGCAAGCAGAGTCAGAACCGAAGAATACTGGATCAGAAGCTTAGGAGACGCTGGAGTAGGGAGTGAACCAATTCTCTGGCACCCTAATGGTGTCAGAGGATGCTATATATATAGTAAGGTGCACCCTGATTGGGTGATGGAGATTCAGCGGTCAGCCTAGATGAGCGGGGATAGCGTCCCGTGGATCAGAGCATGTGCACGCATAGCTTGCAAGAGAACAAGTGAGCGCCATGTTGCTAGGCAACGGGACGCGGCTGTCAGGAAGGCCAGTCTCCTGTACCAGGTGTCAGTGCAGAGACAGCGCCTGACAACACCGCTGTCATTTCTACACTATCAGTCTTGGGCGTAACACTGAGGTGGTTCCCGAGTGCCTTAATTTTGTTAACTTTCTTCTTTTATTGTTTCATGGTATTGTTGTCTGTTGCCTCCACGTTGCTCTATACAGGGGGATGTCATCTGGGGTATTTCAACCCAATGGTATTTCCCTGCACAGATCTGATTGGTCAGCTGTGATTTGAACAAGAAGTTATTGCTGGTAATTGCACAATCTAATTGAGAGATCACAGCTGCCTGAAGTTATGGGATTAGAGGTCTTCCAGCCGACCAGGTTCCCAGTTACTGCATCTGACTGTAATTGGAGCTTGTTGCTACTAACAATATTGTAAGTCTGAGATTACATTTTCCTATGTAAAGTATTATTTTACTCTCTATTGGTTACTCCTGGGTTACAGTAACATAGTATAAATTGAAGTCAGCGCAAATTCAATATAATACTAACAGAGGTGGAAAATATGTGTCACTTTCTGTGGACACCAACTGGGCGGAGCCCCCTCCTCCCTGATAGTCTTTACTTTATAAGAGCAAACACAGCAGAGGAGAGATACAGAGTGATATTGTGACTGATACCGAGAATGAACAAGTGGATTGCAATTGCCCTAGTTGCCCTTCTGACTTGTCCTTTGGGTAAGTGAATATGGAATGTATGTAGATAAATCTGGACATGCATGTTAAAAAAAAATAAAAAAAAATAAGATCTGATTGTTTAAATTGAATTGTAGAAAATCGAATGGTGTGTATGACGTTTTTTAAAAAATACACACAATCTTTCAATCCTTACTTTTGTGATAAGGATTGAAAGGGATTGTGTTAAAAAATACCTCTTTAGTATATATTCCCCTAAATCTGTTGAGATGAAGGTATCTGAATTGATATGTATTAGAATGTTGGAAAATTCTGAAGTGCTTGAATGAAAGGGGTTTTTATTGTTGAGGCATTTGTATTCCAATGTGATGAAAGTCTAACTATGTTATAGTGCGTGATGTGATAGTTCATAGTTTGGGGACTATTTATTAAGCTGCGAAGAGCCATAAATCTATAGACAACAACTGTTTACTCTGAAGAATCCCCATCGCAGTTCTTCCATCAGTACATCAAGGGGTTAAAGCAGGAGAAATCAGAGCTTTCTCCTGTCTATACATATTTTACGCTGGTTACTGCAGTCTCCATAGACATCTATGGGAATTGCAATCTGGCCCAATTTAACAAGCGGCGAAAAGCTATGCTTTTTGTTGCAGCATTTTAAAAGCTGTCATCTCAATATGACACATTCCATCACTGCTGGAGAAACAGCTGTGCATTCATCACCAGCTCCAAAAAGAAGGAAACTGACACTGCTGCTGTCTGTACTGTACCTGTGCTGTGTATACATGTCATGGTGTAGTAGTGTGTGAGGAGGAGACTGACACTGCTGCTGTCTGTACTGTACCTGTGCTGTGTATACATGTCATGGTGTAGTAGTGTGTGAGGAGGAGACTGACACTGCTGCTGTCTGTACTGTGCTGTGTATACATGTCATGGTGTAGTACTGTGTGAGGAGGAGACGGACACTGCTGCTGTCTGTACTGTACCTGTGTTGTGTATACATGTCATGGTGTAGTAGTGTGTGAGGAGGAGACTGACACTGCTGCTGTCTGTACTGTACCTGTGCTGTGTATACATGTCATGGTGTAGTAGTGTGTGAGGAGGAGACTGACACTGCTGCTGTCTGTACTGTACCTGTGCTGTATATACATGTCAAGGTGTAGTAGTGTGTGAGGAGGAGACTGACACTGCTGCTGTCTGTACTGTACCTGTGCTGTGTATACATGTCATGGTGTAGTAGTGTGTGAGGAGGAGACTGACACTGCTGCTGTCTGTACTGTACCTGTGCTGTGTGTACATGTCATGGTGTAGTAGTGTGTGAGGAGGAGACTGACACTGCTGCTGTCTGTACTGTACCTGTGCTGGGTATACATGTCATGGTGTAGTAGTGTGTGAGGAGGAGACTGACACTGCTGCTGTCTGTACTGTACCTGTGTTGTGTATACATGTCATGGTGTAGTAGTGTGTGAGGAGGAGACTGACACTGCTGCTGTCTGTACTGTACCTGTACTGTGTATACATGTCATGGTGTAGTAGTGTGTGAGGATGAGACTGACACTGCTGCTGTCTGTACTGTACCTGTGCTGTGTATACATGTCATGGTGTAGTAGTGTGTGAGGAGGAGACTGACACTACTGCTGTCTGTACTGTACCTGTGCTGTGTGTACATGTCATGGTGTAGTAGTGTGTGAGGGGGAGACTGACACTGCTGCTGTCTGTACTGTACCTGTGCTGTGTATACATGTCATGGTGTAGTAGTGTGTGAGGAGGAGACTGACACTGCTGCTGTCTGTACTGTACCTGTACTGTGTATACATGTCATGGTGTAGTAGTGTGTGAGGAGGAGACTGACACTGCTGCTGTCTGTACTGTACCTGTGCTGTGTATACATGTCATGGTGTAGTAGTGTGTGAGGAGGAGACTGACACTACTGCTGTCTGTACTGTACCTGTGCTGTGTATACATGTCATGGTGTAGTAGTGTGTGAGGGGGAGACTGACACTGCTGCTGTCTGTACTGTACCTGTGCTGTGTATACATGTCATGGTGTAGTAGTGTGTGAGGAGGAGACTGACACCTCTGCTGTCTGTACTGTACCTGTGCTGTGTGTACATGTCATGGTGTAGTAGTGTGGGAGGGGGAGACTGACACTGCTGCTGTCTGTACTGTACCTGTGCTGTGTATACATGTCATGGTGTAGTAGTGTGTGAGAAGGAGACTGACACTGCTGCTGTCTGTACTGTACCTGTGCTGTGTATACATGTCATGGTGTAGTAGTGTGTGAGGATGAGACTGACACTGCTGCTGTCTGTACTGTACCTGTGCTGTGTGTACATGTCATGGTGTAGTAGTGTGTGAGGAGGAGACTGACACTGCTGCTGTCTGTACTGTACCTGTACTGTATATACATGTCATGGTGTACTAGTGTGTGAGGAGGAGACTGACACAATATTTGTATCTTATATATTTATCTGTCTCTCACTCTCTGCATTCAAACATTTCTAACAGGTCATGCCTTGCAGTGCTACACATGTGGTTATGCTACCTGTTTGATACCCTCAAAAACAACCTGTGGATCACTTGAAGTATGCCTGACACAGACAATTAGTGTCGGTAAGTAATACAAGATGCCATCTACAATGCAATACTGATTGTCATGCTTTTTCTTCTACCTAGGGACATAGCACCCTTATACTCATAATGACAGAGACAACATATATTAGTCTGATACCAGGGATAGTGACAGACTGCTGTCTTGGGGGCACATGGTGTAAGACTGTTTTCTACCACTTATAAATTCAACATATTCTGCACAACGCAACCTACATTGGGACAGGGGCTGATTTCCCTAAAACGCACAGAAATACACACACACCCACATGCCAGTCTGGTCAGCTGTCAGTTACCGTACCTGTATGTTTTTGGGCAAAGGATTTAAACCCCCTCAAACACAGGGAAAAATTTTGATGACCGAACATAATAATATGACTTAATAACTGTGTCTCCCTAAGAGTACTAATTTTTGGAATGTTAAATAACTTCAATCATTTTCATGACCCAAGATGTTGATACAATCTCTCCCACTGTCCCAATCAGGCAACCATCACTGCTAAAATAATTTACATGACACCAAGCAGTGGAGAGAAAATGGTCTTTATTTCAGAATTGCCAACTTTAACCTTTAAAGGGGAGGGGCGTACCAGGGCATCCCATTGTCCACCAGGCCATGTACACCATGCTGGGTTCCCATAGCAGTGCCCATTAACCAGCCACCTGACTCCTCCCTTCCTGGTGGCAAATCCAAACTGGGGTAAATAACCCAAACTGTGGACAGAGAATACTTTTTGACTGCCTCCTCAGCTAATCCTGGAGTCCCGTCCCCCCCAATTCTAAAACGCACATATTTATCTCTGCACAACCCTACTTCAACTGGGGGCTACCAATCAGACCACCCCTCCATTATCTGCCACAAGAGAGCACTTTTCACTTGAAGTTGGCCTTTGCTCTCAAGCCATACAATTGCCCGCCACCATTGCTGTTATTATGTGTATTAAAGATTCCTACACTAATGTATGATAAATATACGCCATCTGCCATATACAACCTGGGTGTCTGGTCCTCTAATTCCCAATGTCTGGGGTAAAACACCCCATCATACTCAGATAGGTGCCCACTATCTTATTCCTATTCACTGTGTGCACGTTCCTGTAAAATAGGTTCCAAACCCCACACATCAGTGGCAAATCTGTTCCTCTCTCCGCGTTAAATCTCTGTACTCTTCCAAGAAAAATGACCATGCTTTTATAACTTCCTTTACTACTCTCTTCGGCCTCACAAAATAACAGCACTGGATCATGCCACTTATTGCTGATATAAAACTTCTGCAAGAGGCGTACCTTATGGGCTTAATCCTGCCTGCAGATGATCAGTGGCCTAAGAGTGACTAATTGTAATAAGTGTGGCTTTTATTTTATTATTATTTTTACCAGTTTGTCGCTGACAAGTCCTTCCAAGCTGTGCAACTTCTGGTCTAGCAATCTGCTTGGTGTCAAAATCCATGCCCAAGAATGTTGCCGCCATAATTGATCCTGCCAGTTTGTGTGGTGCTAAAAGCACTTTTAGGGCTCTACCCACAGTGTCGCCACACACTAAGTACCCTGCAGGGCCCATAGATAGAAAATCGCTTTTGGGTTTCAAATCTGCTGGGCCACACCATTAAAGCTGACCTCACACAGGCATCTTACACATGCAAACCTGCCTTCAGTCCCAATTTTCAGAAAGGGGGTGGTATGTCTGAAAAAGGCAGTTATCTCACACAAAACGGTGTCCTTTGGGAATGTTGCCCACTGTGTCCAAAATTCTGGCCCGTGTACATGGAAATTTGGAACACGCTTGGAAAAGATGTGATTTGGTTTCAAAATGGATCGTATATGCAGTGATATTTGTCCCCCATACCTGAACTGTGGTCAGTTTGCTTTTACACTTTCTAACACCTTATCCAATTTGTACAGTTAATGCACTGGCTACAGATCAACAGATGAAATTCTGTATATTGCATACTTGCCTACTCACCCAGAATTCCCGAGAGGCTTCCGAATTTCAGAGAGTACTCCCGGACTCCCGGAAAGTAGGCAAACCTCCTGGATTCTCCGAAATTCACGGCATTGAATGGCGGGGGCAGGGCTTAAATGCGTCATTAAGACCCGCCCCTGCAATTCAATGCCGTGATTTTCAGCGTTTTATAGTGGGGGCGGGGCTATGGTGATGCAATGACAATGCCCCCTTCTACCCCCTGTCACATAACCTCTCCCCCGGGTGAGAAGTTTTGGCATGTATGGTATATTGATATATCTTTTGTCTTTGTTGCAGGCGTCGTGAATTTCAACAAGAAGTCCTGTTCAAATGCCACCAATTGTGTGGGGACGACCCAAAACACCTATTTAAGTGTGAACGTGACAGAAACTCCGTCCTGCTGTTACACCGACCTCTGCAATTCAGCCGCCATTCCCTCAGCGTCTATTGTAACTAGCATGGCTGTCCTGCTGTCTTTGTGGGTGGCCAAACTCTTGTGAGCCCATGAGGCACTTTACAAAGAGAATGTGTTGCTATTCTGAACCTCCTTTCTGATATTCCACCTGCACAGTTATCTTTACTTTGCGTACCGGTCACCTATTTGCAGTGGAGGCAGCCATATTGTGTGCTGAACATTGTTAATGAAAACATTGGTTCAGCCCACAAGATGGCTGCCTCCACTGTGACTAAGTGAAGGTTTAGAATTAAGTATTGACCTGTTGTTATTGTGTATATTATCATTGCCCTGTTCTCCTGAGGAGCATCCTTGTTCATTCTACTGCAAAACTTCTTTCTAATTTTTTTATGAATCTAAATTAAGGGTTATATTATCCCTGTTCATTTGTAATTTATTGTGATGGCTATTCTATTATCCTGTAAAACAAATAAAGACGATTCTATAATCTGTTTTTGGATTATTTCTGCAGCATGTGATACGTTTTGCTTTTCTGGAATAAGATATTTGAGTTGGATCACGTTGCTCCTAGATATCAGAGAAAATGGAACCTAGAGCCGATACTGGACACGAAAATTGTCACTGATCCCCCCCCTCAATGCTATATTGGAAACATCATTATGTTGCATGAAGGGATTAGCACAGGGTAATGAACAGAGATTCTCAAAATCGTTTTGAAGGGTTTCCTAAACTGGTTCATTAACCCAATTCTAAGTTCAAATATTTGCAATAAATTTGTTCCAAAATTTAGGGAGAGCCTGGTGATATGTGGACACCCCCTCTGAAGGTAGCATATTTCTAAAGATGTAGCATGAAGTTTACAACACGTCTGTTTTCAGTTTTACAATTGAAATTTAGTTATTTAACTAAGCCCACTCAGTTACCAGTATTTTTATCAACTTACCCAGTTACAGTACAGACGGCAGCAGTATCAGTCTCCTCCTCACACACTACTACGCCATGACATGTATACACAGCACAGGTACAGTACAGACAGCAGCAGTGTCAGTCTCCCCACACACTACTACACCATGACATGTATACACAGCACAGGTACAGTACAGACAGCAGCAGTGTCAGTCTCCCCCTCACACACTACTACACCATGACATGTATACACAGCACAGTACAGTACAGACAGCAGGTGTGTCAGTCTCCTCCTCACACACTACTACACCATGACATGTATACACAGCACAGGTACAGAACAGACAGCAGCAGTGTCAGTCTCATCCTCACACACTACTACACCATGACATGTATACACAGCACAGGTACAGTACAGACAGCAGCAGTGTCAGTCTCCTCCTCACACACTACTACACCATGACATGTATACACAGCACAGGTACAGAACAGACAGCAGCAGTGTCAGTCTCCTCCTCACACACTACTACACCATGACATGTATACACAGCACAGGTACAGCACAGACAGCAGCAGTGTCAGTCTCCTCCTCACACACTACTACACCATGACATGTATATACAGCACAGGTACAGTACAGACAGCAGCAGTGTCAGTCTCCTCCTCACACACTACTATACCATGACATGTATACACTGCACAGGTACAGTACAGACAGCAGCAGTGTCAGTCTCCTCCTCACACACTACTACACCATGACATGTATACACAGCACAGGTATACACAGCACAGGTACAGTACAGACAGCAGCAGTGTCAGTCTCCCCCTCACACACTACTACACCATGACATCTATACACAGCACAGGTACAGTTCAGACAGCAGCAGTGTCAGTCTCCTCCTCACACACTACTACACCATGACATGTATACACAGCACAGGTACAGTTCAGACAGCAGCAGTGTCAGTCTCCTCCTCACACACTACTACACCATGACATGACTACCTCTACTGCAAAAAACATTGTTCTTGTCATGCTCCAGTCTTCAGTCATGATGATACTAATCCCTCTACGTCATATGCTAAAGTCTATGTTCAATTGCATAGTGATTTTAAGTCAGGGAATCAAAAATGTATAACTAAGTTTTTACCTCTTTAAAGAAAAAAAAACACCTCTCTTATAAAGGTGAAAGTTTACTGTAGAAAAACATAAAATTGCCAACATGCCATTCTACCCAAAATCGTAACAAGCATACCAGCATCAGCTAGCTCCCTTCTCTCAGGTAGATCCTAGAACTTGCAATCTACACTGTCATCATCCTCACCCTCATCAGTGTGTACATCATCCTCCGACAATACCAATTTATCCCCGCTGGTATCCACCATTACAGAAGTCTCTGTACTTTGATGTAATTGCCAGTAATGGCCTTCCTCATGCAGGTAAACATACAGACAAAGGGCTATCAGATGAGTCACTCCTGATTTAATTAGGGACAGGTATTGTTCTGTGGCTATGCAGCAGAGTTTGTTCAAACAGGAGAGATCACAATCCAGACACATTTACATTTAAATACACAATGCAGTCCCCTGTAATTAAATATAGAGCTCACAGTTAAATAAAGACAAGAGAGCCCCTGGGGTGATGTACATTCATCCAGGGCTGGTGGACAATTATCCTTTTTCCTAGGCTGGTACAATGGACTAGTCTGCAAGATAACAAACCATGCTGGCAGACATTTTAACTACTTTCAAAATAGAATATATACAATCTTAAATAGGACTGACAAATATGGGGAACCAGAGGGCTAGAAAAATTATATGTTTTTATAGTCCGCAGTTTGTGAGAAACGAGTTGCAGACAAGTTGAGGTGATATTAATACCTCGTTTCCCCACTGAAGTTGTCAGCAGTATGCCTCTTAATGTAGACAGGGACGTGCGGGAAATTGCAGCAGCTGTAAAAACAATTTTTTCTGCCTTGCCACCAACTGAAGCAAGAGGTGGTAACAAGGTGGAATTCAACACTTTATATGCTTGTGAGGACGGAGGAACAGCGAAAAGCCATCCTCATTAGTGCCCTCGTCGGCTACAGAAATCGAAATTGATTTGCTGGAAGTGTTTTTGAAGAGTGATAATCCAAATAGTTCCAAACAGTGTGCAGCTACGATGTCATTTACATCTATACTATTGAACCTTTTTGAACCTAACGGGCATCCGTCCACACAGGAAGCGCTAGGAGGATCTGTGCGTTCCACTTGCGTTCCACTGCGGGCGGAGAAAGCCAACATCGTAGCTGCACACTGTTTGGAACTGTTTGGATTATCACTCTTCAAAAACCCTTCCAGCAAATCAATTTCACCGCATCGTGAGGAGGACTCCATTAGTTGCAGCAGGGAAAGAGCAGGGTAAGATTTTAAAACAACTACTTTTTCCGCAGAAGAGCTATAGCATTTCTATACCACGTGCATATCTTAATATATTACCAGTCATATTGTCTATCAACTATGCGCTGAATTTTCTCATTAATTTGTATACAGTTCATCATTTTTTCAGCAGCAGGTTATTTGTGCATGAGAAGCGCCGATATATATATATATATATATATATATATATATATATATTTTACCAGGTGTCCTTGTTCTTTAAGTTGTAAGTTGCCCTCCACGGGCTGACCACACCCCCTTGACTGGCCACACCCACTCTTACAGTTGGCCACACCCCAATGTAGTGGGCCCCTATCACTGCATTCCCCCGGTGGGCCCTTCATGCCCCAGTCCGACACTGGAAATACCTGTCTGTTGAAAGTCGTAGTTTCCCCCCACACTAAATTCCTTAGCATCAACTCTTCTTTTAAAGGTGCCCTGAATAATGTGATTAATGTACATTGTTCGCTGGGAATTAACAGAAATAATATTATGTGCTCCTCTATTCATTTCTAAATAGACACAATGTGGGGTCGGGGTCGCAAATATCTCAATGTTTATTTATCAAAGTACAAATGCTTTCCTCTCTAATAAAGGTGAAAGTTTACTGTAGAAAAACATAAAATTGCCAAGATGCCATTCTACCCAAAATATTACCAAGCATACCAGCATAAGGTAGCTCCCTTCTCTCAGCTAGATTCTCAGCACCTGCAATCTACACTGTCATCATCCTCTCCCTCATCAGTGTTTACATCATCCTCAAACAATACTAATACATCCCCGCTGGAATCCACCATCACAGAAGTCTGTGTAATTTGATGTAATTGCCGGTAATGGCCTTCCTCATGGAATTTGTAGTTCATTTTATGGCAGAGCTGTCACGATTTTTGGGCAATTCTTTTAGACCAGACCAAATGTCAAAAAGTTGTGCTGACTCATCTGCATCACCACTGGGTGTCTTGGGAAAGCTTAGTTTTTTCCTAGAAGCAGTTGCCAGAGAAACTGAAGGAGGAGATGTTGTTGTGTCATGTACCACTTGAGCTGTCAGCCTGCTGACCAGGAGCTCATTGCATCTCTTGAGATCTGGGTCAGTTGGAAAGAAAGAGAAGACATAGCTCTTAAACCTAGGATCAAGCACAGTTGGCTAAATGTAGTGATCTGATTTCAAGATGTTAATAACTCTTGGATCCCGGCGAAGCAAATTAAGTACGTAATCTACAATTTCAATATAGTTAGCGGATTTGCTTAGTTTCATTTCCTCCTTCAATTTCTCTAGCTGCTTCTCAAAAAGTCTAATTAGGACAATCACTTGACTCAAGCTAACAGTGTCTACACTCTCTTCACAGGTGACTACTTCACTGGACCAAAGTACATTCCCCCTCAAATTCTTTTCTTCTTGCAGCTGCTTAATTCTCCTACATGTTGTTGCAGAATCCCGAAAATGACTCTAAATATTTTGGGACACAGACAGCATCTCCTGCATGTCATTGTCATTTTTTTTTAAAAGTTCTGTACCACCAAGTTATTTGTGTGAGCAAAACAGGAAATGTGATGGAATACCCACCACTGTAATGCTCTAACAATATTGGTTGTGTTATCAGAAATCACATATCCTCTGGAGAGTCCAAGCAGGATAAGCCATGTTGCAATGACATCCCTTAGTTTTTCAAACAGGTTGTCAGCAGTATTACCTCTGATCTGCGCCTTGTCTCGTCTCTGATAACCACCTCTCTAAGTTTCTGATTCTTACAAAAGCTTTCCATGAACTCACTTCAAATGGCGTAACATGGATAAGGATTCTAGATGGTTAAAGTCCCTACCTCTACCAACTATGGCTTTACAATGCTACAAATGACTAGACAAATGTTGTCAGGATTTGGGTAAAAATAATTCCACACATAAGAGGTGGATTTTTTGGTCTTATGCCCAGGCATGACAATGAGCTTCTTCTTATCACTGGCAGGAACTGCTGCAGTCTTTGTTTGAAAGTGTATGAAAATAATATTGTGACCTGTGAGGTGTTCAAAATTGACTGAAAAATGACTTGAAATTAGTGTTATTGAAGTTAATAAAAATGTAGGAACAAAAAGCGAGCAAAATTATGGGATTTTAGCATATTTTAGCTATTTTTCTAATAAATACAGATCCAAAACCAAAACCAAAACACACAAGGTTGGTTTTGCAAAAACCAAAACCAAAACACGAAGTTGTTTCAGATCCAAAACCAAAACCAGAACACGGGAGTCAGTGAACATCTCTAGTTAAAAGCAACACTTTCCAATAGTAAGCAGAGGGGGTAACTAAGAATCTGGTTGGCTTATGGCAGTGATAGAAAGTCTCCTATCACATACCTCCCAACATTTAGAATCCCAAAAGTGGAACGAAATAAGCCCCGCCCTGTTCAGCAACGCCCACAAACTCCGCCCACAGATGGTGACAGCTTTGGGCAAACTCCACCCACTTTCATGTTAAGCCCTGCCCCTTTTGTGGTCTGGGGGTAAGCTATTCTTTCAATCATCAGTAAAATCTTACCGAGGCAAGATAAACACTGGACGGCAGCGGTAAGAGTTAAGTCACCACTTCTCCGGGCCAGTATGAGGGGACCTGCGCATGCGTGAGCTAGCTTGGAACAGGAAGCCTGGACTTGAACTTCCATTTCCACCTTCTATTACAAAAGAAAAAAATGGAGAAAATTTCATAAAATAATATTAAACTTCACAAATAAAGGCACACTTACATATCTTCATGTTATTAATATGCATTTGTGTGTTTCTGTGTTATTTCTACCTATACAACAGAAATATATTGGTTTATGTCTGTATGTCCTTGATGTATATCCCTATATTAATATGTGTCTCCCGAGCTTATTTTCATACTCGGATACTTTTTCCTTTCTTAGATATATTTTCCCCACCATACACTGCTGGTTTTATTTTCACCATTCTATATAGAGTCTGTCTCTGAACTATCATTATGTTGACTCCCGGATGCTCTGTGTATATTAGTGTACCTCGGCCAAGTTCCCCACTGTTCCTCATACCTCCCAACATTTAAAAACTCTAAATTGGGACATGGTCACGTCGCCTCCAAAATGGGGACGTGAACACATCGCAATAGGGATGCCCATATTTCATGCGCAGTTCAAAACAGTGGATTTTGTACTTAATAAACAGGTCATGAGTCCTACTCTAAAGGAACCCCATAATGTTATTTTTGTTGGCTTTAGGTGGGGGTCACCTGGGGGGCATCATCTGGATAAAGTCTCCCAGATTGACAACACCAGGAGAGTCACAGGTTGGCCCAGACCTGCAACGGTTTTTCCCGGTAGAGACCTGATTAGACAGCTGTCATTTAGAAGTAGTTCTCGCTGCTACGCCAACAATATAATTGAGAGATAACACCTGCCATCAGATTCTATATAGGAGTTGGTCTCTCAGCCTATCAGTTTTCCCCTTTACTCCATCTGATTGTTATGACAAGAGAGGCCATAAAGCCCAACGCACTGAAACTCATTTGTTGCATGCACGTGTCATTCACTTACCTATTACTTACCCATTAGGGGTTAAGTCTCCTGCATACCCCAGCCAATAATAGCCACAGGTAGAGTCTTAGGTTTCTCTATATATTCTCCCCCCAGTGGATGCTGGGTTTCTTTGCTCCACCAAGTAATCAAGTGTAACCGTTTTTATTGCATGCCTGTTGGTGTTAACAAAATATTCTCCCTCTCACAAATGAGGCACAGTAGGCGGGAAAGCATTGCAGCCAGCGACTAATTCATATGGTGCTCCCGCTGATTGGCCGCAGGTCACTGCCCCCTTCGAAGCAAGAACTCTTGGTCCTTTAGTGTGGAGGAACCCTTGACTTGCTTCTTGTAGGCATGTCTTTGTGAGTCCAGAAGGGGTAATCACTCTGACGCAAGATTTAATACCAGGCAATCGTAAAGGATTATATCCAGGGACCGGTGGTGTAATAGCAATCTGACCTTCCACAGTTTGATTTTGCTATTAGTTGTTAGCTGACTCTTTCCGCTACCATTCTTGCTTAATAAAACTGTCACCTTTTGCCAAATTGGTGTCTATGTGTTTATTTATTCAATGTATATGTATCACTTTCTGTGGACACCAACAGGGAGGGGTCACCATCTCCCAGGAAGCCTTGAGTGTATAAGAGCAAACACAGAAGAGGAAGATAGAACAGCAGAGGAGAGACACACAGTGATACTGTGACATATACCGAGAATGAAGAAGTGGATTGCAATTGCCCTTTTTGTCCTTCTGACTTGTCGTTTTGGTAAGTGAATATAGAATGTATGTAGGTGAAACATGCATGTTAGAAAAATGATCTTAAGATCTGACTTTTAGTTCAATTGTTAGAAAATCAAAATGTGTGTGAGTAACAATAGCTTCAATCTGATGAGATGTAGATATTGGAATTGATCAATAATGGGTTTGGGAATAGGGGAAAACTCTGAAGGGCAGGAATTACTGTTTTTTGAAGTGTTTGATCTAATAATGTGATAGAAATATTACAATGTTCTAGTGTGTGATTCTATAGTTCATACTTAGGGCTAGATTTACTAAGCTGCGGGTTTGAAAAAGTGGGGATCAGATTCTAGCTGTTATTTTGTAGAAGGTACTAAATAAATGAAAGCTAGAATCTGATTGGTTGCTATAGGCAACATCCCCACTTTTTCAAACCCGCAGCTTAGTAAATCTAGCCCTTAATCTGATTGCAACACATTTGCTGTAACTGAAAATGTGTATGATGTTTATAAACCGTATAGCTCATGCTTATATTCGGAATTATGTGTTGTGTTTATGACAAGAGAGGCCATTAACGTATGTGTTTGTGCGAGTGTCATTCAAATACCCATTTGGGGTTAAGTCCCTGCATTTCCCCAGCCAATAATATCCTCAGGGAGGATCTCCAGCTTCTCTGCATATTCTCTCCCCAGAGGATGCTGGGCGTCCTTTTTGCTGCACCAAATCCCAGGGCTAATTATCCATGTCTGCATTGATATTGTTGTTCTGCATTGTTATTCACCTGCTCTTTCCTTCTCCCCTTGTCACTTGTAGTTCTTAGCTTTTTCCTTTTCTTTTCTATGTGCAGTGCTGTCTCCTGCCTTCCATTATTTCTCTGTTCTTTCCCTCTGCTTCTTGCCTCTGTCCAACACCCCCCCCCCTTCTTACCCACTCACCCCCTTTTCTTCAGCATTTCACTGTTTCCCTCATTTCCCTAATCCCAGCCAACATGTACCGCAGCCCATAGACTGCCTCCCTCTCCCTCCTCCCTGAATCTGTTAACAGCCCCTCCCCCTCAGCCCCTAACCACCGGCCACGGCCGCACCATCCTGTCAATGCCCCAGAGTAAGCATTTACGCTGCTCAGCTCTTGGGGCTGGGAGCCAGACAGTCGCTAGTGGTGGTGAGGGACTCCCCATCCCCTTGCACTGCTCGCTCTCCCTTGCCAGGGCTGGATCTAGACTTTTCTTTTTGGGGGTGCGGGGCGGTTTATAGATTAATCCTGAACCCTTCCCCTCTCAAGTCCAGACTCCTCCCCCTCTCCTGTCCAGACTCCTCCCCCTCTCCAGACCCGACTGCTAAAAGCCCCGTGCCCTACAATACTATGTGTTTCATAAATTAATGTATTTTAGGATACAAGTCGATCCAGTTTGTTTTTTGCTTTATTTAAAGTAAACCACTGTATAGCTGTAAAATCGCAACAATAAGAGTAACAAATAACAGAAACGTATGCCTCATCGTCACACTGCTGCACCCATTTAGACACACTGCTGCCCCATCTTCATCAAACTGCCTCCATTTCATCACACAGCTGCCCCATCTTCATCACACTACTGCCCACATTTCATCCCACTGCTGCCCACAATTCATCACACTGCAGCCCCATCTTCATCACACTGCTGTTCCCTTCATCACACTGCTTTCCCCTTCAGCACACTGCTTTCCCATTCATCACACTGCTGCCCCCTTCATAACACTGCTTTCCCCTTCATCACACTGCTTTCCCCTTCATCACACTGCTGCCCCCTTCATCACACTGCTTTCCCCTTCATCACACTGCTTTACCGTTCATCACACTGCTGCCCCCTTCATCACACTGCTGCCCCCTTCATCACACTGCTGCCCCCTTCATCACACTGCTTTCCCCTTCATCACACTGCTTTCCCATTCATCACACTGCTGCCCCCTTCATCACACTGCTGCCCCCTTCATCACACTGCTGTTCCCTTCATCACACTGCTTTCCCCTTCATCACACTGCTTTCCCCTTCATCACACTGCTTTCCCCTTCATCACACTACTGCCCCCTTCATCACACTGCTACCCCCTTCATCACACTACTTTCCCCTTCATCACACTGCTGCCCCCTTCATCACACTGCTGCCCCCTTCATCACACTGCTTTCCCCTTCATCACACTGCTGTTCCATTCATCACACTGATACCTCCTTGATCACACTGCTTTCCCCTTCATCACACTGCTGTTCCCTTCATCACACTGCTTTCCCCTTCATCACACTGCTACCCCCTTCATCACACTGCTGTTCCCTTCATCACACTGCTTTCCCCTTCATCACACTGCTTTCCCCTTCATCACACTGCTTTCCCCTTCATCACACTACTGCCCCCTTCATCACACTGCTACCCCCTTCATCACACTACTTTCCCCTTCATCACACTGCTGCCCCCTTCATCACACTGCTGCCCCCTTCATCACACTGCTTTCCCCTTCATCACACTGCTGTTCCATTCATCACACTGATACCTCCTTGATCACACTGCTTTCCCCTTCATCACACTGCTGTTCCCTTCATCACACTGCTTTCCCCTTCATCACACTGCTACCCCCTTCATCACACTGCTGTTCCCTTCATCACACTGCTGTTCCCTTCCTCACACTGCTGCCCCCTTCATCACACTGCTGTTCCCTTCATCACACTGCTTTCCCCTTCATCACACTGCTGCCCCCTTCATCACACTGCTACCCCCTTCATCACACTGCTGTTCCCTTCATCACACTGCTGTTCCCTTCCTCACACTGCTGCCCCCTTCATCACACTGCTGTTCCCTTCATCACACTGCTTTCCCCTTCATCACACTGCTGCCCCCTTCATCACACTACTGCCCCCCTTCATCACACTGCTGTTCCCTTCCTCACACTGCTTTCCCCTTCATCACACTGCTGTTCCCTTCATCACACTGCTTTCCCCTTCATCACACTGCTACCCCCTTCATCACACTGCTTTCCCCTTCATCACACTGCTGTTCCCTTCCTCACACTGCTTTCCCCTTCATCACACTGCTGTTCCCTTCATCACACTGCTTTCCCCTTCATCACACTGCTGCCCCCTTCATCACACTACTGCCCCCTTCATCACACTGCTGCCCCCTTCATCACACTGCTGTTCCCTTCATCACACTGCTTTCCCCTTCATCACACTGCCCCCATTTCATCACACTACTGCCCCCTTCATCACACTGCTGTTCCCTTCATCACACTGCTGCCCCCTTCATCACACTACTGCCCCTTCATCACACTGCTACCCCCTTCATCACACTACTGCCCCCTTCATCACACAGCTGTTCCCTTCATCACACTGCTGCCCCCTTCATCACACTGCTGCCCCCTTCATCACACTGCTACCCCCTTCATCACACTGCTTTCCCCTTCATCACACTACTGCCCCCTTCATCACACTGCTGCCCCCTTCATCACACTACTTTCCCCTTCATAACACTGCTGCCCCCTTCATCACACTGCTGCCCCCTTCATCACACTGCTTTCCCCTTCATCACACTGCTGTTCCATTCATCACACTGCTACCCCCTTGATCACACTACTTTCCCCTTCATCACACTGCTGTTCCCTTCATCACACTGCTTTCCCCTTCATCACACTGCTGTTCCATTCATCACACTGCTACCCCCTTGATCACACTACTTTCCCCTTCATCACACTGCTGTTCCCTTCATCACACTGCTTTCCCCTTCATCACACTGCTGTTCCCTTCATCACACTGCTTTCCCCTTCATCACACTGCTGCCCCCTTTATCACACTGCTACCCCCTTCATCACACTGCTGTTCCCTTCATCACACTGCTGTTCCCTTCATCACACTGCTTTCCCCTTCATCACACTGCTGTTCCATTCATCACACTGCTACCCCCTTGATCACACTACTTTCCCCTTCATCACACTGCTGTTCCCTTCATCACACTGCTGTTCCCTTCATCACACTGCTTTCCCCTTCATCACACTGCTGTTCCCTTCATCACACTGCTTTCCCCTTCATCACACTGCTACCCCCTTCATCACACTGCTTTCCCCTTCATCACACTGCTGTTCCCTTCATCACACTGCTTTCCCCTTCATCACACTGCTTTCCCCTTCATCACACTGCTGCCCCCTTCATCACACTGCTGCCCCCTTCATCACACTGCTTTCCCCTTCATCACACTTCTGTTCCCTTCATCACACTGCTTTCCCCTTCATCACACTGCTTTCCCCTTCATCACACTGCTGCCCCCTTCATCACACTGCTGCCCCCTTCATCACACTGCTGTTCCCTTCATCACACTGCTTTCCCCTTCATCACACTGCTACCCCCTTCATCACACTGCTTTCCCCTTCATCACACTGCTGCCCCCTTCATCACACTGCTGTTCCCTTCATCACACTGCTTTCCCCTTCATCACACTGCTACCCCCTTCATCACACTGCTTTCCCCTTCATCACACTGCTGTTCCCTTCATCACACTGCTTTCCCCTTCATCACACTTCTGTTCCCTTCATCACACTGCTTTCCCCTTCATCACACTGCTTTCCCCTTCATCACACTGCTGCCCCCTTCATCACACTGCTTTCCCCTTCATCACACTGCTGTTCCCTTCATCACACTGCTGTTCCCTTCATCACACTGCCCCCATTTCATCACACTGCTGCCCCATCTTCATCACACTGCTGCCCCCTTCATCACACTGCTTTCCCCTTCATCACACTGCTGTTCCCTTCATCACACTACTGTCCCCTTCATCACACTACTGCCCCATCTTCATCACACTGCTGCCCCCTTCATCACACTACTGCCCCCTTCATCACACTGCTCCCCCTTCATCACACTACTGCCCCCTTCATCACACTGCTGCCCCCTTCATCACACTGCTGCCCCTTCATCACACTACTGCCCCCTTCATCACACTGCTCCCCCTTCATCACACTACTGCCCCCTTCATCACACTGCTCCCCCTTCATCACACTACTGCCCCCTTCATCACACTGCTCCCCCTTCATCACACTACTGTTCCCTTCATCACACTGCTGCCCCATCTTCATCACACTGCTGTTCCCTTCATCACACTGCTGCCCCCTTCATCACACTGCTGCCCCATCTTCATCACACTGCTGCCCCCTTCATCACACTGCTGCCCCCTTCATCACACTGCTGTTCCCTTCATCACACTGCTGTTCCCTTCATCACACTGCTGTTCCCTTCATCACACTACTGCCCCCTTCATCACACTGCTGTTCCCTTCATCACACTGCTGCCCCCTTCATCACACTGCTGTTCCCTTTATCACACTGCTGTCCCCTTCATCACACTACTGCCCCCTTCATCACACTGCTGCCCCCTTCATCACACTGCTGTTCCCTTCATCACACTGCTCCCCCTTCATCACACTACTGCCCCCTTCATCACACTGCTGTTCCCTTCATCACACTGCTGCCCCCTTCATCACACTGCTGTTCCCTTTATCACACTGCTGTCCCCTTCATCACACTACTGCCCCCTTCATCACACTGCTGCCCCCTTCATCACACTGCTGTTCCCTTCATCACACTGCTCCCCCTTCATCACACTACTGCCCCCTTCATCACACTGCTCCCCCTTCATCACACTACTGCCCCCTTCATCACACTGCTCCCCCTTCATCACACTACTGTTCCCTTCATCACACTGCTGCCCCATCTTCATCACACTGCTGCCCCCTTCATCACACTACTGCCCCCTTCATCACACTGCTCCCCCTTCATCACACTACTGCCCCCTTCATCACACTGCTCCCCCTTCATCACACTACTGCCCCCTTCATCACACTGCTCCCCCTTCATCACACTACTGCCCCCTTCATCACACTGCTCCCCCTTCATCACACTACTGTTCCCTTCATCACACTGCTGCCCCATCTTCATCACACTGCTGCCCCCTTCATCACACTACTGCCCCCTTCATCACACTGCTACCCCCTTCATCACACTACTGCCCCCTTCATCACACTGCTGTTCCCTTCATCACACTGCTGCCCCTTTTATCACACTGCTGCCCACTTCATCACACTGCTACCCCCTTCATCACACTGCTGTTCCCTTCATCACACTGCTTTCCCCTTCATCACACTGCCCCCATTTCATCACACTGCTGCCCCATCTTCATCACACTGCTGCCCCTTCATCACACTGCTGCTACCTTCATCACACTGCTGCCCCTTCATCACACTGCTGCCCCCTTCATCACACTGCCCCCATTTCATCACACTGCTGCCCCATCTTCATCACACTGCTGCCCCTTCATCACACTGCTGCCCCTTCATCACACTGCTGCTCCCTTCATCACACTGCTCCCACCAGCACAGGGATATTTTTCCTGTGTACCATAAGTGGGCATATGGTCTTATTGTATGCAGAATATCACTTTGTATTATACTGTGTCACACACCTTCTCAATTATGGATTACATTATTTCACTGTAGCTGTATTATGTCCATTATTGACTGGGAAAGAAAATCTATATGCCAAGAAAATTATTTTGATATTGTTTTCCAATGGGGATATCCCTCTGGGGGAGATCGAAATTGGTATATGTATAGCTGAGCACTCACAAAAATGTATTGCTTATTGTTAGCAACCATAGAGATTATATTTATCAGATATTTTACATTATTTCCACTGCTACTATATTGATGAAATTAACATATGTATTTCAATACCAGTATATCAGTAAAAGAATTAGGACAGAGGAAAAGGTAATATCTTTTGGCCAGACATAGTACCTATATAATAATTCCCCTATTTGTTTCTTGTTAGAAGGGTTTCCTTTATAATAAAGAAAGGGAATAGTGTCCTCTGGCCACTTCCATTATCATACTGATAACTGGTGTTGTTATTTTGTAATTTTTATTCTTCATCATCATCATCATCATCATTTATTTAGATAGCGCCAGCAAATTCTGTAACGCTTTACAACTGGAAACAAACATTAATAAACAATACTGGGTAATAAGAGGGCCCTGCTCGCAAGCTTACAATCTATGGGACAATGGGAGTTTGATACACAAGGGTAAGTGCTGCATCAAATGTGTGTGCACCAGGCAGGGTGGTGCTATGTCTGGGTACCAGACAGGGTGATGCTATGTGTGGGCACCAGGCAGTGTGATGTTACGTGTGGGCACCAGACAGTGTGCTGCTGT
The DNA here is from genome assembly GCF_038048845.1 of Mixophyes fleayi. Lineage (NCBI taxonomy): Eukaryota > Metazoa > Chordata > Amphibia > Anura > Limnodynastidae > Mixophyes > Mixophyes fleayi. Next base: position 15,947,673 of record NC_134410.1, read on the forward strand.
GTCTGCACCAGGAAGGGTGATGCTATGTGTTAGCACCAGGCAGGGAGCTGTTCTGTGTGGGCATCAGGCAGTGTGATGCTTTGTGTGCACCAGGCAGTGTGATGCTATGTGTTGGCAACAGGCGGGCTGATGCTATGTGGGGGCACCAGGCAGGGTGATGCTATGTGTTGGCACCAGGCAGGGTGATTCAATTTGTGGGCACCAGGCAGGGTGCTATTCTGTGTGTGCACCAGGCAGGGTGATGCTATGTGTGTGCACCAGGCATGGTGATGCTATGTGTACACCAGACAGGGTGATGTTACGTGTGGGCACCAGCACAACCATGAGGGAAGTGGGAGGAGGAGATTTCATTCCTGATGGATTCGATTTTGGAGGTGAAGAAGATGGCAAAGTCAGAAGCAGAAGGGGAGAAGGAGGATGGGAGAGTAAGGAGTCGGGGTTGAATGACTGAGTTAATATGAGAGACACTGTTCTGAAAATAGAGGGGAGAGGAAATCTTACACCAGCGCCACTTACATACCCCTTTTCTAAGGTCCTCTGGAAATTGATGTGTTACACTTTGAAAACCTTACTATAAGAAGTGTTTTTTTGTTTTTTTTTTATGGTAAAACAGTCTTGTGATACCAAGCCTGCATGACCCAGATCCCCTCCCTGAAAGTCATTTCTAATGTACTGACCCATAACCCAAAAGAGTGCTTCCACAATAGCCACTAGAGCATTACTGAGAGAAGCTTGACTGTTAAAGAACAGATTGGGGATCAATACAATGATTGTGATCTGATTGGAACAAATTATCACAGATGGATATATATAGATTGAACTCCACATACAATTCAGTGTGCATAACACAGTATTAGTAAAAAGTAGAGACAATCTATAGTATTTATTAATACAGAATTGCATATACTATTCACAGTTTGAAGAGATCACTCTGTATATGTCTACTTAGAGTATCACTGTATGCGAAGATTGATAAGAAATAAATAGCTTCTGGTGGGGGGTTGAATGAGTATAGGGGGGGCGTGACAGAGAGCTGGAAATTAATCCTCAGGGAGAGTGAGAAATTAAAAACACAGGTGGGAGGGTGATGTCAATCAGAACATGTTTGTCTCTACTGCAGTGACAGATTGGACGGTTGTTCCCCTAAGAACTGCTCTGTAATCCAGGGCAGCATGAAGGGCGAGCCACACACAGTACACACTGGTGTATGCTGCATTACAAGCGAGATTGTAGGGGACTGAAGGCAGACCATTTGTTAACTGCTAATCACATTAACACATACTTGCCAACCTTTGGAAACTTAATTCCCGGAGATCCCAGGCAGGGGGGCGTGGTTGGAGGATGGGAGGGGCGGGGCTTGGTGAACTGCCCCATTTTGGCCCCGCCCCCGTGACAAAATGTCATTTTGTTGCGGGGAGTGGGGGCAAAATGACGCGATTCAACGCTAATCGCGTCATTTTGAGGAGAAAGTTGCCGTGTGCGGGATACTTGCCTGCTCTCCCAGCAGTCCGTGAGACCTACCTGAATTTCGGGAGTCTCCCAGATATTCCGGGAGAGTTAGCAAGTATGCACTAAAACCATGGGATGGCTATGCTCCCTCCAAAGTCAAGAATTTGTATGCACAGTAGAGCAAAATGCAAACAGCAGCAGTGCCAGTGTCCCTCTCACTACTACTACACGACATGTATACACAGCAGAGGTACAGTACAGACAGCAGCAGTGCCAGTCTCCTCCTCACACACTACTACACCATGACATGTATACACAGCACAGGTACAGTACAGACAGCAGCAGTGTCAGTCTCCCTCTCACACACTACTACACCATGACATGTATACACAGCACAGGTACAGTACAGACGGCAGCAGTGTCAGTCTCCCTCTCACACACTACTACACCATGACATGTATACACAGCACAGGTACAGTACAGACAGCATCAGTGTCAGTCTCCTCCTCACACACTACTACACCATGACATGTATACACAGCACAGGTACAGTACAGACAGCAGCAGTGTCAGTCTCCCTCTCACACACTACTACACCATGACATGTATACACAGCACAGGTACAGTACAGACAGCATCAGTGTCAGTCTCCTCCTCACACACTACTACACCATGACATGTATACACAGCACAGGTACAGTACAGACAGCAGCAGTGTCAGTCTCCTCCTCACACACTACTACACCATGACATGTATACACAGCACAGGTACAGTACAGACAGCAGCAGTGTCAGTCTCCTCCTCACACACTACTACACCATGACATGTATACACAGCACAGGTACACTACAGACAGCATCAGTTCAGTCTCCTCACCTTTCACACCAGTAGTATGTGAGGTATAGGGGAGTGAATTTCTGATCAAAGATGTAACAGGGGCAGCCAAAAAATAATTACTTATGTGATGCCGGTGCAGCTGTGCAAGATTGCAATGCTCAAGAATAGGAAAAAAACGACATCCCTAGTAAGCAGGTCCGGATTAAGGGAATGGAGGCCCCTGGGCTAAGGGGGCCCCCATTCCCCAGCGAGGCCCCCCGTTGGCAGCCCACTGCCACTGTGACAGGCTCAGCAGCATTACTGGTCAGGCTGGGGGCACACCTGGACCGATCAATAATGCTGCTGAGCTCTGTCAAGGGCCCCCTGGTACCCGAGGCCCCTGGGCTGTAGCCCAGTTATACCTCGGGTTAATCCGGACCTGCCAGTAAGTTCTACTGCTGCTGGGGAGATGCCTGAGCAGGAGTTGAGCAAGCACAATGTATATGCCTGCTCAGAGAAAATGGCGCCAAAACAGGGGTCAGCGTTTGTGAGGGGAGACCTGAGAGAGCTGAGTGTGTGGTGACAGAGGACCTGAAGGAGGAGGGCACAGTTTGTGAGAGGATGGAAAACAGAGCTGAAGCACACTGACACCGTGAGGAGAGAATGAACAAGAGCCAGAGGTTACCGTTTGAGAAACATTTGTCATTGAAGGACAGTTCAGATAAGAAGCTTTGGAGTGGAGGAATTCCCAAAATGTATAACTGGTTGTATTACTTATTTGTTGGTGGACTGGGAAACAACTATTAGAGTGAAGTGATTGGAGGAGACCTTCTTGCTCTCCTCCTCCTTCCAGTTCTGTCATTTTACCAGCAGATTGTCTGTGGACCGGGGGAGTTGCAGTTCCTGCAGACTATCCATTGCCCTGATCTCTTTATCCTAAACACTGATTGGTTGAATGATGAGGCATTAGCAGCCTCTTCCACCAGCTACTCGCATTTTGACCAATCAGTGTTCGGGAATCTACAGAGGAAGAATTGATTGGAGCTTGAGGGGAAGGTTCTGAGTAATCAGCAACTTCCCTGCTAGGAGAATGACACTGCTGTCTTTACTGTAACCATGTTTTATGCACATGTTACAATAAATCTTAATAGCCAGACTTTTGCGAGTGAAACAAATTTCAGATAGTGTGATAACACCGGTACTTGTTTCTGTAAAAAAATAATTATTATTAGTGAAATATGTTCTAGTATGTTTAGCAAGTAGAACCAATATTATCATGGTTATGGTAAATTGATCTTCTGGTATGGGATTGTGTACAGTCATGGCCAAAAGTTTTGAGAATGACACAAATATTATTTTTCACAAAGTCTGCTGCCTCAGTTTTTTATGATGGCAATTTGCATATACTCCAGAATGTCATGAAGAGTGATCAGATGAATTTCAAATAATTTCAAAGTCTCTCTTTGCCATGACAATGAACTTTATCCCAAAAACAACATTTCACCTGCATTTCAGCCCTGCCACAAAAGGAGCATCTGACATCAGGTCAGTGATTCTCTCTGTAGTGTTGACAAGGCTGGAGATCACTCTGTCATGCTGATTGAGTTAGAATAACAGACTGGATGCTTTAAAAGGAGGGTGGTGCTTGAAATCAATGTTCTTCCTCTGTTAACCATGGTTACCTGCAAGGAAACATGTGCAGTCATCATTGCTTTGCACAAAAAGGGCTTCACAGGCAAGTATATTGCTGCTAGTAAGATTACACTTAAATCAACCATTTATCGGATCATCAAGAACTTCAAGGATAGAGGTTCAATAGTTGTGAAGAAGGCTTCAGGGCACCAAGAACGTCCAGCACGCATCAGGACCGTCTCTTAAAGTTGGTGCAGCTGCGGGATCTGGGCAACACCAGTGCAGAACTTGCTCAGGAATGGCAGCAGGCAGGCGTAAGTGCATCTGTACGCACTGTGAGGCGAAGACTGGCCTGGTGTCAAGAAGGCCAGCAAAGAATCATCATCATCATCACCATTTATTTATATAGCGCCACTAATTCCGCAGCGCTGTACAGAGAACTCACTCACATCAGTCCCTGCCCCATTGGAGCTTACAGTATAAATTCCCTAACACACACACACACACAGACAGAGACAGAGAGAGACTAGGGTCAATTTTGCTAGCAGCCAATTAACCTACCAGTATGTTTTTGGAGTGTGGGAGGAAACCGGAGCACCTGGAGGAAACCCACGCAAACACGGTGAGAACATACAAACTCCACACAGATAAGGCCATGGTCGGGAATTGAACTCCAAACCCCAGTGCTGAGAGGCAGAAGTGCTAACCACTTAGCCACTTCTCTCTAGGAAAAACATCAGGGAAAGTCATTTTCTCTGATGAATACCCTTTTAGATTCGGGGCATCTGGAAAAACACTTGTCTGGAGAAGGAAAGGTGAACGCTACCATCAGTCCTTTGTCATGTTAACAGTAAAGCATCCTGAGACCATTCATGTGTGGGGTTGCTTCCCAGCCAAGAGAGTGGGCTCACTCACAATTTTGCCTACGAACACAGCCATGAATAAAGAATGGCACCAAAACATCCTCCAAGAGCAACCTCTCCCAACCATCCAAGAACAGTTTGGTGATGAACAATGCCTTTTCCAGCATGATGGAGCACCTTGCCATAAGGCAAAAGTGAGAACTAAGTGGGATGGGGATCAAAACATCAAAATTTTGGGTCCATAACCAGGAAACTCCCCAGACCTTAATCCCATTGAGAACTTGTGGTCAATCCTTTTGTCGGGTTGACAAACAAAAACCCATAAATTCTGAGTCCAAGCATTGATTAGTCAAGAATGGGCGGCCATCAGTCAGTATGTGGCCATGAAGTTGATTGACAGCACGCCAGGGCTAATTGCAGAGGTCTTCAAGAAGAAGGGTCAACACTGCAAATACTGACTCTTTGTATAAAAACTTAATGTAATTGTCAATAAAAGCCTTTGATATTTATGAAATGCTTGTAATTTTACTAATTGTACCATAGCAACATCTGACAAAAAGGTCTAAAAACACTGAAGCAACAAGCTTTGTGACAACCAATATTTGTCATTATACGTGTCATTCTCAAAACATTTGGCCATGACTGTAATTACAAGGCAGAGTGGAATGTGTATTCTCTGTTTGTTTTTCAGCAAATATTGTTGCATACTGTGTATATGTGGTTTTTTTTTGTTGTAGTTTTCTAGGTATTTTTACATAGCTTCTTTATTATATTTTATAGTTTATTTGTATAGTGCTTACAGTGCTTTACAATTAGGAACAAAAACAGTAATTAAAGAATATTGGGTAATACAGACAGAGGCAAAAGGGCTCTGCTCACAAGCATACAATCAATGGGAGTTTGTCACATGAGGATAAGTGCTACATATTCCATATTTGTCCAGCCACAATGCAAAGGTAATAAGTGCTCAGTGGGCTATATGATCCAGTCACATAGCAATGTTAGTCAAAGGGTTGTTGTCTTGTGTGAACTGTGTAAGGGTGGTAATAGGGTAACCTATGGAGATAAAGAGGGTGGTTGAGGAATATTATAAGCTTCTCTGAAGAGGTGGGTTTTCAGAGAACATTTGGAGATTTGAAGAGCAGAGGGGAGTCTTATTATGCGAGGGAGGGAATTCCACAAAGTGGGTGCATCCTGAAAAATGTCCAGTAACCGGGAAATGGAGCATGTAATGAGAGTGGATGAGAGACGCAGATCTTGTGCAGAACGGATGTGTCTAGTCGGGAGATATTTTAAGACAAGTGATGAGATGTATGTTGGTACAGTTTTGTTTATGGCCTTGTGTGTTAGAAGTATTTTATGCTGGATTCTGTAAAAAACAGGCAACCAATATGGAGACAGAGTGGCTCAGCAGAGGAAGAACTGTTTACAAGGAAAATCAATCTAGCTGCATGTAAAAATAGCCATAATTCTATGTAATGTATTTGGTGCATACTTGGCACGGCACCAACTTTTGTTCAGTAGGAAGAGAAGATATTGTATTGTAAAATCTCAGACAATGTCATGAACTGTTCATACCTGACTCTGTGGTTACTTAGTTTGTTAATCTGTGAATTGGATTCAAAGTCGAAATCAACACCATAACACTAGAATAACAACACACAACTATTGTGTATAACAATGTAAATGAACTAGACAGAAAAGTACTAAAATAGAATATTTACAATGACATTAGACACAATTTATTAGAATATGAGGAATGGTTACATAAGTTATGGGAAAATCTGATCTACTGATCAAATTTGTTATAGCACATACACAGAGGTTCATAGAAATAGGCACAATTAATACTTGCCATAGATCAAATGAACATTGGGGGAACATGCATATCAACAGATAGACAAGTAGCGTTACTTGCCCTTTTGACGGATCTTAACACCTTTACTATTCTGGAATAGGGCTGTTTGCGAACTGCATGTCTTAGTGTCTGAATTCCTTTAAGCTGATGCAGACAACAGGCCAGTGTCTTCCAGCTTTTGGTGGGTTCACTCGAATACCTGGATATGCTCTGACCAAAGCAATAACACTCTACCCTGCAGGTATTGTAAGTTAACAGTCTTCAATCTGGCCCCAAATCGATCAGCCTGATGAGTAATCTCCAGACCAGGCTTGTGAAAGAAGATTCACACAACAATACTCTGCTTGTTGGAGACCTTTGATCATCAACACTTCCAACCTCCCCCCACAAGTGAACTTCCCTCTTGTCTGTGGAAAACGGGGACCATTTTGGATAGTTTTATCAATAGCCCTGCTTCTCTAGTAGGAAGACAGTGTTTTGTTTCTTTTCTGTTTGTTTGTTTTTTACTTTAGCGGTAAAACAGATCCGTCATTCTCAAATTTTTATCAAAAAATATTGTCGGGCAGCTGAGTGATAGATACTCTGCCCTGACAATATAGGTCCAGAGCGCTAAGAAATAAATTGCCACTTTGCTGGTCCAGATATACAAATACATGAGCTGGTAAGGAGTCGCTGCTGCTGTGTGTAACTGACTTCTGTACATATGTAATGAATGTCTCTCACTCTCAGTATTCAACCTTTTCCAACAGGTCATGCTATGCAATGCTACACATGTGGTTATGGTACCTGCCTTACACCCTCAATAACAAGCTGTGGATTACTTCAATTATGCCTGACAAAAAGAATAGAGACAGGTAAGTAACACAAGGACCCATCTACTATACAATACACCTTTTTCTGTTTTGCTCTTCTGCCTAGGCAAGGCATCCTGATGCACAATGACAATGGGACCACAATTAATACAGCTTGATACCCCTAGAGTGTAGGGATATTAACAGTCTGCTACCTTTTAGGGTCCATAGGGTAAGATCGTTTTCTACCACTAAATCCAGTATATTCTACAGCACTCCACATAACCTCTGCCCAATAACAATCTAATTTCTCTACTACAGTCACACAAGCACACACCTGGGCCAATTTGGTAAGCAGTGAATTACTCTCCTGTATAATATTGGATAGAGGGATCTAACAAGAAACATTGCAAGATGAGATTCTTATGTGTCTTATAGTCAAGTATGTCAGTATAACTCAAGAGCTTTAGGATCTTCTAGAGAAGAATGTGGCTTTTTGAACCAAAACCACTAAAGACGAATGGTGTAACTATTGTGATTGCAGAGATGGTGAAAATAGTAGAGACCCAGTGCCCCGGGGGGAGGGGGACTACAACACAAAGAATCCAGTGGTTGTGCTGCCATCTTTGGATCCTTCTAATTGTCACTGACAACCTGGGTCTCCATTCTTATTTGTTCCTGGCCCTGGAGACAATGTACACAATGTCTATGCTGTACTTAACACTGCTGTGTTAGGGGAGAACTACATTTTGAGTGGAGGTTTTTTGTTTTTTTAATATAGTGACTGAAAAAGTGATTTTGCAGTGTCTCTTTGAATCAAATTGTGTAATCGTGGGTCCCTTACAGCAGCAGGACCCGGGAGGGAGGCCTACTCTCCTGGGAATTCCGGGACGCCTTGCCTGAAATTCCAGGGTCTACTGGACATTCCGTGAGAGTAGGCAGCTATGGCTTGTAAGCAGCTACAGATAACCTATTGCCGTGTATTTGATGGGCCTTCAAGACTAGGGAGGTTCAATGAGTCTGATATTGTATAAAACTTTTAGAACTATAGAACTAACTTTTGGGTGTAAAATCTGCTGGATCACCCAGCTAAAGCTGACCTCATACATGGGCATACCTGCGAACGATACTGATTTTCAGCAGAAAAGAGCAGTGGTCTCACACAAAATGGGTGTGGTTTGGGCGGGTCAGGGATTTGTGTCCTATATTGTCTGAAACTTCAATTTCCACGTACACAGGCCTTCAGTGGCCATGTGCTGTTAAAGTTTTAGCTGCATTGGTGAAATGGCTGATTTAGAAATGGATTGTATATGCAATGAAATCAACCCCACGTGAGGATACCTGAACTGTGGCCAGTTTGCTTTTACCCTTTCCTACGACCTACCCAATCTGTGCACATAATACACTGACTTGCAGCTCAGCAGATTGAAATATATTGATGTACCCATGTCTTTGTTGCAGGTATACTGACTCTAAAGCAGAAGTCCTGTTCAGACCTCACAAATTGTCTTGGAAGTACCCAAACCACCTATCTAGGTGTGACATATACAGAAACTTCATCCTGCTGTCTTACCAACCTCTGCAATTCAGCCGCCATTCCCTCAGCGTCTATTGTCACTGTCATGGCTGTCCTGCTGTCATTGTGGGTGGCCAGACTGTTTTGAGCCCATGAGGCACTCTACAAAGGAAACAGGTTGCTATTCTCAACCTTCTTCCAAATAATCCACCTGCAGACTTATTATCACTACTTAGTGTTTCTGCCACCTACTTGCAGTGGAGGCAGTCACTTTGTGTGTTGAACATTGTTCATGAAAACATTGGTTCAGTCCGCAAAATGGCTGCCTCCACTATGACCAAGTAATGGTTTGTAATTAACTATTGACCTGTCCTCCTGTACTGGATCTCTTTACATTTTCCTGCAATTCTGTTATTTGTTTTTTTTCTCATTAATCCAAATTAGGGATTATATTATCCCTGTTAATTTGTAATATCTTGAGGTGGTTTATATATTATCTTAAAAGAAATAAAGAGCATATTATATTCTGTGGTTGGACTCTTTCTGCAGCATGTGATACATTTTGTGTTTCTGTTTTTCTGGAATAAGCCATTTGAATCACATTGCTCCTAGAGTTTAGAGAAAATAGTTTCTGGAGCCTTTGCTGGACCCTAAAGTTGTCATTGATCCCCTCAATTCTATCTTAAAAATATCAATATGTGGTATGCCATAGGGAGATGTGATGCTTCTAAATGTTCTGTTGTGTGAAGGGGTTAATACCGGATAAATTGTTTCAAAGGGGTTCCTGAACTGGTTAATTGACCCAATTCGAAGTTCAAAAAATTTGTAGCAAAATTTGGATAGGGCCTGATGATATGTGGCCACCCACTTTGGAGATGACCACACTTTTGGGGGTGTGCTTAGCACTTTTGACGTACTAAGCTGCCCATTCCTTCCTCCCCTCTAAACACCTTCACTGTACCCTTTCACCTCTACCCTGCCCTGCGGGCAATCTCGATCTAACTAACGCGGACCAGTTGTTACGTAACCGGAGGAAATGTCCTTTGGATATATTATTTCTCCATGCTTTGTAATGACTACTCTTATTGTTCAAAAAACTTATTTTATGAAGGTTTTGTTGGTAATCTTATTACTCACTGTTACAGCAATATCCAAATAATTAATAGGTGTATAACTGTGTGTACTTGTGAACCTCAAACCAAACTTATTTTACATAGTAACATAGTTGATGAGGTTGAAAAAAGACACCAGTCCATCAAGTTCAAGCTATTTTGGATCTCCTGCGATCCTGCACTTATATTTGAAATTAATTCAGAGTAAGCGACCGCCAATCTGTTTCAATTTTGAAAATCCCCCCAGACTCAATATTGCAGTCCTATTTTTACCCTATATCCACTACTATCCTTCATTTTAAATTAACGGTCGTATCCCTGGATACACCTTTCCGCTAAAAATTTGTCTAACCCTTTCTTAAACATATCTATTGAATCTGCCATCACAACCTTCCCTGGCAATGAATTCCATATCTTGACTGCCCTTACTGTAAAGAATCCCTTCCTTTGCTGGTTGTGAAATTTCCTCTCCTCTAACCTTAGGGGATGACCACATGTCCTGTGTATGGTCCTTGGGGTAAAAAGTTCCCATGAAAGCTCTCTGTATTGACCCCTAATGTATTTGTACATAGTAATCATTAAAAGAATCAATAAGAGAACATTACTAAAAGTGATAACAGAAGAAATATACCCATCCTAAACAAAAAATAGGTCATCCATGTACCTTCCATAGAGAACTAGGTTCACCAGAGCAGAACGCCCCGTATGTGACGCTCTTTCAAGCATCCCATATAAAAGATGGCAAATCTTGTAGCCAACCTAGTTCCCATGGCTGTTCTCTGTGTCTGCAAATAATAAAATGCACCAAAAACATAATATTGATTGTGTTTTAATATATATTCTATACCTGCTTATACAAAGTCATACATAGTGTCCCCCATAGTTTTATCTAAATTGAAATGACTCTTTCCAAATTACTGATTTAATAAGATTCAAAATAGGTATAGTATCTTTAATATGTGATTTGTGGGACGTGACCGGACTGTGTAAAAATGAATCCACAAAAAAATAGAAAAAAGAAAAAAAAGGCAGGTGACCATTTGTCAAAATGGAGATGCAAGTTGTATTTCAGTGAAAGCCATTGAGCAAATTCAAGATAGAGAAAGAAGGGGGGGACAATTATAGATGTTATGCAGAAAAACTTACTAGATATTTAGGATGAGGACCGTGGAGAAACAGGATGGAACTCAACAATGATGGAATTTAACAGTAAGGAGGTCATGTAATCTACATGATTTGATTTGATGAGTCCCTGAAGTCCCTGAAGTCACTGAATTTTTTTCTGTCATGTAAGAATGTATAGGCTCCTTAGGTTATGTGAATATTTTTCTTTTAAGATAAATATGTGAAGCATGTCTCCAGTCATGTGAGACACATACAATATATACAGTGTCTAGATGATTAATTCTGCCGATATTACTTTTCAAATATAGATTAGTGTCTTTGAGCAATTTAGATTTTTTTTTTTTAATTATTAAATGTTATTTTGACTATTGCAAAAGTATCTTACTGCTACAGATCTAGGCAAATTATTTGTACGGAGCTGTTTTATTGCTTATATATCAACATTCTGCTATTGATAAATACATGATAATGTTTCCGTGTATGTGTGTGTATATATATATATATATATATATATATATATATATATATATATATATATGCTAAAGATGTTGTGATTAGAGATTAAGTAACTAGGGATACAATTACTGTGGCAACGGTGATGCTGAATAATGATTGGTTGAAAGGCTGTCACATGGTAATCAAAGACCAGTATAAAAAGTGCCTATGAGCAAGTAAACAAACATATCCTCTGATGAAACCACTGTGAGAAAGAGGCGGAGAAACGCGTCAGCACTGATACATTCTTCCACATCGCCTTTGTGAGAAAGTCTGGTGCCAAGTGACACATAAGTAGAACAAAGTGTTTGGTTTACATCCCGGTTCATAGCACGGACATTTGGTTACTCAGGAATCAGCTGTATCCACAGGGTTTATTAGTGCTGATGAAAAAGGATGGCAGCTTATTGAGTGCTGTGGCTTGAATCCATTCCCTCATATGTGGGAGGCATCTTGTCAGCTAAGTGTGGATTTCCAAAGAATATCTGCTGATCAACATTTGCAGAGCAACATACTAGTTTTTATTTGCATGAGTTGCTTTATTAACATGCTCAGATGAGAACCAATGAACCTCAATATATATGCACAAGAACTGTTCAATTAACAAACTAGAGCATTGAACTAACAGCATGCATGATTACTTATAATTATTAGGGATGAGCGCACTCGGATTTATGAAATCCGAGCCCACCCGAACGTTGCCGATCCGAGTCGGATCCGAGACAGATCCGGGTATTGGCGCCAAATTCAAATCTGAAACTGAGGCTCTGACTCATAATCCCGTTGTCGGATCTCGCGATACTCGGATCCTATAAATTCCCCGCTAGTCGCCGCCATCTTCACTCGGGCATTGATCAGGGTAGAGGGAGGGTGTGTTAGGTGGTCCTCTGTCCTGGTAGATCTCGTGCTGTGCTGTTTAGTTCTGTGCTGTGCTGTACTGTGCTGTGCTGTGCTGTGCTGTGCTGTGTTCTGCAGTATCAGTCCAGTGGTGCTGTGTGCTGTGCTCTGTCCTTCTGAGGTCAGTGGTGCTGCTGGGTCCTGTGCTGTGTCCTGTTCAGTCCAGTGGTGCTGTGTCCTGTGCTCTGTGTGTCTAAGGGCATAGTTATTTCCCCAATATTCCCCTGTGTTTAAAAAAATAAAAAAAAGTTATTTAAAAAAATACCAAAAACTAATTTAATTTTTTTTAATTACCACAAAATTTGCACAACCAATCCTGCAGTATAAGCCCATTGGTACTGCAATATTACCAAGTTCACACATTCAGCAGTAAAAGTCCAGTGGTACTGCAATATTACAAAGTTTACACATTCTGCAGTATCAGTCCAGTGGTGCTGTGTCCTGTGCTCTGTCCTGCTGAGTTCCGTAGTGCTGCTGGGTCCTGTGCCGTGTCCTGTTCAGTCCAGTGGTGCTGTGTCCTGTGCTCTGTGCTTCTAAGGGCATAGTTATTTCCCCATTATTCCCAAGTTTTTAAAAAATAAAAAAAAAGTAAAAAAAAAATTACAATTAAAAATTAAAAAAAAAATATATATAATTATAACCAAATTTGCAAAACCAATCCAGCAGTATAAGTCCATTGGTACTGCAATATTACAAAGTTCACACATTCTGCAGTATCAGTCCAGTGGTGCTGTGTCCTGTGCTCTGTCCTGCTGAGTTCCGTAGTGCTGCTGGGTCCTGTGCCGTGTCCTGTTCAGTCCAGTGGTGCTGTGTCCTGTGCTCTGTGCTTCTAAGGGCATAGTTATTTCCCCATTATTCCCAAGTTTTTAAAAAATAAAAAAAAAGTAAAAAAAAATAAAAAATTTAAAAAAAAAAAAATATATAATAATTATAACCAAATTTGCAAAACCAATCCAGCAGTATAAGTCCATTGGTACTGCAATATTACCAAGTTCACACATTCTGCAGTATCTTGTGCTACATATAATGGAGACCAAAAATTTGGAGGATAAAGTAGGGAAAGATCAAGACCCACTTCCTCCTAATGCTGAAGCTGCTGCCACTAGTCATGACATAGACGATGAAATGCCATCAACGTCGTCTTCCAAGCCCGATGCCCAATCTCGTAGTACCGGGCATGTAAAATCCAAAAAGCCCAAGTTAAGAAAAAGTAGCAAAAAGAGAAACTTAAAATCATCTGAGGAGAAACGTAAAGTTGCCAATATGCCATTTACGACACGGAGTGGCAAGGAACGGCTTAGGCCCTGGCCCGTGTTCATGACTAGTGGTTCAGCTTCACCCACGGATCTTAGCCCTCCTCCTCCTCCCACCCCCTACAAAAAATTGAAGAGAGTTATGCTGTCAGCAACAAAACAGCAAACAACTCTGCCTTCTAAAGAGAAATTATCACAAATCCACAAGGCGAGTCCAAGGATGTTGGTGGTTGTCAAGCCTGACCTTCCCATCACTGTACGGGAAGAGGTGGCTCGGGAGGAGGCTATTGATGATGTAGCTGGCGCTGTGGAGGAACTTGATGATGAGGATGGTGATGTGGTTATTGTAAATGAGGCACCAGGGGGGGAAACAGCTGATGTCCATGGGATGAAAAAGCCCATCGTCATGCCTGGTCAGAAGACCAAAAAATGCACCTCTTCGGTCTGGAGTTATTTTTATCCAAATCCAGACAACCAATGTATGGCCATATGTAGCTTATGTAAAGCTCAAATAAGCAGGGGTAAGGATCTTGCCCACCTAGGAACATCCTCCCTTATACGTCACCTGAATAACCTTCATAGTTCAGTGGTTAGTTCAGGAACTGGGGCTAGGACCCTCATCGGTACAGGGACACCTAAATCCCGTGGTCCAGTTGGATACACACCAGCAACACCCTCCTTGTCAACTTCCTCCACAATCTCCATCAGATTCAGTCCTGCAGCCCAAGTCAGCAGCCAGACTGAGTCCTCCTCAATACGGGATTCATCCGAGGAATCCTGCAGCGGTACGCCTACTACTGCCACTGCTGCTGTTGCTGCTGTTAGTCGGTCATCTTCCCAGAGGGGAAGTCGTAAGACCGCTAAGTCTTTCACAAAACAATTGACCGTCCAACAGTCGTTTGCCATGACCACAAAATACGATAGTAGTCACCCTATTGCAAAGCGTATAACTGCGGCTGTAACTGCAATGTTGGTGTTAGACGTGCGCCCGGTGTCCGCCATCAGTGGAGTGGGATTTAGAGGGTTGATGGAGGTATTGTGTCCCCGGTACCAAATCCCGTCGAGATTCCACTTCACTAGGCAGGCGATACCAAAAATGTACAGAGAAGTACGATCAAGTGTCCTCAGTGCTCTAAAAAATGCGGTTGTACCCACTGTCCACTTAACCACGGACATGTGGACAAGTGGTTCTGGGCAAACGAAGGACTATATGACTGTGACAGCCCACTGGGTAGATGCATCCCCTTCCGCAGCAACAGCAACAGCTGCATCAGTAGCAGCAACTACAAAATGGCGGCTCGTGCAAAGGCAGGCAACATTGTGTATTACAGGCTTTAATAAGAGGCACAACGCTGACAACATATTAGAGAAAATGAGGGAAATTATCTCCCAGTGGCTTACCCCACTTAGACTCTCATGGGGATTTGTGGTGTCAGACAATGCCAGTAACATTGTGCGGGCATTAAATATGGGCAATTTCCAGCACGTCCCATGTTTTGCCCACACCATTAATTTGGTGGTGCAGCATTACCTGAAGAGTGACAGGGGTGTGCAGGAGATGCTTGCGGTGGCGCGCAAAATTGCTGGACACTTTCGGCATTCAGCCAGTGCCTACCGCAGACTAGAGGCACATCAAAAAAGCATGAACCTGCCCTGCCATCACCTCAAACAAGAGGTTGTGACGCGCTGGAACTCCACCCTCTATATGCTGCAGAGGATGGAGGAGCAGCAAAAGGCCATTCAGGCCTACACAGCCACCTACGACATAGGCAAAGGAGTGGGGATGCGCCTCAGTCAAGCGCAGTGGAGACTGATTTCCGTGTTGTGCAAGGTTCTGCAGCCATTTGAACTTGCCACACGAGAAGTCAGTTCCGACACTGCCAGCTTGAGTCAGGTCATTCCCCTGATCAGGCTGTTGCAGAAGCAGCTGGAGAAAGTGAGGGAGGAGCTGGTAAGCCATTGCGATTACACCAAGCATGTAGCTCTTGTGGATGTAGCCCTTCGTACGCTTTGCCAGGATCCGAGGGTGGTCACTCTTTTAAAGTCAGAGGAATACATTCTGGCCACCGTGCTCGATCCTCGGTTTAAAGCGTATGTTGTGTCTCTGTTTCCGGCGGACACAAGTCTACAGCGGTGCAAAGACCTGCTGGTCAGGAGATTGTCCTCTGAAGAGGACCGTGACATGCCAACAGCTCCACCCTCATTTTCTTCCACATCTATGGCTGCGAGGAAAAAGCTCAGTTTTCCCAAAAGAGGCACTGGCGGGGATGCTGATAACATCTGGTCCGGACTGAAGGACCTGCCAACCATTGCAGACATGTCTACTGTCGCTGCATTGGATGCTGTCACAATAGAAAAAATAGTGGATGATTACTTTGCTGACACCATCCAAGTAGACATGTCAGACAGTCCATATTGTTACTGGCAGGAAAAAAAGGCAGTTTGGAAGCCCCTGTACAAACTGGCTCTATTTTACCTGAGTTGTCCCCCCTCCAGTGTGTACTCGGAAAGAGTTTTTAGTGCAGCGGGGAACCTGGTCAGTGAGCGGCGAAGGAGGTTGCTTCCTCAGAACGTTGAAAAAATGATGTTTATAAAAATGAATAATCAATTCCTCAATGAAGTACAGCACTGCCCTCCAGATACTACAGAGGGACCTGTGGTTGTGGAGTCCAGCGGGGACGAATTGATAATGTGTGATGAGGAGGAAGTACACACTGTAGGGGGAGAGGAATCAGAGGTTGAGGATGAGGACGACATCTTGCCTCAGTAGAGCCTGTTTAGTCTGTACAGGGAGAGATGAATAGCTTTTTTGGTGTGGGGGCCCAAACAAACCAATCATTTCAGCCAAAGTTGTTTGGTAGGCTTTGTCGCTGAAATGATTGGTTTGTTAAAGTGTGCATGTCCTATTTCAACAACATAAGGGTGGGTGTGAGGACCCAAGGACAATTCCATCTTGGACCTTTTTTTTTTGCATTATATGACCAATCAACAGTCGTTTGCCATGTTCAAAAAGTAAAACCAAATTTAAAAAAATACAAGAAATTAAACCAAAAGTAAAATGCCGTGTCATAATTTAAAACAAGAGGTATTGACGTGCTCTAAAACTACTGTATTGTTGTTTATATTTTATAAACACTACACTTGAAAGCTTGAGTCTTTCAATAAAAAAGTAACTGTCCATTGCACGAATATTTGCAACAGGGACAATTTTAGGGTTAAGAAGGCCAACTAATAACACTTCGACGCTGTCTGTCTTTATAAACACTACACTTGGAAGTTGGAGGAGGTATTGTGGCCCCGGCACCAAATTTACTACCGGGGCCACTCCACTGTGCAGTCCATATTTAGGTGTATCAGATATTAAACAACGGTGACAGTTGATGCCCAATTTTTTAATTATATTGTGGCCTCGGTACCAAATTGTGTACCGGGGCCACCACACTACGCAGTCAAGATAGATAGATGCGTATCATAGATAAAGTACATTCAGTGGTGTGGGGCAAATTGAAAAATATTCAAAATGCACTGACATTATCAAAAACAAGAGGTTGTCACACGCTAAAACTCCAACATGTATATGATGGAGAGGATGGAGGAGCAGCCGTATGTGTAGTGTAATGCAGACCTGTTGAAGGTTTTTTATATATTTTATTGTGGTGCCCAGTGCCCACTCCTCTAGGCAGTCCAGGTACATTTATTGGTGCGAATCATAAAAGTTCAGGGTTTTTAATATATATTGTGGTGACCCACTCCTCTACGCAGTCCAGGTACATTTATTGGTGCGATTCATAAAAGTTCAGGGTTTTTAAGATATATTGTGGTGACCCACTCCTCTACGCAGTCCAGGTACATTTATTGGTGCGATTCATAAAAGTTCAGGGTTTTTAAGATATATTGTGGTGACCCACTCCTCTACGCAGTCCAGGTACATTTATTGGTGCGATTCATAAAAGTTCAGGGTTTTTAAGATATATTGTGGTGACCCACTCCTCTACGCAGTCCAGGTACATTTATTGGTGCGATTCATAAAAGTTCAGGGTTTTTAATAGATATTGTGGTGACCCACTCCTCTACGCAGTCCAGGTACATTTATTGGTGCGAATCATAAAAGTTCAGGGTTTTTAAGATATATTGTGGTGACCCACTCCTCTACGCAGTCCAGGTACATTTATTGGTGCGATTCATAAAAGTTCAGGGTTTTTAAGATATATTGTGGTGACCCACTCCTCTACGCAGTCCAGGTACATTTATTGGTGCGATTCATAAAAGTTCAGGGTTTTTAAGATATATTGTGGTGACCCACTCCTCTACGCAGTCCAGGTACATTTATTGGTGCGATTCATAAAAGTTCAGGGTTTTTAATAGATATTGTGGTGACCCACTCCTCTACGCAGTCCAGGTACATTTATTGGTGCGAATCATAAAAGTTCAGGGTTTTTAATATATATTGTGGTGACCCACTCCTATACGCAGTCCAGGTACATTTATTGGTGCGATTCATAAAAGTTCAGGGTTTTTAATAGATATTGTGGTGACCCACTCCTCTACGCAGTCCAGGTACATTTATTGGTGCGAATCATAAAAGTTCAGGGTTTTTAATATATCTTGTGGTGACCCACTCCTCTACGCAGTCCAGGTACATTTATTGGTGCGATTCATAAAAGTTCTGGGTTTTTAAGATATTGTGGTGACCCACTCCTCTACGCAGTCCAGGTACATTTATTGGTGCGAATCATAAAAGTTCAGGGTTTTTAATATATATTGTGGTGACCCACTCCTCTACGCAGTCCAGGTACATTTATTGGTGCGATTCATAAAAGTTCAGGGTTTTTAATATATTGTGGTGACCCACTCCTCTACGCAGTCCAGGTACATTTATTGGTGCGAATCATAAAAGTTCAGGGTTTTTAATATATATTGTGGTGACCCACTCCTCTACGCAGTCCAGGTACATTTATTGGTGCGATTCATAAAAGTTCAGGGTTTTTAAGATATTGTGGTGACCCACTCCTCTACGCAGTCCAGGTACATTTATTGGTGCGAATCATAAAAGTTCAGGGTTTTTAATATATATTGTGGTGACCCACTCCTATACGCATTCCAGAAAGATACCTTGTTGCAACGTTTTGGACTAATAACTATATTGTGAGGTGTTCAGAATACACTGTAAATTAGTGGAAATGCTTGTTATTGAATGTTATTGAGGTTAATAATAGCCTAGGAGTGAAAATAAGCCCAAAAACTTGATTTTTAAACTTTTTATGTTTTTTTCAAAAAAAATCCGAATCCAAAACCTTAAATCCGAACCGAGACCTTTCGTCAAGTGTTTTGCGAGACAAATCCGAACCCCAAAAATAACGAAAATCCGGATCCAAAACACAAAACACGAGACCTCAAAAGTCGCCGGTGCACAGCCCTAATAATTATTGTGTCAAAATATGAAACTATGAAAGCTAAGTATCCTTAAAAACTGAATTCATACTGTGCTCCTTATTAAAGATTGATTTCTGATATTATTGATTGACTTTCTCAAACTAGACGATAACATCTAAAGGGCAGGGTACTATAGTGCACATAAGAAAACCTCAACAACATTTACAGTGATATGGTCATCGCAAAGCTGTCATTCCCAACATACTGCTAATCCTGACTGTTTGAAAACCTGACCTCCAACAATTGCGAGCCACCAATATACCGGTATGATAGATGGACGTCAGTTTCAAGGGCAACACTATTCTTCCCGCTGTTAAGGGGACAATGCAAGGAGGCGCTGGCTGTACAATGTACAAGCCTTCCTAAAAATCATTGTACAGACGGCGGCGTCATAAATGTTTTCGTGGTTTTCTTAATGAGGGGGATGAGTACCACCATCATGTACAACAAAGAAAAAAGAGAGAAGGTGTATTCCTATAGAGGGTACTCAAGGGCTGTATTAGATACAATGAACATTTGTATAAATATGCATTAAAATAGTATCTACTTTGCATTGTAGGCGAAATATCTAAAGACAAAATGTGATTATATAATTGAAATAAAGTGACGTTAAAATAAATTATAAAATATGATTTTGTGGTCTATTTTTAATGCATATTAATGAAAATGTTCATTGTACAGTCATGGTCAAAAGTTTTGAGAATGACACAAATATTATTTTTCACAATGTCTGCTGCCTCAGTTTTTATGATGGCAATTAGCATATACTCTAGAATGTCATGAAGAGTGATCAGATGAATTGCAATTAATTTCAAAGTGCCTCTTTGCCATGACAATGAACTTTATCCCAAAAACAACATTTCCACTGCATTTCAGCCCTACCACAAAAGAACCAGCTGACATCAGGTCAGTGATTCTCTCGTTAACACAGATGAGAGTGTTCACAAGGATAAG
Source organism: Mixophyes fleayi (assembly GCF_038048845.1). Lineage (NCBI taxonomy): Eukaryota > Metazoa > Chordata > Amphibia > Anura > Limnodynastidae > Mixophyes > Mixophyes fleayi. The sequence goes on from NC_134410.1 coordinate 15,967,868, forward strand.
GCTGGAGATCACTCTGTCATGCTGATTGAGTTAGAATAACAGACTGGAAGCTTTAAAAGGAGGGTGGTGCTTGAATTCATTGTTCTTCCTCTGTTAGCCATGGTTAACTGCAAGGAAAGACATGCAGTCATCATTGCTTTCCACAAAAAGGACTTTACAGGCAAAGATATTGCTGCTAGTAAAATTGCACCTAAATCAACCATTTATCGGATCATCAATAACTTCAAGGAGAGAGGTTCAATAGTTGTGAAGAAGGCTTCAGGGTGCCCAAGAACGTCCAGCAAGCGCTAGGACCGTCTCTTAAAGTTCGTTCAGCTGCGGGATCGGGGCACCACCAGTGCAGAGTTTGATCAGGAATGGCAGCAGACAGGTGTGAATGCAGCTGCACTCACAGTGAGGCAAAGACTTTTGGAGGATAGCCTGGTGTCAAGAAGGCCAGCAGAGAAGCCACTTCTCTCCAGGAAAAACATTAGGGACAGACTGATATTCTGCAAAAGGCACAGAGATTGGACTCCTGAGGACTGGGGTAAAGTCATTTTCTCTGATGAACCCCCTTTCAGATTATATGGGGCATCTGGAAAAACACTTGTCTGGAGATGGAAAGGTGAGCGCAACCATCAGTCCTGTGTCATGTTAACAGTAAAGCATCCTTGGACCATTCATGTGTGGGGTTGCTTCTCAGCCAAGGGAGTGGGCTCACTCACAATTTTGCCTAAGAACACAGCCATGAATACCAAAACATCCTTCAACCTCTCCCAACCATACAAGAACAGTTCGGTGACGAACGATGCCTTTTCCAGCATGATAGAGCACCTTACCATAAGGCAAAAGTGATAACTAAATGGCTCGGGAATCAAAATATCGGAATTTTGGGTCCATGGCCAGGAAACTCCCTACATCTTAATCCCATTGAGAACTTGTGGTCAATCTTAAAGAGGCGGGCGAACAAACAAAAACCCACAAGCATTGATTAGGCAAGTATTGGTCGGTCAGCAGTCAGGATGTGGCCCAGAAGTTGATTGACAGCATGCCAGGGCTAATTGCAGAGGTCTTCAAGTAGAAGGGTCAACACTGCACATATTGGCTCTTTGCATAAACTTAATGTACCTGTCAATAAAAGCCTTTGACACTTATGAAGTGCTTGTAATTTTACTTCAGTATCCCATAGCAACATCTGACAAAATGGTCTAAAAATACTGAAGCAGCAAACTTTGTGAGAACCAATACTTGTGTCATTCTCTAAACTTTTGGCCATGACTGTATTTAATACAGCTCTTGAGTGCCCTCTATAGGAACATACCTTCTTTTTTTTTTTCTTTTTTCTTGGTTGTACATGATTTAGAAATGGACCACATATGCAGTAATATCAGCCCCATATGAGGATACCTGATCTGTGGCCAATTTGCGTTTACCCTTTCCCATGGCCTATCCAATTTTGCAGTTTAACAGATTGAAATATATCGATATAGCTTGTGTTTTTGTTGCAGGTCTACTGCATACTTGCCAACTTTTAAATGTTGGCCTCTGAGAGATCTAGGAGAGAGGTGGGGATGGGGCTCGAGGAATCGCGGCATTTTGGGCGCGCCCCAGTGCCAAGATTAAGCAAACACGTCATTTTACCGCGGGGGAGGACCAAAATGACACATCATCAAGGCTTCATATCCTGCCCACTTCACTACGAAGTGGAGAGGATGCGGAAGAATGTCCTACTCTCCTGTGAGTTCGGGAGACCTTCCCAGAATTCGGAAGTCTCCTGGACATTCCAGGAGAGTTGGCAAGTATCATCATCATCATCATCAACATTTATTTATATAGCGCCAGCAAATTCCGTAGCGCTTTACAATTGGGAACAAACATGAATAAGACAATACTGGGTAATACATACAGACAAAGAGGTAAGAGAACCCTGCTCGAAAGCTTACAATCTATAGAAGTATGGTCTACTGATTCTATAGATCCCAAAAAATTTGTGGGGGCTATTCAGCCCCCACAAATTGTTTGGGAAGTACAAAGGGAACAGATTACTAGTCTGAACCTTCTTTCTGATATTCCACCTGCACAGTTATCTCTGCTTAAAGTTTACCTGTCACCTACTCCCAGTGGAGGCAGTCATTTTGTGTCCTGAACATTATTTGTGAAATATAGCCTATCAATACCCTAGGAACTAGTGATATCACTGAGGCAAGAGGCAGCAATGCCTCAGCAAGATCCCTAGATCTTGGGGCACTGATTGGCTGAATATTGGCTCAGCCCACAAAATGGCTGCCTCCGCTGTGAGCGATGGTTATAAATAAGTGTTGACCTGTTAATACGTATAATGTCACTACCCTGATCTCCTGTAGTGTAACACTGCCTAATCTCCCACAAATATTTTATTTTATTTTTTATTAATCTATATTAGGGGTCATATTATCTGTCTTTGTTTGTAATATCTTCTGTGGGGGAGGGTGGCTGGTTATTATCCTGTAAAAGAAAAAAAGTTATTGCTATATTCGGTGTTTGAATTGCTTCTGCAGCATTTGATACATTTTGGTTTTCTGTTTTTCTGGAATAAGTCGCTTGAATTAGATCACGTTGATTCCTAGAGACATTGCTGTGTCCTATAATTGTCATTGATCCCTACAATTGTATCTTAGAAACGTCGATATGTGGTATGGCAGAGGCAGATGGGAAACTTCTAAATGGAATTTTGCGTAAAAGGGTTAACATAGAGTAATGAATAGCGAAGCTCAAAATTTGATTCAAAGGGGTTTCTGAACCAATACATTGACCCAATTTTAAGTTCAAAAATTTGCAATAAATTTGAATACATTTTTGCAAATAATTTGTAGCATTTTTTTTGGGGGGGAGAGGATGGTGATACCTGTCAACCCTCTCATGAGGCCCCCGCTTTAGGGACATTTGAGATAGGGGGTACATGTGTGACCATATTTGAGCTTAATGGCTGCAATATATAGCATAAACATGTAGTATATCAGGTTTACACACTTCTGTTTCAGCTTTACACTCAAAATTTAATTACATAACTATGCCCTCTCAGCTGCCACTCATTTTAAAAGTCACGCAAGGTGAGTTGTTTTTTTGGGATCCATATAATTTAGATATCATAAATATATTTCAGATTAGATTTTGCTCTGTTAATTTGTAATATTTATAATACATGTAATCTCCTTGAATGCCACCTTCAATGGGTTTTTCAGGCACATTCCACAGATGCTTGATCAGATTGCGATTTGGGGATTTTGGAGAACATGTTAACACCTTGAACTCTTTGTCATATTCCTCAAACCATTCCTGAGTAATTTTTGCAGTGTGCAGGGCACATTATCCTGCTGAAAAAGGTCACTGTCATCAGGGACTACCGTTGCCATGAAGGGGTGTACTTGGTGTACAACAATGTTTAGGTAGGTGGTACGTGTCAAAGTTACATCCATTTAAATGCCAGGACCCAACGTTTCCCAGCAAAACATTGCCCAGACCATCACACTGCCTCCCCAGGCTTGCCTTCATACCATAGTGCATCCTGGTGCCATCTCTTACTCAGGTAATTGACGCACACACACCCGGCCGTCCGCATGATGTAAAAATGTGATTCACAAGACCAGGCCACCTTCTTCCATTGTTCCATGGTCCAGTTCTGGTGCTCACATGCCCCCATTGTAGGCGCTTTCGGTGGTGGACAGGGATCAGGCTGGGCACTCTGACCGGGCTGCGGCTACGCAGCCCCAAACACAGCAAGCTGTGATGCACTGTGTGTTCTGACACCTTTCTATCATAGCCAGCATTACCTTTTTAAGCAATTTGTGCTACAGTATTCTGTGGTATGGGCGAGCCTTCACTCCACAGGCGCATCAATGAGCCTTGGGCATCTATGACACCATCGCTGGTTCACCGGTTGTCCTTTCTTGAACCACTTTTGGTAGGTACTAACCACTGCATACTGGGAACACCCCACAAGACCTGTCATTTTGGAGATGCTCTGATCCAGTCGTCTAGCCATCACAAAATATCCATAAAAGTCTTATGTCTGATAACTTAACCTCTTTTACCTTCTTAATCTTATTCAACTATAACCTTAAAGTAGCGACACAAGACTTGAATAGGGCACATATAAATGATTTATTTAACTATGGTGGAGGTGACTAAAGCAGTCAGTCCGACGTGTGCCAGGCAAAACCCAACTGTCCTAGGAACTCCTTAGGACTACTCACTGGGGAACAACCAAACCCCTGGGTTCAAGTGGGGGACCAACCAATCAAACCCCGGGCGCACATATCTACCTGGACGGGGCACCACGTCCCAATTCTACCGAACCCGCCCCTCCTCTGGGCTATAAGGGAAGCAACCACAGGCGACCCACAGGGGCGGTACCTGAAACCGAGACTAATAGCCGATTCACTCGAAGAGAGGCGGGTTCACCATGTCCAATACCGTAAATGTGCGCCCAAACAACCACTGGCCGTCGACTGTACTGCTTTTCCGGCCAATACTCAATCCATCTTTGCAGCGAACCATGCTGCCTCCAACACTGATATCCATCGTAACAGCGTCCAGTCGACTCCTTTGTCCCCCAGGAACCAAACGAAACAGGGAGGGTGGGTGGGCAACATCCAGATCGACCAAGACTGAACAACACTCCGCCCATCCAACTTATAGCCCTATACCCCTCCCCTATGACACCGGATGGGCGTACCAAATAGTTAACTATTAACACTCCAGAGAATAACTCAGTTAAAGATACAGCAAAGCTTTTATTATCCTTCGCTCCTATGCAGATCTCAGTTCTTGTTGTCAAAGTTGTTCAGATCCTTTCGCTTACCAATTTTTCCTGTTTCCAAAACATGATCTTCATAACTGACTGTTCGCTTGTTTACTTGCTGCCTAATATCCCGTCCCTTGACAGGTGCCATTGTAATGAGATAATCAGTGTTATTCACTTCACTTGTCAGTGGATTTAATGTTGTGGTCAAAAAAGTGCAGATCGTTTACTGAGACCTTTGTCAAGCATGACTGATCCATCAAGGAACATGATAGGAAGATAAGTGGAAAAATTATGATGGACTCACAACAACATTTTGTTTTCTCTACTACATAGGATACTGTTTTTAAGAGATACCATTATAGAACACTGACACATTGTTGCTACTGTCCGCCATTTATAAACCTTTTAGCTTAGAGACCCCTGTTAAGCTATAGGAAGGGGCGTAACCATAAGGATATCTTAATGAAACCTGACATTTTTAAATCTAAACTGTTAGACAAAGAAAGGTCATATAAAAACCTAGTAATAGTAATAGTACATCAAAAAATCGTTAATTCAATAGGTGGCAAACTCTTTTCAGAGTGTAGGAAGATTCCAATGTGTTTTACCGCCACCTACCTACCAAAGCACCGCGTCGTATTTCAGCAGCTGCCCGTCATAAAGTCACGACCCTGTCGGTGCAGAGGAGCTGAGCGGAGCCAGAAAAAGCAGAGAAGTGGGCAAAAAGACAAAACAAGAAAAAAAGGTCATTTGAATATTTCAGAGAAAATGGTGGGAGAAGGGGCTGCAGAGCCCAATGACATGGGTAGTGGCTGGAGAGAACAGTGGGAGAGAAGTGGCTGGAGAGAACCAAGGGAGATAAGGGGCTGGAGAGAATAGAGGGAGAAAAGAGGCTGCAGAGATAAGGAGTGGAGAAGTGGCTTGAGAGAACAGGGTGGGGTATAAGTGGCTGGAGAGAACAGGGTGCAGTTGAAGTGGCTTGAGAGAGCAGGGTGGGGTATAAGTGGCTGGAGAAAACAGGGTGCAGTTGAAGTGGCTTGAGAGAACAGGGTGGGGTATAAGTGGCTGGAGAGAACAGGGTGCAGTTGAAGTGGCTTGAGAGAGCAGGGTGGGGTATAAGTGGCTGGAGAAAACAGGGTGCAGTTGAAGTGGCTTGAGAGAACAGGGTGGGGTATAAGTGGCTGGAGAGAACAGGGTGCGGTGGAAGTGGCTTGAGAGAACAGGGTGGGGTATAAGTGGCTGGAGAGAACAGGGTGCGGTGGAAGAAGGGGCTGCAGAGATCAAGGGTGGAGAAGAGGTTGAAGAGAATGGGGGTGGAGAGCGGACTGAAGAGAATAGAGAGGAGAAGGGGCTGGAGAGTACAGAGGGATTGGCTTTGAGAAAATGGGGAGGTGACTGGAGAGAACAGAGGGGGGAGTGGATGGATAAAACAGGGGGGGAGCTAGAGAAAAATAGGGGGAAGGTGCTAGAGAGAGAACAAGAAGGGGGATTCAGGGGCCTGGGGGGGTGGAGAGAAGGGGGTATTTTCTTTGCGGTACAAAGATATATGGTACATAAGTACTTTTATACATGATAAGTAATTAAATATAATTAGAAGCAATGAATCAGTATTGAAAAAGTGGTGGTGTCTTTTTTGACAATTATAGTCTCAATCAGTGGTCTAAGTCGAAATTTAGAAGTGGGGGTATAGAAATTTAGAAGTGACTTTAACAAAATATAATGGGAATGTAAGTGAATGGAATTTGATAGAATCTTCCCTCGGACCCTCCGGCATCTTCCATCACACCCCGCACATCTTCCATCACCCCCCCTAAATCTTCCCACATCCCACCCGGCTCCCCCTCATTTTCCACTATTGCACCCGCCCTCAAATTTTCCCTTGCACTCCTCGGCATTTTCCATTGCTTACATGCTTTGTCAGAATCATCTTATAAAAACATGCTGTGCAAGCAAAGAAGTGCATGTCTGCTGCTCGAAAGGAAGTGGGGAGAAGAAGTGCCAGGATATTATACCAGCACATACCGCCTCACTTCCAGCACTGGTCTCAATTAAATATGGGGGAAATATATAGGCTCATAATTTGACTTTGATGCTGGTAGTGAAAATAGGCATTTTTATTAAATGAGACTGCTATTAATTTAATGTTAGGTGTGGGGGGGATAGATCTGCATAATAAATAGGAATGCTATTAATTTAATGGTGGGGGATAGATCTACATAATAGAGGGGAATGCTGTTAATATTAATGTTGGGTGGGCAGGTAGCTCTACATAGTAAAGGGGAATGGTTTGGAGGAAACAGGCTTATTTATTAAATGCAAACACTATGAATATAATGTCAGGCTGGTTAGGGGGAAGTGGGCTTAATTATTATACATGGGTGCTATTAATTTAATGTTGGGCTATATGGGGGAATATGGACATATTTATTAAATATGCAAACTACTAATTCAATTCTGGGGCTTGGGTGGAAGGAGACCTGTTTATTAAACAAATAAAAGCTACTGATGGAAGTGAATAATAACTATCTCTTTTCCATACAGGGACCCAACATTCTAGGATCCAGCCAAGCAGCCAGTGAGCTTAAGACACCAGCAGCAGCTGCAGGTAGTCAAAGCTACAAGAACAGGTAGGAGAGAGCCGCACAGGGTTAGTCTTGGGCTCATAGAGGGATAGGCACGCCCCCAAAGTAGGATGACCACGCCTTCCCGGCAGCATCTACTCCCACCAAGATTCACGGCGGGGAAGGGTGGGGGATGGTGACGCCAGCATTCTCTCTTGTCCAGGATATCTAGTTATAGCTCTCGTGACATGAATGGATATTTGGGGAAATTTCTGGTATGACATGTCCGAGGTCACAAGTTTTACATGTTAAAATTAATAATTGGCTTTATATACAGATACATTTTCAATTAGACATATTGCAATTTGTTTTACAAATATTCAGATTACAAATGGATGATCCCATCACAAAGGATAACATTATTAGACTTTTATCTCAGGATTACAATACATACTCACCAATGAACTTTAATTGAACCATTTCATATTCAGACATTTACATCTGATTGGATTTAATCTACTGTCGCCCATACATGTTTTGATCTCCTTATAATTGAATGAAAAAACGATCATATCATTTTTTTAAGACATATGGCAGCTTTACTCTCTCTCGTACAGTCCATATTCACTTACTAAAATGACAAGTCAAAGGGCAAATGCAATGGCTTGTTCATTTCTCAGTATGTCACGGTATCACTGTGTCTCTGCCTCCATCTTTTACCTTTCTCTTTAGAGGTTTGCCAAGTTGGTATACACGGAAAGTGACACATATTCTCCAAGACTGTAAGTATAACAATGTATTTGTATTGTAACAAAAATAGATTAAAATAATGCCTTACATATAACAAATTGTAATATCAGACAACATTGTTATAAGAAACAAGTTCCTAAAAAAAAGCAGATAACGGGGAACCTGGGCTAATTTAGAGTAGAATATAAGACCCATTTAGAAGAATAAAATCATTTTTTTGAACTCCACAATCACAATAAACATGCGTAGCCCTACATCCATAGTATGCTATTTGCTATCCTTGACTTTCGCCACCTTACAGCTCAGAGCACCATAGAGACAACATTGCCATGGAACATGGATAACAATAAAAGGGAATCGCAGCCTACTCTCAGGGCCTGGATCACAGGTCTTCAACAGCTGACTGCCTCCCCACAATTTGGGACCTGGAACTGTGTAAAAGTCCAGGGAAACATCTGATGGGTACCCCCCAGTCCCCTCCAGGCTTTGGGCCTGTTTAATCTGCTTTGGGGTGACTGATTTATCTACTGCATTTGGTGAGAACACTGCTATTCTGTATTTTATTAATATTACACAATTGCAATAATATACTATTTTGAATATCTGAAGGAAGGGGCTGTAACTTCAGTTATGACTGTTTCTTTAATGGTGGGAATAGCTATCCTAACTCTATAAAGTAATTTTTCCATTTCAACTCTGTTCTTGCTGTATCTTTTATAGCCACTAGAGGCCCTTGTAGTCCTAGGAATTATAGCAGAGCATCATCAACAGCTATTTATATAGTGCCACTAATTCTGCAGCACTGTACAGAGAACTCACTCACATCAGTCCCTGCCCCATTGGAGCTTACAGTCTAAATCCCCTAACATACACACATGCACAGACAGAGAGAGAGACTAGAGTCAATTTGATAGCAGCCAATTAACCTACCAGTATATTTTTGGAGTGTGGGAGGAAACTGGAGCACCCGGAGGAAACCCACATAAACACAGGGAGAACATACAAACTGCACATAGATAAGGCACATCTATCTGCAAAGCATTTATCAAACTTTGCTGAAATTTCAAAACATCATTGCTGAATCCTCGATTCTTAAAGCTTTCGTGACTGTGCATTGGTGACACCTAGGACAAATCGACTATAACCAATAACTATCTTTGGTTTAAAGAAGTATACAAAGTGTCTAGACACCCAACCTGACAGTAACCGGATATAGGTGTGTCCAAGAAGTGCTCCTACAATGATTGCCTCAAACAGCTTGAATCTCGGGGACCCCACTGGACAACTCTTCCGTGAATCGACATTGAAATTCTTTTTCCCCTCCACCAGGTGTAGGGATAAGGGCTAACCAATTTGGGGCAGGGACTGATGTGAGTGAGTTCTCTGTACAGTGCTGCGGAATTAGTGGCGCTATATAAATAGCTGTTGATGATGCTCTGCTATAATTCCTAGGACTGCAAGGGCCTCTAGTTGCTATAAAAGATACAGCAAAAACAGAGTTGAAGTGGAGTATTTTCTACAAATCCTATACATAAAGGCGGCAGGCTGGAGAGTCACACTTAACTATTTATAGGTTCGGGGAGAAATAAAGTGACAGTTGAACTGATCGATTAGACATCGTTTGAGACAGGAGTACAATTGGAAGAGACTTCCGATATATATGGATTAGATAAGTCATATTCCATTTTTATACACTATATTATCCAATGTATTTATTAATCACATAATATATTTATGTCTGTGGAAAGGAAGCGCTTGATTATTCCTCTATCTTTTGATATTACAAGAAAGAATTTACAATTGAAAACACAATAAGATGTGACACAAAGGGAGTGATACATCTATTGGAATGCCCATGTGAGCTACAAGAAAGTTTAGAGCCCAAATTTATGAGCATGTAAGGAATATAAAAATAAACTTACATGCTCATAGAGTATCACTCCATTTTGATAAGGTGCATAATAGGGACCCTACACTTGTAAAGTCTTGAGGAATTTAAAAAAGTAGAGGGAGGATGGAGAGGAGGAGATTATAATAAGAAGTATGCACAGGAGGAAAGCGATAGAATTTATTATATTCAAATTCTATCCCCTAGGGTTTGAATGTAAACTTCAAATTGATTATATTTTTAGAATGACAATTAAAACCATCTCTTATCTTTAATTTTTTTTTAGCAATCAAGAAATTACTTGTGCAGCATAAGTTTTTTTTCAATTGTATATTTTTTTAAACTCTTTTATTAATCCAATTTATATGTCCCTTGCTCACGTTTTTTCTCCAATGCATTGTGTTCTGTCAGTTGTTTGGAACTGTTTCTAATATGACAGTCCCACCCCCCTATTGTATATGTGAGTGGAGGAACTATTTAGTGCTTCCTATATATATTATATATTAAAGATTTTGGGGGAATAGCACATAGATACCCTTGAAGCAAGGGTGTAGAAAACAGCCACAGCCACAGCTACAGCCACTGTAACAACTGTCATAAAAAGAGATACCAAGTGCAAGAAAAAGGGTCTCCAAGCCCTATAGTAGTCCTTGGCCTTTTGCCCTCCAAAGAAAATTTTCAATGCACTGTTGTCCTTCATTAGTCTTAAAGGGCTCACCGTGTATGTTCCCACAAACTTCACATCAACCTTAAACTTTAAACATTTGCATGCAAATAAGGACACGTAGACCTGTATAAGTTATTAAAAAATGGCAGAACTTTTATTGTAAGGATTTTATATTAAGTAAACCTATGGTGGCGGAGAAAGGGCACTGCGGAACAGCTCACGAGCTGATAACACAAGATCACTTAGTGGACTGGCGCAAACCGCCGTAAGTCTGCAAACCACGGGGAACAAATCCCTACATACGTAGCGCTGAGTTGGCGTCAGAGTGACTGCCCCTTACAACTCACGCTGCCCTCCCTCACCGAGCCGGACAGGGACCCTCCTCACCGAAGGACCAAAAGGAGTTACTGTTGCTTCAAAGGGGGCAGTGACCTAGGACCAACTACCTGTGCGCCCATTAATCAGCCGCTGAACGCAGTGCCTTCCTACCCCCACTTTAAAAACCCAAATAAATTGAGGAATGGGTGGGTGGGATCTCGTCCTGCAAGTGAACCCAAGCAGGAAGTACAGCCTGCTATATTCTATCAAGGTCCCTCCCACGTGAGCCACCATTGGTCGGTCCCCACCCCATGTTAAACCACACAAGGTAATTATTCAGCTTGTTACAAACCCTGTCGCCCTTTAAGTGCGTTCATCCTAAAAGCCTCACTTGTCATTAAATTTGAAATAGGTTTTAAAATTAACTATATATACTAGCATAGGGTTTGTCAAGCAACATAGTATATGTGGAAAAAATTTAATCATACAATTCACAATCAGATCTCTCTTGGTCAACTATATTATTACTGTAGGAATATATGAGAGAAAATAACAATTTAGTTACAACTGAAACTTGTGACTATGAGAATTGCTTTAAATGGGAAGTTGATTAACTCCTGAGACTGACTATGATTAACGCTAGGAAGAACACGCAGACAACAGTAGCCAAGAAAGGTATAAAACACTTTAACATAAGTAATGTCGAGGGCTACATATTAGGGATGAGCGCACTCGGATTTCTGAAATCCGAGCCCACCCGAACGTTGCGGATCCGAGTCGGATCCGAGACAGATCCGGGTATTGGCGCCAAATTCAAAAGTGAAACTGAGGCTCTGACTCATAATCCCGTTGTCGGATCTCGCGATACTCGGATCCTATAAATTCCCCGCTAGTCGCCGCCATCTTCACTCGGGCATTGATCAGGGTAGAGGGAGGGTGTGTTAGGTGGTCCTCTGTGCTGTTTAGTTCTGTGCTTTTTAGTTCTGTGCTGTTTAGTTCTGTGCTGTTTAGTGCTGTGCTGTGCTGTGCTGTGCTGTGCTGTGCTGTGCTGTGTTCTGCAGTATCAGTCCAGTGGTGCTGTGTGCTGTGCTCTGTCCTTCTGAGGTCAGTGGTGCTGCTGGGTCCTGTGCTGTGTCCTGTTCAGTCCAGTGGTGCTGTGTCCTGTGCTCTGTGCTTCTAAGGGCATAGTTATTTCCCCAATATTCCCCTGTGTTTAAAAAAATAAAAAAAAGTTTTTTTAAAAAATACCAAAAACTACTTTAATATTTTTTAATTACCACAAAATTTTCACAACCAATCCTGCAGTATAAGCCCATTGGTACTGCAATATTACCAAGTTCACACATTCAGCAGTAAAAGTCCAGTGGTACTGCAATATTACAAAGTTTACACATTCTGCAGTATCAGTCCAGTGGTGCTGTGTCCTGTGCTCTGTCCTGCTGAGTTCCGTAGTGCTGCTGGGTCCTGTGCCGTGTCCTGTTCAGTCCAGTGGTGCTGTGTCCTGTGCTCTGTGCTTCTAAGGGCATAGTTATTTCCCCATTATTCCCAAGTTTTTAAAAAATAAAAAAAAAGTAAAAAAAAATAAAAAATTTAAAAAAAAAAAAAATATATAATAATTATAACCAAATTTGCAAAACCAATCCAGCATTATAAGTCCATTGGTACTGCAATATTACCAAGTTCACACATTCTGCAGTATCAGTCCAGTGGTGCTGTGTCCTGTGCTCTGTGCTTCTAAGGGCATAGTTATTTCCCCACTATTCCCAAGTTTTTTAAAAATAAGAAAAAAGTAAAAAAAAATAAAAAATTAAAAAAAAAAAAAAAAATAATAATTATAACCAAATTTGCAAAACCAATCCAGCAGTATAAGTCCATTGGTACTGCAATATTACCAAGTTCACACATTCTGCAGTATCTTGTGCTACATATAATGGAGACCAAAAATTTGGAGGATAAAGTAGGGAAAGATCAAGACCCACTTCCTCCTAATGCTGAAGCTGCTGCCACTAGTCATGACATAGACGATGAAATGCCATCAACGTCGTCTTCCAAGCCCGATGCCCAATCTCGTAGTACCGGGCATGTAAAATCCAAAAAGCCCAAGTTAAGAAAAAGTAGCAAAAAGAGAAACTTAAAATCATCTGAGGAGAAACGTAAAGTTGCCAATATGCCATTTACGACACGGAGTGGCAAGGAACGGCTTAGGCCCTGGCCCGTGTTCATGACTAGTGGTTCAGCTTCACCCACGGATCTTAGCCCTCCTCCTCCTCCCCCCCCTACAAAAAATTGAAGAGAGTTATGCTGTCAGCAACAAAACAGCAAACAACTCTGCCTTCTAAAGAGAAATTATCACAAATCCCCAAGGCGAGTCCAAGGGTGTTGGTGGTTGTCAAGCCTGACCTTCCCATCACTGTACGGGAAGAGGTGGCTCGGGAGGAGGCTATTGATGATGTAGCTGGCGCTGTGGAGGAACTTGATGATGAGGATGGTGATGTGGTTATTGTAAATGAGGCACCAGGGGGGGAAACAGCTGATGTCCATGGGATGAAAAAGCCCATCGTCATGCCTGGTCAGAAGACCAAAAAATGCACCTCTTCGGTCTGGAGTTATTTTTATCCAAATCCAGACAACCAATGTATGGCAATATGTAGCTTATGTAAAGCTCAAATAAGCAGGGGTAAGGATCTTGCCCACCTAGGAACATCCTCCCTTATACGTCACTTGAATAACCTTCATAGTTCAGTGGTTAGTTCAGGAACTGGGGCTAGGACCCTCATCGGTACAGGGACACCTAAATCCCGTGGTCCAGTTGGATACACACCAGCAACACCCTCCTCGTCAACTTCCTCCACAATCTCCATCAGATTCAGTCCTGCAGCCCAAGTCAGCAGCCAGACTGAGTCCTCCTCAATACGGGATTCATCCGAGGAATCCTGCAGCGGTACGCCTACTACTGCCACTGCTGCTGTTGCTGCTGTTAGTCGGTCATCTTCCCAGAGGGGAAGTCGTAAGACCGCTAAGTCTTTCACCAAACAATTGACCGTCCAACAGTCGTTTGCCATGACCACCAAATACAATAGTAGTCACCCTATTGCAAAGCGTATAACTGCGGCTGTAACTGCAATGTTGGTGTTAGACGTGCGCCCGGTGTCCGCCATCAGTGGAGTGGGATTTAGAGGGTTGATGGAGGTATTGTGTCCCCGGTACCAAATCCCCTCGAGATTCCACTTCACTAGGCAGGCGATACCAAAAATGTACAGAGAAGTACGATCAAGTGTCCTCAGTGCTCTTAAAAATGCGGTTGTACCCACTGTCCACTTAACCACGGACATGTGGACAAGTGGTTCTGGGCAAACGAAGGACTATATGACTGTGACAGCCCACTGGGTAGATGCATCCCCTTCCGCAGCAACAGCAACAGCTGCATCAGTAGCAGCATCTACAAAATGGCTGCTCATGCAAAGGCAGGCAACATTGTGCATTACAGGCTTTAATAAGAGGCACAACGCTGACAACATATTAGAGAAAATGAGGGAAATTATCTCCCAGTGGCTTACCCCACTTAGACTCTCATGGGGATTTGTGGTGTCAGACAATGCCAGTAACATTGTGCGGGCATTAAATATGGGCAATTTCCAGCACGTCCCATGTTTTGCCCACACCATTAATTTGGTGGTGCAGCATTACCTCAAGAGTGACAGGGGTGTGCAGGAGATGCTTGCGGTGGCGCGCAAAATTGCTGGACACTTTCGGCATTCAGCCAGTGCCTACCGCAGACTAGAGGCACATCAAAAAAGCTTGAACCTGCCCTGCCATCACCTCAAACAAGAGGTTGTGACGCGCTGGAACTCCACCCTCTATATGCTGCAGAGGATGGAGGAGCAGCAAAAGGCCATTCAGGCCTACACAGCCACCTACGACATAGGCAAAGGAGTGGGGATGCGCCTGAGTCAAGCGCAGTGGAGACTGATTTCCGTGTTGTGCAAGGTTCTGCAGCCATTTGAACTTGCCACACGAGAAGTCAGTTCCGACACTGCCAGCTTGAGTCAGGTCATTCCCCTGATCAGGCTGTTGCAGAAGCAGCTGGAGAAAGTGAGGGAGGAGCTGGTAAGCCATTGCGATTACAGCAAGCATGTAGCTCTTGTGGATGTAGCCCTTCGTACGCTTTGCCAGGATCCGAGGGTGGTCACTCTTTTAAAGTCAGAGGAATACATTCTGGCCACCGTGCTCGATCCTCGGTTTAAAGCGTATGTTGTGTCTCTGTTTCCGGCGGACACAAGTCTACAGCGGTGCAAAGACCTGCTGGTCAGGAGATTGTCCTCTGAAGAGGACCGTGACATGCCAACAGCTCCACCCTCATTTTCTTCCACATCTATGGCTGCGAGGAAAAAGCTCAGTTTTCCCAAAAGAGGCACTGGCGGGGATGCTGATAACATCTGGTCCGGACTGAAGGACCTGCCAACCATTGCAGACATGTCTACTCTCGCTGCATTGGATGCTGTGACAATAGAAAAAATAGTGGATGATTACTTTGCTGACACCATCCAAGTAGACATGTCAGACAGTCCATATTGTTACTGGCAGGAAAAAAAGGCAGTTTGGAAGCCCCTGTACAAACTGGCTCTATTTTACCTGAGTTGTCCCCCCTCCAGTGTGTACTCGGAAAGAGTTTTTAGTGCAGCGGGGAACCTGGTCAGTGAGCGGCGAAGGAGGTTGCTTCCTCACAACGTTGAAAAAATGATGTTTATAAAAATGAATAATCAATTCCTCAATGAAGTACAGCACTGCCCTCCAGATACTACAGAGGGACCTGTGGTTGTGGAGTCCAGCGGGGACGAATTGATAATGTGTGATGAGGAGGAAGTAGACACTGTAGGGGGAGAGGAATCAGAGGTTGAGGATGAGGACGACATCTTGCCTCAGTAGAGCCTGTTTAGTCTGTACAGGGAGAGATGAATAGCTTTTTTGGTGTGGGGGCCCAAACAAACCAATCATTTCAGTCAAAGTTGTTTGGTAGGCCCTGTCGCTGAAATGATTGGTTTGTTAAAGTGTGCATGTCCTATTTCAACAACATACCTCTCAACTGCAGCTCATCCCTCCTCTGCGGGGATAATGTCTCCTGTGCTCTGACACGTCACTCTGTGTACTCTCAGCCTCAGGATCTGACACTACAGCTACCATGCCTCTTGTAGCAGCCCTCACTCCAGGGCCTCTTCCATGTGCAGTGTCCCCCTCTCTCTTGGGTTCACTATAGTGGCATGGAGTTCTCCCCCTCATCCAGGG
The DNA here is from genome assembly GCF_038048845.1 of Mixophyes fleayi. NCBI lineage: Eukaryota > Metazoa > Chordata > Amphibia > Anura > Limnodynastidae > Mixophyes > Mixophyes fleayi. Next base: position 15,984,097 of record NC_134410.1, read on the forward strand.
CACACATTCCTTGCCCTGGCTCAGTCACCACGCTCAGACTTCCAGGCAATGCTGGGGGAGCCTGGGAGCTTCCACCCCAGGTCCCCAGCTACAACTCTCCTCTCCTGTGTCTTCTCTCTCTTTCTGACACTTTAAAGATCGTGCCTTTAAATGAAAAAGTCAGTCTTCATTGCACGACTATGTGCAAGTGCAACAGGGACATTTTTTTGGGTTTACAAAGTCAAACAATAACACTTCGACCCTGTCTGTCTGGGGTCTCTCAATGACGAATTGTCTGTAGCATGTTTGGAGGAGGTATTGTGGCCCCGGTATCAAATTGGGTACCGGGGCCACCCCACTATGCAGTCCAGATACTTGTTTGGTGGAATTCCGACACGTGGAGGGTTTTTTAATTATATTGTGGCCTCGGTACCAAATTGTGTACCGGGGCCACCACACTACGCAGTCAAGATACTTGTTTGGTGGAATTCAGACCAGTTGAGGGTTTTATTATTATATTGTGTGGACCACTCTATCTATACCACACTACAACTCTATACCACTCTATTTCCTACTTTAATTCTATTTAATTCTATTTCCTACTTTAATTCTATTACTAATTAATTACCATAAAGAGGAACAAAAAAAACCAATTTTACCAAAAGTATAATATGACTTAGACTTACAAACACTACACTTTAAAGATCGTGCCTTTAAATGAAAAAGTCAGTCTTCATTGCACGACTATGTGCAACAGGGACATTTTTTTGGGTTTACAAAGTCAAACAATAACACTTCGACCCTGTCTGTCTGGGGTCTCTCAATGACGAATTGTCTGTAGCATGTTTGGAGGAGGTATTGTGGCCCCGGTACCAAATTGTGTACCGGGGCCACCACACTACGCAGTCAAGATACTTGTTTGGTGGAATTCAGACCAGTTGAGGGTTTTATTATTATATTGTGTGGACCACTCTATCTATACCACACTACAACTCTATACCACTCTATTTCCTACTTTAATTCTATTTAATTCTATTTCCTACTTTAATTCTATTACTAATTAATTACCATAAAGAGGAACAAAAAAAACCAATTTTACCAAAAGTATAATATGACTTAGACTTACAAACACTACACTTTAAAGATCGTGCCTTTAAATGAAAAAGTCAGTCTTCATTGCACGACTATGTGCAACAGGGACATTTTTTTGGGTTTACAAAGTCAAACAATAACACTTCGACCCTGTCTGTCTGGGGTCTCTCAATGACGAATTGTCTGTAGCATGTTTGGAGGAGGTATTGTGGCCCCGGTATCAAATTGGGTACCGGGGCCACCCCACTATGCAGTCCAGATACTTGTTTGGTGGAATTCCGACACGTGGAGGGTTTTTTAATTATATTGTGCCTCGGTACCAAATTGTGTACCGGGGCCACCACACTACACAGTCAAGATAGATAGATGCGTATTGCGTATCATAGATAAAGTACATTCAGTGGTGTGGGGCAAATTGAAAAATATTCCAAATGCACTGACATTATCAAAAACAAGAGGTTGTCACACGCTAAAACTCCAACATGTATATGATGGAGAGGATGGAGGAGCAGCCGTATGTGTAGTGTAATGCAGATCTGTTGAAGGTTTTTTATATATTTTATTGTGGTGCCCAGTGCCCACTCCTCTACGCAGTCCAGATACATTTATTGGTGCGAATCATAAAAGTTCAGGGTTTTTAATATATATTGTGGTGACCCACTCCTCTACGCAGTCCAGGTACATTTATTGGTGCGATTCATAAAAGTTCAGGGTTTTTAAGATATCTTGTGGTGACCCACTCCTCTACGCAGTCCAGGTACATTTATTGGTGCGATTCATAAAAGTTCAGGGTTTTTAATAGATATTGTGGTGACCCACTCCTCTACGCAGTCCAGGTACATTTATTGGTGCGAATCATAAAAGTTCAGGGTTTTTAATATATCTTGTGGTGACCCACTCCTCTACGCAGTCCAGGTACATTTATTGGTGCGAATCATAAAAGTTCAGGGTTTTTAAGATATTGTGGTGACCCACTCCTCTACGCAGTCCAGGTACAATTATTGGTGCGAATCATAAAAGTTCAGGGTTTTTAAGATATTGTGGTGACCCACTCCTCTACGCAGTCCAGGTACAATTATTGGTGCGAATCATAAAAGTTCAGGGTTTTTAAGATATTGTGGTGACCCACTCCTCTACGCAGTCCAGGTACAATTATTGGTGCGAATCATAAAAGTTCAGGGTTTTTAAGATATTGTGGTGACCCACTCCTCTACGCAGTCCAGGTACATTTATTGGTGCGATTCATAAAAGTTCAGGGTTTTTAATATATATTGTGGTGACCCACTCCTCTACGCAGTCCAGAAAGATACCTTGTTGCAACGTTTTGGACTAATAACTATATTGTGAGGTGTTCAGAATACACTGTAAATTAGTGGAAATGCTTGTTATTGAATGTTATTGAGGTTAATAATAGCCTAGGAGTGAAAATAAGCCCAAAAACTTGATTTTTAAACTTTTTATGTTTTTTTCAAAAAAAATCCGAATCCAATACCTTAAATCCGAACCGAGACCTTTCGTCAAGTGTTTTGCGAGACAAATCCGAACCTCAAAAATAACGAAAATCCGGATCCAAAACACAAAACACGAGACCTCAAAAGTCGCCGGTGCACATCCCTACTACATATATAATACAGAGAATAAATCTGCAATGGGAATATATATACCGTAATAATAATTTGTATGATTGAACCATAGAGAGACATTTTCATATTAAATGCACCTAGTCAGTAATTTAACTATTTATGGAGGACAAGGCCCAAAAATTATTATAATAGTGTTTATAGTATTTATATATATGCATATATATATATATATATATATATATATATATATATATATATATATATATAGTCATGTATCTACTTAATAACACTCATGCAGCGAAAAAAAGATTTTAAACACTTCTTTCCTTCTGTCTTCTTTCCTTCTTGCCCTTTCTCTTAATTCCCTTGCTTTTATGACCCCAATTTGGAAGTAATAGTTTATAATGGTTTTAATTAATATTCATACAATTTAAGTTTTAATATGTCACTATCTAAGACATATAACCGTCCAGTTCCTCTTTGTCCACTAAGAAGAAGAGTTTTTCAGTGAGCATTTAACTTACATAAATAGAAATTGAATATATGCTAATATACTCAGTAAATCTTTAGTTCACAGGAAAATCACCTTTTTATCAACAGTAGCATCCACAGCCAAATAAACCAAAATATATGTAACAAATTCACTAGAAAGATGGTTGAAGATTAGGGACCAGGAGCCCTCTTTAGAACTAGAGTATAGTCAAATTCCGTTGCGGATGGGATAACAAAATGCGTTAACATTAATTACAGCATAGAGGCAGGATGTCAGGATTCGAACCCAGGGCTTCTGCCTCTGTGAACTGCTGCTCTACTGACTGAGCTATTCTGGCTGCTGGACAGTTCCGTGCCTTTATTCTGTGTTCCAGATCAGTTCCTGTGATCTCCTGATGATCCAGCATGCCTTAGCTCCACCCCTTGACTTCCTATAAAAGCCTGATCAGTTCCTGTCTCCAGTGCCTGATTATTGGGCTTCTTGCCTGTGATCAAGCTCTTGCTCCTGTTGCTCTTCCTGGTTCCCAGCATTAACTAGTCGTATACCGACCTCCACTACACCTCTTCCTGAACCTTTGGACCTCCTCGCCTCACTGTGTACCGAACCCGGCAACTGTGATATTGGACATTCATCAACAATTTCCTGTATGGCGAAAGAGTTTGGGGTTTATTTCCAGCCCCTGAGAAGATAAGATAGCGAAACGCGCATCTGGCAGCACACTGTTCAGCGTGTACTATCCACTTTAGTTAGTGCCCAATTTTCTACAATGTCGCTCTATTAGGTGAGATCAAAATAGCCAAGGGAATCTTATAAAGATAATGATTGATAATTGAGATCTTATCTTTGTGTGAATGAGATGACAGTTCAAATCACACAGAGGAATAGACCATAAACATTGTGTGCTGGAATATATTATTCAGTGCAATGCCCCCAAGTGGTGGTTAATTGTACTTGTGAGGGAATGATGTCTACCAAGGCTGAACAGCCAACCGAGTTCTCCTGTACGTGGGTAAATACTTACACCCAAGCAGATATCTAACTTAACCAATGGTAGCTTTTATTAATGAAACAGCAACAACATGCACAAAACCATATACAAAACAAAAAACACACATACCAAATACACAATCATGAGGTGTGCTAGGGCAGACATTCTCGGGGGACATAAGGATAGAAAGAACATGCTCAACGGTATCATGACATGATGGTAAAAACAATGATTACACAGAATAAATAATTGTCATGCTAATTTATTTCTACTAACACACATGCGCCTCCTCAAAATAAAATACTATGCATTACCTCAATATAAGCAACGAATTGTGTGAATGAGCAACACATATGAGGGATGCTTTTACCTGCTCTCCTACTAGTGACATTACTATTTATCCATTGATGAAAAAATTGTTATCTATAAACATTAGCTATTCAATGAAAACAAATACATTTCGATCACTGTGTACAACAGTAGTTGTGGCTGATAAGTATTATTATAGAGAGAGAGTACACTGACACAGGGCCATCTTTTCCATTGGGCACGATGGGCAGCTGCCCGGAGGCCCCACAGGCAAGGGGGCCCCATAGGCACAGCTCTTAATGAAAATAAATAATACTGCAAAAGAAAAAACCTGCAAAAAAAACCTACAAGGGTCCCTGAGCAAGTACATCTATCTATCTCTATATATCTATATCTATATCTGTATCTGTATACATCTATATCTATATCTATATCTAGGGGCCCCGGTGCACTGCTTTGCCCGGGGGCCCATAATGTTGTTAAGATGGCCCTGCACTGACAAGTGGTGATTGTGGGTTATTACAATACCTCTATCCCTTGTAATAATCGATTGCTGATTCAGCAGCATCATTGCGTGATCTGCAAGAATAAACACCCTCTGAAAATATCCTACATCACCCCAATTGGAAATAATTCATCATTTTGAAATAATAACCCAGGGAATACAGACCTCACTACAGTACATTTTTAAGTGGTTATACCTTGCTACTTAAAATTTTGAATGAGTTTAACAACCAGACATGCACAGACTAGGCACTAGCAAGTGGAGACTTTAATACATTTAATTTTCCACAGTGCACAAATATTTTCACTTCTTCACATTTTTCTACCATTCTTGACATAACTTTTCAGAACATAAAACAGAAAATAATTTTAATAAATCAAATAAAGATATCATTGTAATACAATCATTTTGGTCTGTAATAAGGGTGCTCCAATACAGATTTTTTTTTTTTGCCTTACTACTCCATAGAGTAAAAGGGGTTACAAGCATTTAACATGAACACTTTTGGAACTGTGATATTGGACAGACATCAAAGCTTTCCTGTATTGCAAAAGAGTTACTGCGGAGGGATTATGAGAACTGCGTTAACCCTACCACTGCCAGGTGGAATAAAGACCCATATCAGCATATAACACAAGACATGGGATTCACACAGGATATACCAGGACTTAAATAGTTACAGTCCCTATCTTAAGAACTACTTTGTATTCTACTACATAAGTTTTAAAATGCATCTATAATTTCAGTTTAAAAAATTCAAAATATCAAATTGAAGCTTGTGGATCCTAGATGGTCTCCTTATTCCTGGCTGCTGAAATCAGTGTAAAAAGAATGTAATATTTACTGACATGGAATATAGGTGTTATTATCTGTGGATCTAACAGGGTGGAGTCATTATTTTTGCCTCCCAGACAGACCTTAGTTTATAAGAGCAAACACAGAAGAGGGAGAGAGAACAGTATAAGAGAGACACACAGTGATACTGTGACATATACCGAGAATGAACAAGTGGATTGCAATTGCAATTGGAATGTATGGCTATGTATGTTAAAAAAATTATCTAAACATAGGATTGTTTTTAACTCAATTGTAAGAAAATCAAAACCTATGTGGTTGACGATAGATGGCATCGTATGTGATGTAGGCATCTGAATTAATCAATATTAGGTTTGAAGAAGGCAGAACATTGTAAAGTGCTTGGATTAAAGTTCTTTGAAGCGTTTGTCTTCCAATAATGTGATAAAACTAGAACATTGTTATAGTGTATGAGGTGATAGTTCATATTTAATCAGATTTGTTTTTTTTAACAAATGTGAGAGCAACCCATTGGCTGTAATCGAAAATGTGTTTGATGTTTATATAGCCAGTCTTTCATTCTAAAATGTGATAATATGTTGTGTTTATGGTCAGCCGTAGACTGAATACTTTCCATACATATATGTCGTGTGCATGCATGCAGGGATGACTTTGAGGGAAGGAATCGGGATAATGCAGGCTTGGCATCCCAGCACTATTTTACAAAAAGCAAACTATATTTAATGCGGGGTTTTATAAGTAATTATTTCTACACTGTCCCTGTTACCTTTCATATTAGAAATTGACCCCGATATTCTATACGTCATGGTGTAGTAGTGTATGATGGAAAGACTGACACTGCTGCTGTCTGTACTGTACCTGTGCTGTGTATACGTCATGGTGTAGTAGTGTGTGAGGAGGAGACTGACACTGCTGCTGTCTGTACTGTACCTGTGCTGTGTATACGTCATGGTGTAGTAGTGTGTGAGGAGGAGACTGACACTGCTGCTGTCTGTACTGTACCTGTGCTGTGTATACGTCATGGTGTAGTAGTGTGTGAGGAGGAGACTGACACTGCTGCTGTCAGTACTGTACCAGTGCTATGTATACATGTCATGGTGTAGTAGTGTGTGAGGAGGAGACCGACACTGCTGCTGTCTGTACTGTACCTGTGCTGTGTATACGTCATGGTGTAGTAGTGTGTGAGGAGGAGACTGACACTGCTGCTGTCTGTACTGTACTGTGCTGTGTATACATGTCATGGTGTAGTAGTGTGTGAGGAGGGGACTGACACTGCTGTTGTCTGTACTGTACCTGTGCTGTGTATACATGTCATGGTGTAGTAGTGTGTGAGGAGGAGACTGACACTGCTGCTGTCTGTACTGTACCTGTGATGTGTATACATGTCATGGTGTAGTAGTGTGTGAGGAGGAGACTGACACTGCTGCTGTCTGTACTGTACCTGTGCTGTATATACATGTCATGGTGTAGTAGTGTGTGAGGAGAAGACTGACACTGCTGCTGTCTGTACTGTACCTGTGCTGTGTATACATGTCATGGTGTAGTAGTGTGTGAGGAGGAGACTGACACTGCTGCTGTCTGTACTGTACTGTACTGTTCTGTGTATACATGTCATGGTGTAGTAGTGTGTGAGGAAGAGACTGACACTGCTGTTGTCTGTACTGTACCTGTGCTGTGTATACATGTCATGGTGTAGTAGTGTGTGAGGAGGAGACTGACACTGCTGCTGTCTGTACTGTACCTGTGCTGTGTATACATGTCATGGTGTAGTAGTGTGTGAGGGGGTGACTGACAGTGCTGCTGTCTGTACTGTACCTGTGCTGTGTATACATGTCATGATGTAGTAGTGTGTGAGGAGGAGACTGACATTGCTGCTGTCCGTACTGTACCTGTGCTGTGTATACATGTCATGGTGTAGTAGTGTGTGAGGGGGAGACTGACACTGCTGCTGTCTGTACTGTACCTGTGCTGTGTATACATGTCATGGTGTAGTAGTGTGTGAGGGGGAGACTGACACTGCTGCTGTCTGTACTGTACCTGTGCTGTGTATACATGTCATGGTGTAGTAGTGTGTGAGGAGGAGACTGACACTGCTGCTGTCTGTACTGTACCTGTGCTGTGTATACATGTCATGGTGTAGTCGTGTGTGAGGAGGAGACTGACACTGCTGCTGTCTGTACTGTACCTGTGCTGTGTATACATGTCATGGTGTAGTACTGTGTGAGGAGGAGACTGACACTGCTGCTGTCTGTACTGTACCTGTGCTGCGTGTACATGTCATGGTGTAGTAGTGTGTGAGGAGGAGACTGACACTGCTGCTGTCTGTACTGTACCTGTGCTGTGTATACATGTCATGGTGTAGTAGTGTGTGAGGAGGAGACTGACACTGCTGCTGTCTGTACTGTACCTGTGCTGTGTATACATGTCATGGTGTAGTAGTGTGTGAGGAGGAGACTGACACACCTGCTGTCTGTACTGTACCTGTGCTGCGTGTACATGTCATGGTGTAGTAGTGTGTGAGGAGGAGACTGACACTGCTGCTGTCTGTACTGTACCTGTGCTGTGTATACATGTCATGGTGTAGTAGTGTGTGAGGAGGAGACTGACACTGCTGCTGTCTGTACTGTACCTGTGCTGTGTATACATGTCATGGTGTAGTAGTGTGTGAGGAGGAGACTGACACACCTGCTGTCTGTACTGTACCTGTGCTGCGTGTACATGTCATGGTGTAGTTGATTTGTCAACTGTCTCTCAATGTCACTTTGCAAACCTTTCCAACAGGTCATGCCTTGAACTGTTACACATGTGGTTATGGTACCTGTTTTGCACAATCAAACACAACCTGTGCATTACTGGAAGTATGCCTGACACAGACAATACGTTACGGTAAGTAACACAAGACCCCATCTAATATACCACTTTTCATGTGTTTTGCTTAATATTCTACCTATGGTAAAAGCATCCTGATACTCATAACGACAATGAGGCCATTAATAAAACAGCCTGATACCCCTAGAGTTTAGGAATAGTCTACAGTATTTAAATTCCATGGTATAAGACAGTGTTCTACCAGTAATTTTGCAGCACTGTACATTAGCCCCTGCCCCAATCTAATTCTCCTACCACTGTCACATACAACCCTCGGTCAATTGGTTCAGCAGCTAATTACCATATCTGTATGTTGTTGGACAGGGGGACTAAACTCCCCAAACACAGGGAAAACATATACATTTTACCCATAAACTGAAATTGATGCTACCCACTGTGATACCATGACACATGTAAATCCTATATCAAGACTGTTAAATTATCTCAATCAATTACTGATAGCAAAGTATAAAACCAATCACCCACATGAGCAAGATACATATTAAACTGTGGGATTTTCAATTTCCTCTTTGGCCTGTAGACCGCACTAGATCTTGTGTACCTTTACTTATAATCAGCCTTAAATCGAGACAGAAGAAACATCAGTTTGGCAGGGAGAGTGTGAGGATACCACCCTTAGCTGGGCTGGCAGTTACCCTCTGTTGGATTCAACTCACTCGGGTAGACCAGAATATACCAAAATAAGACTTTATTACGACAGCACAACACCACAAGACGTTCACAAGATACAGGGTAAATGGTAGCATGTATCCTCCAGCAGCCTCTTGCATCACTCCAAAGTAATAATCTAGGTCTCTTTCAAAGTGTTCTCCTCCCACAATATTACCACTACCGATTAGCAAAACAGTTATGGTGTTGCCCAGCCTGGGTTACTGGCTCACACCGACCCTGTCCTGGTAGGGTTCCCTCCAGCGGCACCACGATGCCTGGCCTAGAGTAATTTTCACTAATGTCTTGTACACCAGGATCCTCCAAGCTAGAATGACACTGCACGCTTACATGAAACAATAAGACTTTTGACACATTGTATCAGCAGTGTTACGCCATCTGAATCTGTGATACATTTTGATACAATAACATTTATATTGATACATATTTCACCCAATATATTACTGTGGAGGCACATTGCATATCATTTAGAAGTTCTAACCTCTTTACCTCTCAGATTACCTGTTCACCTAGCTATTTAACATAGGCTGCCAGCTAGTTAACTCAGACATTGTTCTGATTACAAACCAAATCTAAGCTGCCCCTCATAACAATGGACATTTGAGACAAACGGTAATTACATTAGCTAACACTAGCAAAAAGACTGCTGCTGTCCTGTTAGTTTCACACACTACGGCAATATTCTTTATATTTATACTACATACAATATTGCAGGTAATAGCAAGGGCAAAATGTACCTAATAGCATGAAATAATAATACACATAATACACCGATGCTCTGGTGTATATACTTATACTGGGCCAAGGATTATAAAGTACATTAAACCGTGAGAAACGGTTGATGAATACAAAGTTCTCAGTCCAGTAGCACCCTGTTTCCTCACAGAGATACAAGAGATAATCTCATTTATTAGGCTGCAAATGAGAGTTGCAATCTACTGCATCTCTGGTACGAGCAACTAAAAAAGAATGGTTTTCTGCCACAGCAAAGTGTTGTGGAGGTAATAGCTGCTCTCTAAATGGTGACTATGGGATCCACGATGACCCAGGAAGACAGATCTTCATGACAAGAGGAGAAAAAATAAACACAGACACATTTCCACAGGGCCACGCCACAAATAGCTTCTTAGGAACAACAAATCGGGATTGTCCCACAGAAATTGGAAGTATGGCTTGGGAAAGTTTTATGCAAAACTCTGCACTCTTTCATAAATGTGCAACTCGTCATAGAGATTAAAACGCGTTTATTATAAAGTATCATGGTAGAATGGCAGAATGCGTCTTCACCTCTGTCACGATTAGAGCAGAATGAAAAATGACTTACGAGGTGAGAAACTCCAGATTCAAAGACTCACGCTATGGAATTTGCTGGCGCTATATAAATAAATGTTGATGATGATGATGAAAGGAAGGGGGATTAGAACCAGTAGTTTCAGCTATTAAGTCATCCTTAGTAAACGTACAATTAATAGGTATTTTATACGAATAGAACATATGATATAAGTATATAAAGATTTGTTTCCATTTTGTTGTAAACTACTACAATTATTTTTATGGGTCTTCCAGTCAAAATTGTTAGAATAAAACAAGAACTTATGGATCTTTCAAAAAACAACAGAGCTTCTAAACTGAAGCCAGTGAAAGCTATTGGAGTAACTATTGTGATTGCAGAGATGGCGAAAATCACAGGTGGTCCGTGGGAGGGGGCTTTAACCACAAAGGAGGTATTGGATGCTTCTAGCTGTCACTGACAACCTGGGATCCCATTCCCATTGGTTCCTGGCCTGGAGACCATGCACATAGTGTTCATGCTGTGCCCAATACACCTCTGAAAAGAGAAGGGCACTACCCAAAAATTGGGTTGGTTTAGAGTACAAACTGCCTTTTGGGTATGATTTTTCTTCAATGTCATAAAAGACTTATATGCAGCCACAGATCCCACATTAATCTTTGAGCTGGGTCTCAAAAGACTAGTGTGGGTTAATGAGTTTAATACATTGTACATAATGACTCACTTTTGGGTATCAAATCTTCTGAGTCATATAGCTAAAGGTGTCCTCACGCAGGCTTCAAACAGTTGCATGTCTGCCAACAGTCCACATTTGTAGTTCGAGAACGGTGGTGATATGTCAGAAAAGGGGGTGGTCTTGCACAAAATGGGCATGATCTGGGTGTCCTATGGGCAGTTTGGGGACGTGGCATATTCTGTTTCAAATTTCCGTGTACACTGGCATACAGTGGACATCTGCTGTCGAGATTTTGGACCTGCCCAGAAATGATTTAGAATGGATCCCATATCCAGTAATGTCAGCCTTACAATAGGATACCTCTGTTGATCATCAACATCATCATAGTACATTTATAAGGCCCGTACAGTCAACAAAATAGGAACAGAACAAAATACAAATAAATAATGAGCAAGAGAAACAATAACAATAAGCGACAATCAATACAAGAAGAGACAATAGAGAAAGCAACAACATTAGATGATACACTAGAACAAAGGAAATATTGCAAAGAGGACAAGTAGATAGGAAGTAGGGAGGGCCAAGCTCATGAGAGATAACATCCAAGAGGATTAGGGAAGTAAACGGAAACAATAGGGGTGGAGGGAAGCAAGAGGGAGAGGTAGGTGGAGTGAGAGGAGGGAGCTGTTTAGAATGGGGCAGGGAAGCAAATGGAGACGATAGAGGTGGAGGAAAAGGAATGGAAGAGGCAGATGGAGCGTGAGGAGAGAGTTGTCTTAGGATGGGGCAGAATAGTGTGAAAATCTGATGTCTATGTTTCTGTAGCCAGAAAAATTGTTTGTTTTCACCCTTTCCCCATGGAGTATCCAATCTGTGCACATACTACGCTGACTTACAGTTTAACAGATAGAATGTACTTGATATATCTTGTGTCTTTGTTGCAGGTTCAGCGAATTTAAAGAAGAAGTCCTGTGCAGATCCCGCAAAATGTGTAGGGGGTAGCGAAACCACCTATCTAGGTATCAAATATTCAGAAACTCCGTCCTGCTGTTCTACTGACCTCTGCAATTCTGTCGCCATTCCCTCAGCGTCTATTGTAACTGGCATGGCTGTCATGCTGTCATTGTGGGTGGCCAGACTGTTCTGAGCCCACGAGGCCCTTTACGAAGGGAACGGGTTACTAGCCTGAACCTTATTTCTGATATTCCACCTGCGGAGTCAATGCTACTACTTTAAGTGCACCTGTCACCCACTCTTGTGGAGGCAACCATAATCCATGAACATGTAGCCTATCAATGTCCTAAGAACTAGTGATATCACTGAGGCAGGAGACACCTTGTACCTAATGTCTCAGTGATGTCACTAGATCTCGGGGCACTGATAGGCTGAATATTGGTTCAGCCCACAAAATGACTGCACCCCTGTGAGTAAGTGATGGGTATAATTAAGTATTGTCCAGTGACTGTGTAGATTACCATTGCCCGGTAATCCCATAGAGGATCCTTCTGCATTCTCCTGCAATTCTTTTAAAATAAAATAATAATTGGGGGTTATAATCTCCCTGTTTGTTTATAATATCGTGATGGTTTTATAATATTATCCTGCGAAATAAATAAAGACAATTCTATATTCTGTGTTTGAGTTATTCCTGCAATATGCGATACATTTGGTTTTGTATTTTTGTTTTTCTGGAATGTCATTGGAATTAAATCACATTGCCCTACAGGGTAGAGAAAATGGTTCCGCAATTGTTGCTGAATCCTGCAATTGTCATTGATCACTCTCAATTCCATCTTAAAAACGTCAACATGTGGTATGGCACAGGCAGATGTGACAATTCTAAACTTGAAGGGGTTAACACTGGGTAATGAATACAGTTGTTCAAAATGGTTTCCAAGGAGTACGGGAACCAATGTGTACACCCAATTCTAAACATCAAATAAATTACAATATTTTCATGGGCATACATTTTCAAAGGCATACTACCTGCTGAGGAAAGCCATGTTAAAATATAATGACGTTGTCTAGCAGTTACAAAATAAGCCTTTTTATTTATTAAAATTTTATATTATACTTTTATATAATAAAAGGATTGTTCTGATCGCTTACAAAATTGAAACCTGGGGGTAAATGTTTTCCGGCGGGTTTGAGAAACCAATCAGATTCTAGGGCCTGATTCATTAAGGATCTTAACTTAAGAAACTTCTTATTTCAGTCTCCTGGACAAAACCATGTTACAATGCAGGGGTGCAAATTAGTATTCTGTTTTGCACATAAGTTATATGCTGACTGTTTTTTCATGTAGTACACAAATACATGAAAAACAGTCAGACATTAGGCAAGAGGTTTGTCTTCTATATGAGGGGTAGATCCTGGCTCTAATTCATACTTGCCAACTCTCCCGGAATGTCCGGGAGACTCCCGCATTTTGCGAGAGTCTCCCGGACTAGTGTGGCAATCTCCCGAATTCTGCCCACTTCACTAGGAAGTGCCCCACTTCCTAGTGAAGTGGGCAGAATTAGATCCCAAACGAGTAAAAGCTATTCTTGGAAGGCTTATTACAACTCCATATTACAGTATATGTATTTGAATACAATGTCATTACAGTCCCTGTTGGTGTATTGGTCAAGCGTCCGAATACTTTTGTCCATATAGTGTATATATTGTATCGCATACAGGCAAATGAACAAACAAACTGGAATCACAATGCAAGGTAAAATAAAGCAGTAAATACAAAGTTAATTAGTAAATCTCTAAAATACATCAGAGGTACTAATACAAACATTATATGAATCTCTGAGATTATGATTCAATAAATCCACAACTTGTGTTATGTAACAGTGATGCTGATCTTGGAATGATGAACTTAGGTTTTCTTGTCTTTTCCACTTGGCGGCAAAGACAGCAAAGTTAGTGACTCAGTCCTGTGTCTGCCAGGACATCACAGAGTAATGAGGTGGATCTAACCAGCCTTGTGACTCTCTTCCTTCTAGCATCTAAGTCAACTGATTTCTCTAACATATGTCAAGGCCTGCAAGATAAAGATGAGAGAAACTGACATGATATTTTGCACATATCACCTTTTATGTTGTAAGAGATCATTTTTTTTGAAGAGTTGCAAATTTCTGGTGGTACAATCTTCAGTTTCCACTTTTTCTTCCCCAGTCCGGATTACATTTGAAAATATGAATTTGTTAGCGCTGGGACGACTGTCAATGTTTTCTGCTGTGTAATTGGGGCAGGACTAGGAAGCCTTTAAGCCAAATTCCACCAACAAAACATGCAAAATTCTGCAGGCAATAGGGAAAATTTTGCAGAATAGTTTTGATTGGTTATTTAATTCATGTCTGCCTGTAATCTAATTCCAGACACAACTGACACTAACTTGAAATTTGTGTAATGCAAATGGGGAAACCTGGACAATATTTTAGAAGAGAACCTGGCATTTTTCATCAGAATAAGGAACTTACTTAGGCCTAAAACATACTGCAGTTAACATTTAATGGTAATTGTCCATTTAGAGGCTCAGGGCCTGAGTCATTAAGGAGAGCAAAGCATAAAAAAGGAGTAACATTTGCACCTGGGCAAAACCATGTTGCATTGGAGGGGAGATAAATTTAAAATGTGGGGAGAGATTTATATTTGGGGAAGGGCATGTCCTAGATCTTCTTTAAATTTCAGTGTAATAATAAAGCTATTAAGTATTTGTGTGCTAGAAGAAAAAACAGCCAGTATTTAACTTATGTGCAAAATAATACATTTTTGCACCCCTTGCATTGTAACATGGTTTGTCCCAGAGAACATTTACTCCTTTTTTGCCTTAATGACTCAGGCCCTCAGAGAGTAGGATGTTCCACCCTAATTTTTTTATTTATTTTTCTTGAGACATTTTATTTGAGAAGTAATCTATGTTGATATACAGCAAAATGTAACGCAACAATATGTGAATATATACAAAGTTACAAACAAAACAGAAAGGCATTTTTCACAGAATTATTTAAAATTTGCAAAAATAATACATATTTAAAAATATTACATCTATAATATACAAGCGATATTAGGCATCTAATATTAAATCACCTAAGTAATTACTAAAAAATAGAAAAAAAATAAGTTTGTGCCATTCTAGAATGCACAACAAATATCCACAGCTTACTGAGAGACGAAGGAGGAATTACAACATGTCCTCAATGTGTAAAAATAGGAGAGAGGAGATGGAGGAAAGGGATAGGGAGAGAAGGGACGGGTAATCTAGGAGTCGGAGGAACTTGTCAAGATAGTATTCAGCGGCGATGAAGGTGGTTCTCATGTGTCTAAGAGAGAATAGGGAGGTCAAATTAAATGGGTTAATAGTTTGTGTGGTGTAGAAGCTTTGAAATATTCTAACCAAAGAAAGTGAATAATTCTTCAGTATCTCATAAAATGTCCATCTTAAATTCCATAGTATTACCAGACCATATTTTTCTAGTTAAAGAAGAGAGCTAAGGTGGGTCAGGAGATACGCTGCTAAGCAAATCTGTATTATTAATTTATTGACATAGTTCGGGAAAGTCTGGTAAATGAACATTAAGCAAATTCAACATTCTATCTCAAACATCTGATCAGAAAGAGCTTAGTTTAGATGAGCTCCAACAAATGTGTCTAAATTAACCGGTTTGGCCACCGAGTCCTGACGATGAAGGATAGATGGTGTGGAGGGGACAAGATACTAGCAATATTAATATTTGTAGGCAGAACAGAAATTGATGACTTAGCTAGGATACGTCTATTCTCGACCTAGTCTTCAGCGAGCAATGTCACGCGCATCTCATATTGCCATTTTACCTCCTAAGGTCCCTTCTCAGTAGCTGTAAACAAAATTAGAGCCTTGTACATAGTGTTGATGAGCCTATTGGAATTATGATGGTTAAAGCAAAGAAATTCTTATAAGGTTTTAGGGCAGGGAGGAAACCCTATCACATATTGTCACAAAAAATGCTGCAAACAAAATTGTTAGAAAAGTTGACGGTTAGAGAACCTGAAACAAGTACAGACCTATTATTTCTGCCTTCTGGGTACATCCTGACAGTGGGATAAAATTAGCTGATATTCTGACCACTGGGTTGTTACACAATCAGCAAAGTTTCTTGTGACTTACACATACAGTTGTGAAATATACGTGGGCATTTGGACCGGTGGTAATCGTTTTTCCGATTACCACCATTCCGACATCGCCAATGCCTCCGAAAAAAAACGAAGGAATGAAAAAGCAACTTGAAAATAATCAGACTTACCTTGAAGATGATGCTGGAGATCAGCGAAGAAACCAGCATAATGACAGCAAGGCATTCCGATTGGAGAACTGACCGGCAATACAGCCTGACGTCATCGTGACAACTGTCACTAACAATTTAAAGCGGCAATGTGAGATTAAGTGTTTAAACGCTTAACCTTAGTGGTACCCACATTGCCTCTTTAAATTTTTAGTGATAGAGGTCGCAATGACATCAGGCTGCATTGCCGGTCAGTTCTCCAATCGGAATGCCTTGCTGTCATTATGCTGGTTTCTTCGGTGATCTCCAGCATCATCTCCAAGGTAAGTCTGATTATTTTCAAGTCGCTTTTTTATTCTTTCGTGTGTTTTTTTTTGAGGCATTGGCGATGTCGAATTTATCATGATCGCTCAAACGTACCCAACCCGTTGTATTCCACATGTCAGTTAAAAGATCATTTTCTCATTTGATAAAGAGAAAATCCAATGCTAGCCCTCCCAGACATAGCATCACATTTCCGAACAATGTTATAGAACAGAGAGGTGTAGCTTTCAGTCTGTGATTTGATTATTGTATTTTCTTTAACTCAAGAAACTCAACTCAAAAAAGCAACACCACTTCCTCCTTTAGTGTAAAGAATATTTCTGTCAACACTTAAGCAATCAACTCATTCCAGAGGCTGACCATGACCTCCGCAGGGTCTACACTTCCCCTTGGTTATACTGTAAACTGTTATCAGCGCTAGCAATTAGGGTTAGAGGAAAACAAGGCAATTGCCAAGGGCCCCAATCTTCCTGGGACCTCCTCAGTCCCTGGTTTCCTTTTCTTTTAAATCTACAAAAGTTCGGGCCCGAAGATAAGACTTACAAACAGCAGCCAAGGGTTTGGATGTTCCCTACCCTTCTCCAGAAATCACAGCTTCAGAGCCAAATTACTTAATTTATTAATACAGTTTTAAAGTAATTCTTCTGTAAAGTACAAACTCAGCATCGACTCACATCCCACTTGAGGCGCCCACTTTAGCTGCCCTCTCTGTTGCTGAGTTCCCCAGCCTATCACGTTGAATACTGTGACACAGCCACTGGTTTCTGTAATTATGAGTTTCATTTTGCCAATAAATGTCTTATTTTCCAGCATGGTTATGTCTGTGGTCTGTCTGATATTGTGGTCCGCATCCACCCATGGCACTTGAGGATTTTATTTCTGCTTTCTGGCAAGTCACGCTGTGTGCCATACTTTTTATATTTATACATTGTTATTCTTATTGACTTTTTTTTTTTATTTGACCTATCAATGTGTATTTGTGCATGAATATGTATGTACTGTACGTTTGTCTAATTCCACAGAAGAAACCAAGCGTATAGGCATTTCCAGAGGTCAAAGCTACTTTATCTTTCCAAAGAGCACCAACTGAAATATTTTTCTTGCCGTGAAGAGCCATAGCTTTTACCCAGCTTAGTTATTACAGAATTCTCCCTCCAGGCATTTGTGTTTCCCAGATTATAGGATGAGTCATAGTCAATGTATTTTATAACTACACCACACCCAGCCACACCCAGTAAGTATAACAACAATGGCCTTAATGTAATGTTACTGTGATTAATGTGTGCTGCGCTGACTATGCAACACAGGCGTGGTCAACTCATAGTAATACCTAGATTAAAATTATTATTAGTATATTTGTTATTATTATTATGTTTTAGTTATGCAGCCTCAATATGTCCCTCAGTGATGGACTATAAATGAGCGATGGAAGCTAAGGGGAGATGATAACATATACAAAACATATGAAAACTGCTGATGATAAGGAAGCAGCTATGGGTCATTTACAAAGCTGGAAAAACAGGGAGCGCAGATGACGACATCATGTACCTTTTCTGTGCAAATGTGCCCATTAGTATATGTACATGCATGGCTTAGTGGGCAAAGATGGCAGTGACTTCAGGGGTCATAAGTTTGGTCCCTGTTTGGAGAATCTCCCAGTCAATTTTATTGAGGTGTGGCGATCCTCTCACACTATGGAGGTGTAACCTAGGGGCAAAATAATATAAAAAATCTGTCTGTCTGTGTGTGTGTCTGTATGTTGGGGAATGTAGACTGTAAGCCCCAATAGGGCAGGGACTGATGTGAGTAAGTTCTCTGTACAGCGCTGCGGAATTAGTAGCGCTATAGAAATAGCTGCTGATGATGATGATGATAATAATATGTTTTCATGGGGAATGTAAATTGTACTTCATCATCATAACGTTCCTGTAAACACAATGATGCATTGTTTCTCCTAAACATTTGGTTTTCTTGCTATATGAATGATTTAAGACTTTGTGTAGGCGTTTCTTAGCAAGGCAAATGCACACAATCTGTTTCTGATGTTGCATCAAATTCCCCATTTCACACTTGTAGTTGTATTTGTACACTATTATTCACACAATTTATTTATTGTGATAATTGTTTAGTGTTCAGATTTATTAACAAGTCACTTTTCTGATTTTCACAGTTCACTTAAGTTTTCGAATGGTTTACTTTAGACAAAACAGTATGAATGTTTCATATATTACACTATGATTGTAGTAGGGTTTTTTCACACAGTATAGTGAATACAAGTCAGAACATTATTCAATTAAGCAGCAAACTGGATTTTTGAACAAATGAAATTCTTCATTCTTTGATCATGGAAAGTGTGAGACTTTTACTCCTTTTTCTGTACTATTCAAAGGAACACTTTCAGTCATGAGCGCCAGGAACTCCTTTGAATTTATTATTACACCAATGTATATGCTTGCTCAAAGGGAGAGAAAAAATTGCCAAAACATGGGGAAGGGCCAGTGTGTGAGGAAACATCTGAGAGAGGAATCTGTGAAGAAAGAGAAGCTGAGGGATAAAGACACCAAGGGGTATATGTATCAAGGTGCGATTTTGCAAAATCAGCTATTTTCTCGGGAGAGTTGAAACTCGCAAATGTATGAAGCTGAGATTTCATGCAAAGTCTCCAGAGTTGTGCTTCTGTCAAAATCGCTATTTGCAAAATCGCTAGAGATCAAACTCCCCACTGTTTGCTACTACAGCTATACAAGTCTCAAATGTATGAAGCTGCGATTAAGCAAACTCAGGAGAGTTTGCTTTCAAACACGCCAGATACAACACGCTGCTTGATAGCAGCGTGTTGTATAAACACATCACTGTTACATTGTTCTGCAATAGAGCTGGAGCTCCTGCAGCTGTCAAAACTGTAAAGAATAGATCAAAGTTATAAAAAAAAAAAAAAAAAAAAGCGTGGGGACCCCCACTCTATTCAGTCTTAACCTAGTGCTGCCAGCCTACTGCTGGTTCCGGGAAAATCGGGGGGAAAATTTTGCGCGGGGTCTCCCCGATTTTCATGGAACCGGCACTAGGCAAACCAGCTGAGGTTGAAGGCACTATAGCAGGGAGACACTCAGCAGGGGTTCCGTTGCCATAATGACTAACCAACCCCAGACTGTTCAGCGCTGGGCTGGATTCCCTAGGGGTGGGGTCTGCCGAAAAAAAACAAGCATGCCCCCTCCCCCCCTAGAGACACCCAGCCCAGTGCTGATAGCACTAGGGCTCTTCCTACACCACTGGGCAGTGGGTGTAGGGTAATAATTGCAAAATAAGAGTTAAAAAACAAACAGACTCCATTTTGCTCTGTGGAACTACAAGTGCCAGCCAGCCAGGTTGCCCTAAATAGTGTGGGCATGCTGCTACTTGCATAACTACAAGCACCAGCATACCCACAGCAGCCAGGGCATGTTGGCACTTGGAGAATCAGAAGTGCCAACATGCCCTGACACCCACAGCTGGCTGGGACCTGTAGTTCCACCAAACAAAATGTTTACAAATCCACAACACCCTCGTTAAAACCACTAACATTTATTAAAAATAATAAACCCACAATAAAGACAGTAAACACCCTCATTTACACCACGTAATTTTATTAAAAATAATAAATACCCTATACTCACCAATGAAGTTTTCTTCTCTTGTCAGCAGCTTTCAATCCAAAAATGACTGTCACTAATGTCCCAAATAAATTTGTACTTACAAAAGTCCGGCTTGCCCCTGTCCCAAAGAAATTTGTACTTCCAAAAGTCCGGCTTGCCCCTGTCCCAAAGAAATTTCTACTTCCAAAAGTCCATGCTTGTAATTGTCCAAAATAAATTTGTATTTCCAAATATCCATGCTTGTAATCTCTTCACTTCTTCTGCCCAGGGGGGCCCATTGTTGGTTGAAGTCTTCAGTTCTTCGCCCAGGGGGGGCCCATATTTGTATGATCCACGATTCTTTTTCCTTGCTTAAAGAAAAAAAAAGGGAGGAGCCGCTGCAACCAGCTCCTACATAGGAGCTCCGATACGCAATGAGCTCATTGCACTAGGTCTATTTACAGTATTAGGTGATTTTCCCACGCTGGTGGGAAAATCCCCTAATACTATAAATAAACCTAATGCAATGAACTAAGTTCATTGTGTATCAGAGCTTCTACACAGTAGGAGCTCCAATGCGCAATGAAAATCGGGGGACCCCACGCAAAATTTTTCCCCGATTTTCACGGAACCAGCAGTAGACAGGCAGCACTAGGGTTAAGACTGAATAGAGGGGGGACCTCACACTTTTTTTTTTTTTTTTACTTTTATCTATTCTTTACACTTTTTACAGCTGCCGGAGGCAGTGTAACAGTGATGTGTTTATCCAACTCGCTGCTATTACACAGGAGAGTTAGCTAACACGGGAGTGTTTTACATCGCAGCAAATCGCCAGAGATGACCAGTGATTTTTAAGATCAGGGTCAAAATCACTGATTGATACATTTCAGAAAAGTTTGACTAAAATCGTGGGTTATCACCCACGATTTGCTGCGATTTTAACACGCTGAAAAAATTGCACCTTGATACATTTACCCCCAAGTTTGTGAGAGGAGCGAAAACAGAGCTGAAGCAGAGAGAGACAGGAGCAAAGCTGAGAGAGATACTATGAATGGAAAAAACACAGAAGCCTGAAGCTTCCATTTGGGATAGAATAAAAGACAGCAGCCATTGAAGGAGAGTTGAAAGAAGGAGCTTTAGGTTGGAGGAATTGCAGATAAGTATAGCTGGTTTTATTACTTATGTGCTGGTGGACTGAGATACTACTCTTATAGTGAAGAGTATAGGGATAGTGTGGGGAGTCCTGAAGATGTGGATTTGTGTTATGCCATTTTGCTAGTGCTGGAGTGAGATTTCTTTTACAAGTGGAATAGAGATTAGGGAGAGAGGGTGGTTAGGCTTGAGAAATTGAGCTTGACCTGCTTCAAGTGATATAGATGTTGCAGAGCTGCTACTGCTGTCAGAAATTGTAGGATTACAAGAAAAATAAAGCTGCTGAACAGAGAGAACTGAACTTGCCACCTATCATTTTGTGTGAATAAAATTCAGCCCGTGAGGAATGGCCATTTTGATGTTACAGAGACAGTTTTGCTGTTTGCTTTGGAAATCTGTAGCTGCATTTATTCAATTGTCAAGTGATTTAACTTGTTACTAGCTGTGTGTTCAAACATTATTTATTCAAGTGACTGTGTTTGAATTCAAGTTGCTCATCTGTATAGAGTGAGAGTGTTCAACTGTGCTATTGTTTCTAGGCAAGAGAGAACTGGATCACTAGTATTGTAAGAGGTGTCTATTCAAAGGCACATGTGTAAAGTACTGTTTCCAAGTCAAGGAATATCTGCCTAGTTTAGGTATATGCATGGACTATGAAGGATCACAGGCCGCCAGTGTGCACCAACAATAGAGCTAAAAATATTATTGTGCATTTACAGTTTTAAAGGGATTTGGGTATGGTACAGTGTGGTGTGAACTGTGTAAAATACTGTGAAATTATTGCATAACCTGTGTAAAAAGTTAAACTGCTAAGGGAAGTATTGCTGCAGGCTGCTCAGTCAAACCAGCTAGAGTAGTTAAAGGCCATAGGTAAAGGTAATATTATTATTATTATTATCATTTATTTGTTAGGCGCCACAAGATTTCCGCAGCGCCGTACACCATACAAACAGTAGACTATACAGGGTGAAACAGTACAAAACAATAAACAAAAAATACCAGTACTTCAGAAACTCCAGGCTGGTTAATGCAATAAACACGGAGCAGAAGAACAGGTAAGGAGACAGGAGGAAAGGGGGCCCTGCTCATGTGAGCTTACATCCTAAGGGAGGGAAAGTAGTGCAAAGGAAATCATTGGAATTGCTATGCAAACTGTTAACTTTCTAATATTTAAAAAAATGTTGCCTTTATTCCTGTATGTTAAATTGTTGTAAGCCCTGTGATTATTTTGTGTCAAAAATATATTTTTGCTATAAAATACAGAAAAGTAGTTGATGCCCAATTCTCATCTAATAAATGTGCCAGGGTGGCTTCTGTTTGTGGTCATAGTTGGTGGGCAAGGGGTCCCCCAAGTCTCAGCTTGGTGTTTGTGGTCCCGTTAGCTCCCCAGAAGAGAAGCCACACGTGAAGATTTGGGTGGAGGCACTGGTCTGAATAAGAGAGGTGTGAGGAAATCCCACACCTACCCCATTTACATACAGCAATCCCCAGAGGAGACTGAAAGTGGGTTGTTGCATATATATCAAAACTTAATAACAAGTTTCTGCAGATTAAGAGGTAAATCAAGAAATTTATGAAACAATATCCAGTGCTGAATGATATATTGGAAAATAGACCCTGTGTGATTTGTAAAAGAAATTGTAAAAAATATCTTCGGACTTTTTGGAAAAAAAGCTTGATTTAAACAAACTTAAACTACCTGGCTTCCTTTGAAAGTGCAATAGGACAAGGTGTTTGACATGTGATTGTATTTCCAAAAAGACTTTTGAAATTGTATCCACTGTGACACACCCAAGATTGAAAATAAAAGAGTTCATTAATTGCCCTGAAGCATCTGTGATCTACGTACTGCAGTATCCATGAACTCAAAACTCATTTCAGAGAAATAATAATTTGGGATAATTATAAGATGAAGTCTCTTCAGAATATGCAAAGTTTATTTGCATTTGTACAGTACAGGCCATGCAGATCAAAAAGATGCCATGGTAATCACAAATGAATCTTTCATACCTTTTATAGTCGGCTGATCACAAGGTAATGAGTTGAGAACAAATGACTATTAAACAAAACAGGATGTCTCATCTTTTAGGTGTGAGTGTAACTTTATCTGTAAATCACATGATACATTTAAAAATATATTGCAAACATAAGCAATATAGTAAAAATGCAAATGTCAGCAGTTTAGTAATTTAGTCATATCTGACCTTTTATGATTGGTAAGCTAAGGTTCAATAGTGAACTGAGTAAATATATGTTAAACAGTGCTAGGCACTTCTCCATATTGTAAACCCAAATGGTGTAGTTATTGCTGGAGATAAATGCATAGCTAGTACCGATAGTGGTGGTGATAGACTAAGGACACTGTGAGACTGACTGCTTCTGGTAGAGAGTTGTGGAATATCCGTGGGCAATCCTTTCCGTGTCCGGGCCCGGTGAGGTTTCCCGTGTTGGGTCAAATTAAGCCAAAGGCTCCACTCCTTGTGTCTTTATACCCTTATTGTGCAATAGGAAATGGGAATCTGGTATTTTTAGTATTTTTTATTGTTGTCATTGGGTCAACAACACGAAGATAACTTGCTGCTTTATATGGAATACTCTCCTCCACTTAGGCTTTAGGGTGCAGGTTCCTCAAGGGCAGGTTCCCTTGAGGAACCAGCCCCTAAAGCCTAAGTGGAGGAGAGATGCTCTATATTGAGCTCTCATTCTATCTAACAGATTTGTTTTGTCCTCCTTTGATGTACACAAAAGCACTAGGCAGGATTCCCCGATCTAACCTTTAACTTTTGCGCTAATGATGAAGTCTTTTGCTTCAAGACTTATGACAAGTGAGGCCATAAGCCGAACGTCTTTAAGCGCAGGTGTTAGGGCAAACGTCAGGTACTTACCCATTTTGGGGTTAAGTCCACCGCAGGTCCCAGCAAATTGAAATCCAATGGGAGTGATCTCAGCTCCGGTATAAAGGATCCTCCCAAGGGTTGCTGGGTCTCTTTCATTGCAGGAAATCCCTTCCTTTGTCCTGTCGTATGTCCCTACAAATTTATATTTGTAACAATTTTCTCTCCCTCCGAACAGAGTAGGCACAGTTCGGCGGGAAGTTATTTGTGAGTCGGTGACTAATTCATACGGCGCTTCCGCTGATTGCCCGCAGGTCACTGACCTTTATGAAGTACTTTGGCTCTTGGTTCATTTGTGAGGGGGATCCCTTGACCAGCTTTGTGAGAACACGTCATTGTGAGTCCAGAGTAGGTGTAGTCATGCTGACGTCAGATTTACCACCGGCCAATCGTAAAGGATTATATCCTTGGTCCAGTAGTTAATGCCGGATGGCTATACACTGTTTGGTTACTGCTATTACTTGTAACTGACTCACAATTTGCCTTCGCTCCCGCCACCATGTCTACTTTGTCAATAAACTGTGGCCTATTCATTGGCAACAAATTCTGGTGTCAGTGTCTTTATTTTAGCATAAGTTAAGTTAAGGCTTAGGGCCTGAGTCATTAAGGAGAGCAAAGCAAAACAAAGGAGTAACTTTGCTCCTGGACAAGCCATTTTACAGTGCAAGGGGTGCAAATTAGATTATTATTTTGCACATAAGTTAAATACTGGCTGTTACTTGATAGCGTTATTTTTACATTGAAATTTAAAGCTGATCTAGGACATACCCTATCCTAACTATAAATCTGCCATCACATTTTAAATTGACCTCCCCCTCCAATGCAACATGGTTTTGTCCAGGTGCAAAGTTACTCCTTTTTATGCTTTGTTCTCCTTAATGACTCAGGCCCTTAATGTGTGAGGGGGCTTTGGTGCAGTGAAAGTGAAGCATCTGCAATCTGCAGTTTAATAATAGTCCAGACATATCTGGACTGAAGTCCTGGGGGGTAAATATATCATCCTCAGATTTCTGCAAGTCACCGGAAATCGGTGACTTTGCAGTGAAAATTTAAAGTGCCGATGGCTTGTAAAGGCAAGTTTGCCTTTACAAGTTATAGCCTCTTTAAATTTTCACTGCAAAGTCACCGATTCCCGGTGACTTGCAGAAATCAGACGATGATATATTTACCCCCAGGACCTTTATTTGTCAGCCAAACTCAGGAAACAGATAGCAAGGAACGCCAGTTTTTTTATTTCAGAAACATACATTTAAATTATCAGTCACTACTATAAAGTATGTGTGGTAAATTATCCAGGGTTATTCAGAACCATCTCTCAAAGTATTGATTCCATCTGCACCAGGTACCTTCACATCCCAAAGGATTATCTCTTAATTCATTTCAATCCCCCAGATCTGGCTAATTCTCTGCTGGGAGGTGTACCCATACATATTAAGTAATTCAATTCAGTAACCAAGAAAGAGAAAAGAGTATGTTTATCCAGGGCCGCTCTGGGATGCGTTGAAAATAATAAAATTAACAAATCTTTATTCTTTATTCAGTAAAATATATTAGCCCTAATTTCTCAACACCCAGTGAAATATTAAAAATATTTTATTAAAAAACAACAAAGTTGTGCTTCAGTGATATAATAGTGAAAAAAAAGTGAATGTGAAAATGCAGAATTAACTGCAATGCGCCAGGTACCTTTTCTTATTTTCCTTTATAATTACAATTATTTCTTTTAAGATCAATATTTTCAAAATCGTATATTTATCCTAAAGAATGGAAGTGCTCTCTACATTAGCAAGACTTATACGTTATGCAAACTTACATTGTTAGCAGAGTGTGCCTAGATTTTCTCCTGTTCAGTCATGTAATGGACAGGATTAAATTTGCTCTTCAAAACTGTTGATTTGTTTTTGTATCAAACCAGCTAAGCTATGCAGGAATTATTATTAGCCAAGTTAGCACAGATTTTCTCCTGTTCAGTCTTGAAATAGGTAGGAAGAACTAGGCTGTTGCAAACTTGGTCAGCTTCCCTCTCATACTCCCTGCTACTATGTCCTGTACCTGACACTCCATAACGAATGCAGAAACGTATGCTCATCCTTAATACTAAAGGTAACATATTGTACCAAGTATCAAACATTCTCCGGAATTCTTTATATAATTATATCCACCCAAAGAGCCCGAGTCATTAAGGAGAACAAAGCATAAAAAAGGAGTAACTTTGCACCTGGGAAAAAACATGTTGCATTGGAGGGGGGGGGGGGTAAATTTAAAATGTGGGGATAGATTTATAGATGGGGTAGAGCATGTCCTAGATCAACTTTAAATTTCAATATAAAAATAAAGCTATCAAGTATTTCTGGGCTAGATGAAAAATCAGCCAGTATTTTAGCTTATGTGCAAAATAATAAATTAATTTGCACCCCTTGCATTGAAACATGGTTTGTCCCGGGAAGCATTTACTCCTTCCTTTGCCTTACAGTGACTCAGGCCCAAATGATCTAATTATTATGTACTCTGGAAGGCGCACACATACACATACACATATAAATATACATAATTCTTAAAAAAGGCACTCAGTTCAGTAAAACAAAATATATTCAATCCTTATTGGGTCTTGTTAAAATTTTCATAAATCCTGATTACTTGTATGGTAACGAAATATGTAAAAAATGTTTTTGTGATGTGATTGTGCATTCAGGTGTAATATATTGAATTAAAATTGCATCTTAAATCTTACGCTTGCTACTAATACAGATGTTACACCCTTTGTAGTGCTAGGGCGTGTTTGTAGGCGCATCAGTGCGTGTGTCCTGTCTACAAGTGGTCAGGACCTTCTCTCTTCAATAGCAGCGCAGTGCTTCCACCTTAGTCTAATCACAGAGTGGTTTTCGTGGGGTAGTGTCCTGGATTAAGCAACACCAGAGGGAGACTAAGGAACCCTTTGCCCCCCTTTTCTGGACCACAGGCACACAAATAAAATGTAATCACACTGCACTGAATTTAGACTTTTATTAAATATAGACTATTACAGTGTGAGCAATACAATCGCATAAACTTAACTAAAAAATACACTATAACATTTGGTGTATAATACCTGAAAGAGGTCTCCCTGGCCTAATGTAAAGTAGAGATTCTTCTATTTCCACTTATATATTACTTGCTAGACTAAAATATTGATATAAAGCTATATACAGATACTGTGTCTGTCTGAATCATTTTGAACATCTATGAACGCTTAATATATATAGATATGCAGCTTTATCATAAGGTAGTTGGAATATAGGCCCCTTCTTCTTTCAGCTCCAATATAAAGCGGTTTGCAGCCTGAAGTGCCAGACAACGTTCTAATCCACTTAACTCCTGACCTTAGAATTCTCTCCAAATTCTTTATTGGCAATTCCCTGTTAAACCACACTCTCACACTCACACCAGCAGAATTTTTGGCCTTTGGTAACATCCACAATAATGGCAGCTTTCCCCTTCCTTTGTTTCTTCACTGATTTTCTTTAGCAGACACAGCAAGCAGTGTGACATCCATATAATAGGATCTTTTTCAAATAAACAAACAATCTCCTCTTTGTAAATATTGCATGAATAATAGAACACTTTTGTAGCTTTCTCTTTATTTCACTCAGTCCAATCACCTTAGCTAACTATTCCTATCCTCACCCTTGTAGCAATATATCGGTCTTGCAAAAGGGTGTAAGTTAACTTTCTTCAGGGCTCCCCACCACAACTCTATCTAACAAATATGGCTCAGTCCAATGACATAATCAATATAAGAAACATTGGTATCTATCAGACTTTCTCTCTCTCTTTGCTCCTCTATTACCACCTCTCACAGCAGTCTAGCTTATAGTGCCCCCCATTATGGCACTCTCCACTGCCTATACAGCACTGGTCTCTCTTATCACCGTAGTAGCCCTTGCTCAACTCTGTTTCCTCTCCTCTCCTCCCTGCTCCTTCTCCTCTTCCAACTTCTGCACTCTTCGAATCTTTTACTGCCTTTTGTAACTGCTCCTTCACCAGCTCCTCCTCCCCACAGCATGCTGGGAGATGTAGTTCTCTCCCTGCAGGGGTATCTAAAGCTCATGTGTAGCCTGCTCTGGTCACCAGTGATACACAGGGAATATGGCATGTCTATAGAAGCAGGGCCGGTGCTAGGGTCCATGGCGCCCTAGGCATTTTTACAAAATCGGCGCCCCCCCCCCCAAAAAAAATCGGCGCCGTCCCGCCCCCCCCCCCTCCCGCAAAAGTCGGCGCCCTCCTCCCTCCTCCCCCCTCACCCCTTCCCTTACCTTGTCTCACCACCGCCGCCTCTCTGCTCCGTCTCCTCCCCTCCACTCACTGACACTAGTGAGTGGAGGGGAGGAGACAGAGCAGAGAGGCGGCGGTGGTGAGCAATAGCCTCTTCTCCTCCTCCCCGTGCATCTGAATGCTGTGCGGCGGCCGTGACAGGTATGGTCAGCGGTCGCCGCACAGTTTTAAAGTCAATTACCATTATGTGGCGCCCTCCAGAGCCCGGCGCCCTAGGCAAGTGCCTAACCTTGCCTAATGGGAGCTCCGGGCCTGTATAGAAGGGAACATATAACCTGTATAATCACTAGTTCTTTGGTCAAATTTGCAGCCATTTGGTTACTTGGCTTGAATACAACAGGGCTCCTCCACCACTAAACATTAGTTTGTAATCCTCCTTGGAGTAACGGCCTGAAGTCCGGATAATTCAGATCCTGTATTTAGACCTCCCTTCCTATATTCCAGCCCTTCTCACTTGATCATAGCCCTACACCACTTGGGGTGTGTCTCCGCTAAGTTAAAGCTAACACTATCCCCAATCTCTAGGTGACCTTTCATGTTGCCTCTCTATAATATTCTGAATATGAGAGTCGAAGATACGGTGTAGAGTGTATTTATATATTTTAGTGCTGACTGTACTGCATTTAGAGATGTTAATGTTCTAGTGTCAGCCAAAGTTCTGTTCATCATCATCATCATCTATTTATATAGCGCCCCTAATTCAGCAGAGCTGTACAGAGAACTCATTCACATCCGTCCCTGCCCCATTGGAGCTTACAATCTAAATCCCCTAAAATACACACACACAGACCGAGAGAGACTAAGGTCCATTTAATAACAGCCAATTAACCTACCAGTATTTTTTGGATAATATCTCTCCTACTTCCCTCCCGTTTTTCACAAGATTTTTTAAAAACAAACGCTAGGATAGGGGCATGTTATATTAAATTTTTTGAAAAAGGGGAGTTAGCTTTTACCCAAAGACTAATGACTTTGTTGTGACTAGTAACATAGTTAATTTTACATTTTTTTCCGGTTTAGTTCTATATAATTCTTCTATAATAAGGTTACAGCAAGTTCAGTTATTGCAGAACTCCATGAATTAAATGTGAATGCAGAATATTACAGTTTGGAGGTATGTAATTCATAGAATACATATTGGGTCTGATTCAAATCAGAACACAAGCTCATTACAAAAAAGCACAAAACATGACCATATTTTAACCGTATTAAAATCCAAGCGGATCTCAAAATGTGTTTCGATTTGAACCTGGGAGTAAGCACACTCCTAAACATTTCTTCCCGTATATTTTTTTACATTAAATACATAAATCAAGATGTTCTTAAAGCCTACAGTACATGCAATACATGTTGATGGGCTATCTTGCTTGCATACACATCTTTCGTGCTGGCTAGTGCCACGCAAATGTGTACTCAGTGCTTTTTTTTCTTAGAAAAAGGTGCCGGAACTTACATCTTGTTAATCTTTTATTAAAAAAAATTATATATTCAGTTCCTAGCATAAATTTTAATTTATTGTATTTAAGGCAAATGTTCATAGTAAATTCATTTTTCTGTAGCCCTCTGTTTCTGCCCCTGTTTTTTTTTGTAGCCTTCTCTTTCTGCCCTCTCATTTCTCTGTAGCCCTCTCTTTCTGCCCCCCTCGTTATTTCATAGCCCTCTCTTTCTGCCCCCCTTGTTTTTTGTAGCCCTCTCTTTCTGCGACCCTCTCCTGCATTCTATAGTCTGTACTTACTTACCCTCTATGCTCCTTTTCTTACTTCTCTTCCTGTTTGCTCCATCGCGGCTCCTCTCTCTGACAGCGGGACGCACATTGGATGCGGTGCTGCACTGTAGCAGCACCGCAAAGAAAAAAAAAAATGAAAGAAGACGTGGACTAAATGTTTAAAAGTTTGTAGAAAAAAGGTGCCAGAATGCCATTCCGGTGCCTTCTATTTAAAAAAAAAGCACTGTGTGTACTGTTCCAAACAAAGACTATGCCGTGCCAGTCATCACTATCAGTCAGCACTTACACCTGCCTTGTAGCTGGTGCAAACCATATATCTGAAAACATGAGTACTTCATGAGTACTTCAGAGAAACCCAAGACTCTAACTGTCCACATTTGCGTTGAGTCGCCCTTACTGTACATTGCCTACAATGTTGCAAAGGTTTAGTGTAAGTTATATAATTAGGGAGAATTACCATATACTAGTTCCATCTTGCTGTGCATAAAATAGCCCTGGTGGTTGGGTCTGTGATATGTATTATGGATCTAGCATTTTTATTTTAGATAAGTACCTCCCTCCCCAGGAGATCCGGCGCCATTGCTCACGCAGAAACAGGGGTAGCAGTGTTCTTGTCACTTGACACAAATTGACTGGAAATGACTGGAAATTAATGTTATTGAGGTTAATAATAATGCAGGGAGCCAAATGTGATTTTAGAAAATAAAATAGGGATTGTAGAGAATAAATAGGGATCCAAATCCAAAACCAAAACACACAAGGTCCGGTTTTGCCAAAACCAAAACACGAAGTTAATCCAGATCCAAAACTAAAACCAATACACGGAGGTCAGTGAGCATCTCTAGTTGAAATTACATAAAAGTGGACCAAGTCCATTACGATCATGTCCCGTCTACACGTCATGTTAGGGAGCGTGTGTTTAGATAAAATGTCCAAAAGCTTAGTGTCCCTGCAAACTTATTTATAAATGGTCAATTGTGTAAGTATAACAGCCTAAGGCAATCTTAGAGCCTTTTCACACCTGCATAAATCGTGTACTGTAATTATGCAAATTTGTTACAATGGGTAAAGTTTCCCACATTATGCTAAATGCACATCTGACAAAGTAACTGCAGGCTCTTTAAAATGCGCTCTTGTAAAAGCAGAATTTCAGCTCTTACCATATCAGATTTTAAAAAAGGTGAAAATGGCTTTAAATATGCAAGCTAACCAGGGGCAGGCTGGGCTGGGGGCAGGGGGGCATCACCCCCCTGGGCCGGTCCCATAGTGGGCTACCTTGCGCTGGGTCACTGGGCCACCTGCATTGTTTTTCCTTTAAAATGTTCCTAATAGTCTGCAGAGTCGAATCTTGCTCCCCACGGACTACAATTTGCCAGCCAGCCCCTGATGTTAACCCATCACACATTCATCTGTGTATTTCATTCAGGATAAACATGCATTTTTAATAAACATATGAAACGGCTCCTGTCACCAGCTATTAATCTGAGAAAACGCCAGGGAGGGAGAGTTTAATCACTATGTAAAAGAGCAGAAGTTTAGCGTTGCATTAGCTTCAAAGTCTTCAAAATAAGTTCTGTGAGCTGAAAAACCTGTTCTGTGGAGCTATGTAATCATGTGTGTAACTGAAACGATTCTGTGCCACAAAACCCCATTTGTGCTTCAATATAATGCCTTCACAGTGCAAAAATAATATTGTATCAGAAAATAGAATTTTGAAACAGTATCAGAAAATGTTATATACTCATATAAAAAAAAAAAAGTTTGTGGACCATCTAAACAAACTTCGTGTACCCAGTGAGAGTGTACAAATTAATTGTTACCCGACATCATATGTTTTGCTCATATCACTGATATAGTTGACAAAACATGCTATTGGCAAACAACACCTCATACTTTACAAGCAAAAACCTGTCTAGGAGGTTCCTAATTACATAGTTTCTGCTCCCAGCCCTGAATCACTGCGCCTGCAGGGACCGAGCTTCTCCCAGAACTAGAATGTAATAATCACATTATAACATTTGATGAAATAGATTTTTTTATAGTATCTCTGTGCACTCTTACTCTTACTCTATGCAGCATTTAACACATTCTAATAATGTACAGAGATAGCCAGGACCAGAGAACAGTACAGAGTCCATGAAGCAAGAGGTTCATGCAGAAACAAGGTTAGTAGGAAAATAGCAACAGGAGAAACACAGTTCTATAAAGGAATCTTTTCTAAGGTGGAAAAATCTCTAAAATGGATGATTTAGTGCAGTTATCTGCGCACACTGGGCCTGATTCATTAGGGTACGCAAAGCTAAAGTAAATTATGCTTTTTTGCAAAACTCACGTAAATCGGGCAAACACACGTTCGTATTGAACACTGGAGTGGATCTGAAGATGCATTTGTTGATGGTCTAGGTGCGCAAACAACACACTGCTATATATATATATATATATATATATATATATATATATATTGTGGCAATGGGTGTGGTTTTCCACAGGCCTCTCAGAGTGGAATTAGCTATAGAGCTAACAGTCTGCAGGTAAAAGGCTGCAAATCAAGTCATACATGGGTGTAGCGCTGTGCTTATGTTAAGTTATGTACAGGTCTGAGACATGTGATAAAGTAAATGTAAAATGTGATTTACTTGCATGCTTTAACGTGTTTGTATCCACAGCTAACAGCAGAGCTGATAAGGGTGGCTGTACTGAATAGGCGTTACAGAGCACCTGAGGAGACTTCCTTTAAAGACAAGGTGGGAGTGTCACCTGTCAGTCATCCAATCCTGTGGGAGGAGACCTGTGTATTTAACATTGAGTTGTGCTCTTGTTAGGGGTGACTGACGCTGAACTAGTTGGCCAATCAGTAGTGAGCTGGTCTATGTCTAGTTAGCCATAGGGTCACCAGGAGGTGCAAGCAAAAGGTAATGCTTGCTGGTGTCATCCTGACAGAAGAAGTGTTATTTATTGTGATGCAAACAATAAATATATTTGATTTAAAACAAGAAGTTTTCGTGTTGCTGATATCTGCTGGGTGTTCTTGCAACAGAAGGTGACAAAAGTACCATGAGAAGGGTGCGTTTTGTAACAATATATATATATATATGTAGAATGTAAAGTCCCAAAATAACGCACAGTGAAAAAAATAACACTATTCAATGTTGCATGTTAATAATATAATCACTAATGCCAGACCATTAAAAAAAAGGGGGTTTTTTTAGATATTTTTTCATAGAATACATTTATTATAATGTTACGAATGTCTACTATACATAAAATGCATTTTTGTTCCTGATTGCAAACACATGTACTAGCTGCATACGTGACTGTCATCACTAGTAATTAGCACTTACACCCGACCTGTAGCTGGTGCAAGTGATGCGACTGAAAAACACGTACCTGAGAAACGCCCAAGCTTGAATCGAACTTAGCACGCCCATACTGTGCATTGACCAGACCACTCTCCGTTCCGCCCCTGAAAATGTAGGCTGTAATAATGGTCCTTTCCGCTCGAAGATGAATTGGACGTGGCGCCGTTCTCTGGCGTATGTGATTTGTCTCTGGACATGCACAATGCGATTTTACGCAAAATACGGCACATACCGGCATTTACGTTCCTTAATGAATCAGGCCCAGTATCTTTGGCATCCTGACAAACATGTTGGTTGATCAAGAGGTTCTCCAGGCTTTCTCCTTATTGTCATGCAGGTAGACTATTGTGTATCTTGACGAAGGTGAGAAAATGCTGGAGGGGAGGTTCAAAGTCATTTTTCAATGTCATCAAGGCCCCGCCCTCCTTACAAGAGGAGATGACGGGTGGTCTAGTCTCCCTGTAGTCTGGGGGAACTCCACGAAGTCTCTCAGACATTCTAGGAGAGTGGGAAACTATAATTAATATAAATATTAATAAATGATAGCCTAACAATTTCCTACAGGAATATCCCATCCCGCTAGGATAGGCTGGGCACACAGACTACATTGGGCCAATTGCACAATAATCAACAGATCAGCCTTATTTCGCATTATTGTGTACGTTCCCACTATCAACAATTATCGTTCCAAAGCACATCGTACCGTTTCATTTGATTTTATAAACAGACTAAAAATCTTTGTAAACGATGGAACAATGTCGGTCCAATTCTGCAGTGTGTACGCTCACGACCAGCAGTGTCGGCAGATCTCCACAGAGTTTACAGAGTCACGATTTTTTCAGCCGTTGCCTATGGCAGATGAAGAGCACAGATCTGATGGCACAACGTGTATAATGTGTACAAATAAATCGGCATGCTGATCATTACCGATATCGCATTGGGAGAAATTTTCTGTAGAGCATACCCAGCCTTACTCCTCCTCAGAGACAGACTTTCTCCTTCTCTCTCTCTCTCTCTCTCTCTCTCTCTATCTCTCTAATGTGAAATGTAATTAAGGGTGTTTTCGAGCCTTTGCCGTTTAAATTAGCACATTTTTATTTTTACATTTAACAAATTATTAGTTAGACACCTAGGTTATACACTGATTTTGATTATTTTGAGCATATTGTGTTACGAGCCGCGACGGCCGCGGGCACCCCTCTGTCCCTTGCCTCCCGGCCATCTCCATGACAACTGGGACGTCACTTCCGGTTCTTGGCCTGACCGTTGCTAGGGCAACGGCCGTACGGCAAGCTGTCTGTTTTTCGTGCCCGGCAACACAGGGCAGCCGGGCGCGTGCGCCAAGACTCACTAAGCCTGCGGGCTATTAACATTTACTGCATTCATCAAGCCACATATGGGGGGGGTTTATTATGCCATTTCATTCTCTGTTCCTGATTGGTTGTCTTGAGTATTTAAGGCAGTGAGGGCTTAGCCTCCCTGCCGGTTATAGTGTGGATACTGTCTGTTGCTGACCTGCTCCTGTCCTGTTCCTGTCTTGTCCCAGTGGATACTCTGCCCCTCTACTATTGGACCTCCTGTTG
Source organism: Mixophyes fleayi (assembly GCF_038048845.1). Classification (NCBI taxonomy): domain Eukaryota; kingdom Metazoa; phylum Chordata; class Amphibia; order Anura; family Limnodynastidae; genus Mixophyes; species Mixophyes fleayi. The sequence goes on from NC_134410.1 coordinate 16,019,599, forward strand.
TGACCCTTTGCTCTGTTTCTGGATTCTGCTTTCGTGCTGGTAACCCTGACCTTCTGGCGAGTTATTTGACTACTCTGCTTGCTTCAGACCCCTGACCTCGGCTTACGTCTGACCATCCGTTGCCATCTGTACAGCCTCCTCTGGCCCTGCCGCTGCGGTGTTGTTAATAAACTTGCACTACATCTAGAGTTAAGACCTTGGGGCATCCGAGTACCTGTGAGCGCATAAAGCTCTACGGGAAAGGCAGCTGCTATAGGTGAAGACCTCTTCAGCCTAACATTTTGATTATATTAAAAGCAATTTAAACACAACAACTATGCTATTTACTTTCTGCAACCATTAGAATAAAATATATTAAATATATTGAATTTGAATCACACCCGTTGTATGTGAGTGCATCAGTAAACTGTTTAGTAGGCAGATTTGTGCAGAGATTTACTTAAAAGATATTGAGAAATGTTTCTTCTTCTATAGATCCATGAGGAACGAGTAAAACTACTACAAGGTTACAGTCATGTGACGGTGGCTCTTGCACTGTGATTACTATTTTTTGTTTGCTTGACAGTGATCATTGTGGTTATTGTCCTCAAAGCCCTTCCAATTTTATAAGAGGAACTGAAGTGTCCTGGGAAAGAATGTCTGTGTGGAGTAGTTGCTGTGGTTTTGGCTAGGAAGGAAAAGCTCCTGCTCTACCTCTTTTGTGCAGCTTTAAATTCAGGTCCACTAAATATTTTTGCTAATCAGCTGATTCAGACAAGACTCTGGTTTTACCCCATTAATTATCATCTGTCATAGCAGCAATGACAGATGACTTTTCAGATTAATTTATTAAAAAAATGACCCTGGGACTCTTCTTACTTAGCTTAAAACTGCAGTAGTCTATTTTTCTTTTCTGGTCCCTATCGCAAAGTGGCGCAAACTTCAGGTCACACATGCGCAAAGCCACTTTGTGATGGTAACATGGGGGGAGGGGAGAGCAAGAAGGCTGTGGGGTCCGAAGTTCCCTCTACACAATGCTCTCAACATAGGGTAGCATGGCTCACGCCATCTTCATATGGCATTTACCAACGAGCTCAAGTTCCTGAAAAGCTAGGCTTTTTGGTGTTTGTTAAATTGCCCCAGACCGCAGTCCCTACTGAAACTTATGGGGACTGCGGTTTAATGTGAACCTTATCCTAATGCAGAAGATATCTATCTCCTGCGTTAGGCTTTTGTTACCTATGTAACTTAGACGTGTCTAAACCATGTGGAAAAAGCCCTTTCGGCATGAATTATGGCTTAATAAATAGACCCCTCTGTGAGTAAAAAACAACCCTCATAGAATAACATTGATAATTTGTATAATATTATCATCATCATCTATTTATACACTCTGAAATATTATACATAACATAATATCTTCAATAAAACAAGATATATATATATATATATATATATATAAATATATATATATAAGATATGTTGTTTTTCTCTGGATAAGGTAAACAAAACGGTTAAGTGATTTGGTCGCCACACGAAAATTCTTCAAATATGTGTTTTATTTTAAATTTTATGACTTACTTATTTTGGCGCAGCACCCGTCTATCCATAGGTTTTTAATTCGGGCAGTATATAGAGCCTGGATCCTAACAGCATTATATGTAGTATTTAGGCAAATTAAACTGTTAGCGTAGGTTCCAATCTGGATGAGGTCACCTTGTCGTAGTAGGTGGTTATTCACAATTACATCAAAACCTCCCATTTATTCCAGATACTATATTAGATGGCAACATTTCAGAGTTTACTAGACAAATGTTGCCTATTCTGCGTAGTATGGTTTTTATGGCTTAGAGTGTAATACATTTTGGTTTTAAGTTTCTTTTTTAGCAGGCATAATTGCACAAAAATAGTCGCTTGATGTCACAAAACAACATTTGCTCTGGGGCCCTGGTTTTTGTAGCATTGCAAGTAACCTATCGTGATAGATTTGTTTAAAGGAAAAGTGGAGTTGTTGACCATAGCAACCAATCAGATTCCTGCCGTGTCCCTGGAAGATGTGACAGCTGCTCAGTTTCCCAGGCGCTGGGACTGTGTGGCACAAATCCCTCACTGCCAGCTCTGACTCCAGTGGACGAGAGCCGCGGGTTGGCCCCACTTCAACTGCCTCCTGCCACCGTTCATCTTGAGGAGGAGATATAGCCTTGTCTGGAGGGGACTTGGCCTTCGGCCAATGACGGGTGCAGGCTTCTTGAAGGTGGGAGTCGCATGACAGCTCCTGAGCACCTCATTGTCTGATTTCTCTCCCGGGACGGAGATGCACCATCACAAGTTACACTTCGGCAACCTAAGGACTGCAGGTTGGTCGCTGGGAACAGCCACCCCTACGGGACTCTCTCTGCTATACACCATACATCCACTCCTAACATAGCTGGGGGTCCCTATCAATATATACCACTGCCTGGGAGACATCCCCTGCACCATCTCAAGGATATCCGATTCATGTTATCTCTGGTTGTGCGACTACACATGGAGAAGTGGCACAAGGGTTCCCAATTAACACTGCACTACAGAGACTGTAAACGGAGACACCATCTGATCTAACTATATACTAAAACAAATAGGACAGATATTTCGACTAAATATAAAATAATGTGGTAAGCCACATATTGTCCTTTTGATGCCAAACACCACATACTAAACATTGGGGTCCATCTTAAAATAAAAAGCATACAGACAATTTTGCTATCTTCTGTTCATCTCGCAAACTGCATCGAACTTCCTAATAGTTTTCAATTGCTCTGGCACCATCTTGTGGTCACTTCACAAAATGCACCATCCTTAATTTTCTATCAGGAAGACATAGCTACTTTATGTCCATTTTGCACATTGTATTCATTGTATTCAATCTTATACCAGAGAAACAACGCCATCTTGTGTCTATTAATTATATTACACAGGTTGATTTTTTCTACCAAGACAACATCTTTCAAGATACCAAATAATATAGCGGTGACCAGAACTTATTCTCAGATATCTCAAAGTTGCATTGCAATTCCCCAACTTGCACTACCAGTCATACTTTACCTGTTTCATGGGACATTCTGTATTATGCTGTAAAATCATCTTTTGGTGTGGTGCGTGGACCTCCTGCTGTTGGAAAATTACCTGTATACCAATCTCATTCTAGATACCCTCACTCTACCTCCGTTTCATACGAGAATGCCCAAGAACAAAAAGATCAACTCACAATCCTTGGTCAAATATTTGACTTCAAGTCACCCCACTCCGTCTAGGAGATCATCTTCTACATCTTCCCCCGGCAGTGACTTGGAATTGGAATCTGTACTGGAGGATCCCTCTGCTCACTCTACCAAAGCGGACATTGTTACCCTTTTTTCCGAAATGAAAAACATCAAAGAAATTATTAAGGTGGAGGTTACCAAGGCCATGTCTAATATGTCCTCAGAACTCACAGATCTTGGCACCCGGGTTGACACACTAGAGAGATCTTGCAATATCAACATTCATCCGAACAAGAGTTTGCACATATACGTAACAGCCTCCTATCTCCCGCGGATAAACATGAGGACGTTGAAAACAGAGACCGGTGCAACACAATTAGAATCAGAAACATCCCAGAAACCATTTGAAGGACTCCAAATGGAGGACTATCTTCTTTGCCTCTTCCATATGTTGGCTCCCTTCATATCTGATGATATGTTTATCCTCGATAGAGCGCATCCAGTGCTTCGCCCCCACTCTCAAGACCCTAACACATCAATAGATGTTATCATCCGCCTGCATTACTATAAGACGCAGGATCAAATTCTTCGGGAGACAAGGCGACGTCCTTAAATTCTGATAGATGGCGTCAAATTACTCATCATCCAAGATTGCCGAGATCAGTTTGCTATACAGTCTCATCCAAGTCAAGCAATCCTCCCATCACCAGAACATTTCTTAGTGATTCATGTTTACCCTTCTCAAGGACTTGTGTCAATTTCTAACAAGACTCCAGCCAAGCACAGCATATTTGGGAACTACTAGTTTCCTAAAGACTTCAGAGGGGCATATTAGCTCACCTTTGCAAATATTGTCTCTGGACTCAATCCCTCCTGTATTACCACATGCATTGCCTGTGTTGTGCCTTTGTTTGTGCCTTTTTGTTTCTTGTTTTGCAGGTACAGGAGCCCCCTGCCAACATGGACGTCAACTGTTCTGACCTCCAACTTACGTGCCAATCTAACCAAGTCTCCTGTTACCTGTTATTTGTTTATACCCTACCTCAGCTAAGTTTTCTGGGTACTTTATTTTGCTTAGTTGATATTATGTTTTACAAAGATTGGTATTGTGTTTTCTATACCACTATACTTGTTTTGCACTAATGCCCCACCTCATATATACCTATATTTGTTCACTGTTTTGGTCCTACCACGTACCTCGGACCATTGCTTTGAACACATACATCTAACCACCTAGTGGCTGCCAGTGCCACATCACCCCCTTCTGGTCATTAGGGCCAGCTTTGGACACTTTTGGCTTACTAGCCATCCACATACCTGGGTTTGATCCCTCAGGGTATTTCCACTGATGACCCTAGCCCTCAATTCCCCATCCCACTACAGTCTCCCTTCCCCTCCTCCTGAGACCAATCCCATGGGCTCCCGGTGGCCTGGGACCTTCTTACCTACATCGTTTCTGTAGAATATCTCTATCTACCTCTGATGGCAATAAAAATATTGACTCTAAATCTAAAGGGATTGAGCTGTCCACGTAAGAGAACTACCCTGTTTCATACTATCCAACAACGAAAGGGTGACATAGTGTTTCTACAAGAAACCCTCTTCTCTGGTTTGCGCCATCCCAAACTCAAATCTAAATACTACCCATGTTCTTATCATGGGTGCAAACCGGTACGCACAAAAAAGGGAGTTGCAGTTATCTTTGCAAAACAACTTCTATTTAAACCATCTAAGGAAGTCAGGGACCCAGAGGGGTGTTACCTACTTCTTGTGGCAGAACTAATAATGTCTCTTATACTTTCATTAATGTGTATGCCCCTAACTCAAATCAGTCCCATTTTTTCCAAACTATATGTGGCCTACTATCTTTACATCGCAAGGGCAGAGTAGTTTTGCCAGGAGACTTCAATGCCATATTAGATAACCAACTGGACAGATCCCAGCCTCCCCCTAGATCTACCTATCAAAGTATGACCGCCAACTCCAAGGCTTTGAGAGCACTTCTCTCCCAGCACCTCTTGTTTGACGCATGGAGGGTTAAAGAACCCACTGCTAGAAATTACACCTTCTTCTCCCCGGTTCACGGGCTGTACACCCGCCTGGACATAGTCTTTCTGTGTGTTGAACTTACTCAGCTTATTCTCAATTTTGATATATTCCCAAGCACTTGGTCGGACCATGGTCCGGGTGTGGTGAAAGTTGCAGGCCCTCGATCTGGGCTATGGCAGTTTACCTGGCGGCTAAATGACAGAACCCTACTTTAAATGAACAAATTGCTAATGAAATCCGAAATTATTACTCTAAAAATGCCAACCAGTTGATTTCTCCTATGCTTCTCTGGGATTCTCATAAAGCCGTGATCTGTGGTAGTCTAATAAGAGCAGCCTCCTTCGCTAAAAAAATGAGAACTCAATATTGTCCTGAGCGGGTTGCCAACTTGGATGATACCCACAAATCCACAGGCCAACCAGAGGACTATAATAAACTAGTGGCGACTAAAAGTGAACCACTTTTATCATCCAAGTGTCCACTTGACCATATTTATTAGCATGCTAACAGGGACCTCATCTCCTCAATACCTGAGAACCCTGTACCGACACAGCCTGTCCTCTCTCTCTCTCCACTCATAGCCCCTTATTTCTGTAACAGGACGCTTATGAGCTCTAACCAATGGTGGCTGTACTGCGACAGTGGGGTAGGTTTTCTGGCACACCGCACAAGCCCTACAGGACCTCTTCATGGCTAGGTAGACGCTGGGGCAGTAGAACTTCCGTAGAATCTGTTCCATTGTTCTCCCTTCCCCGAAGTGTCCACTACCCACCTGAGTGTGTGCAGACTCCAACACTAGGGGTACATGAAGCTGTGGAACTACCAACTGTTCTACTCTCCCCCCTTCACAGAAGCAATTCAAAAGAGTACATTTTCTTTGACAACATATATTTGCATACCGCCTGCCTTGTTGACAGGTTCCGCAAATAACATCAACATTATTGACCAATTTAAACACATGTTGCAAAGACCCATCATTCCTCTGGTCTCCTGCCAATTTCTTCACATCTCAACAACTCCGGATACTTAGACCAGTCTATCCTCTCACCAAAAGGTGAGACGGGCACATCCGAGATGCCACCAACCAATGGCAATTTCGTCTGTCCAAGCTTGCCAAAATGGTGACACTTTTCTGGCAGTTTTGCCATGTCGACCAGAATAGCATTTCAGGGTAGCAAGTCCCCACAACCAAGATCCACACACTGTGAGTTCCCTGGCAGATCTTTTAGGACTGGGCTTCCGACCAGCGACTTAATTGCCAGCATGGCCAGCCGAACCTGCTCATAGCTGATCTCTTTCCAATTTGGTTATTGAGGGCTAGTGCACCCAGCTTTAAGGTGTCCAAGCTGTCCACACCTGAAACACCTTCTGTTCAACAACTCCACAGATGGACCTTGACCAATAGCAGCGCCAAAAAGCATCCCTGGCTGGACAGCGCTATGAGGGTCCACTGACCAGACAGCACTGTGAGGGTCCACTGACCGGACAGCACCCTGCAATACCACGGGCTGAACAGTGCTGGGAGTGACCTCGGGCTAAACAGTACTGGGAGTGACTTCGGGCTGAACAGTGCTGGGAGTGACCTCGGGCTAAACAGTACTGGGAGTGACCTCGGGCTGAACAGTGCTGGGAGTGACCTCGGGCTAAACAGTACTGGGAGTGACTTCGGGCTGAACAGTGCTGGGAGTGACCTCGGGCTAAACAGTACTGGGAGTGACTTCGGGCTGAACAGTGCTGGGAGTGACCTCGGGCTAAACAGTACTGGGAGTGACTTCGGGCTGAACAGTACTGGGAGTGACCTCGGGCTAAACAGTACTGGGAGTGACCTCGGGCTAAACAGTACTGGGAGTGACCTCGGGCTAAACAGTACTGGGAGTGACCTCGGGCTGAACAGTGCTGGCAGTGACCTCGGGCTGAACAGTGCTGGGAGTGACCTCGGGCTAAACAGTACTGGGAGTGACCTCGGGCTGAACAGTACTGGGAGTGACCTCGGGCTAAACAGTACTGGGAGTGACCTCGGGCTGAACAGTACTTAGAGTGACCTCGGGCTAAACAGTACTGGGAGTGACCTCGGGCTGAACAGTGCTGGGAGTGACCTCGGGCTGAACAGTACTGGGAGTGACCTCGGGCTGAACAGTGCTGGGAGTGACCTCGGGCTAAACAGTACTGGGAGTGACCTCGGGCTGAACAGTGCTGGGAGTGACCTCGGGCTGAACAGTGCTGGGAGTGACCTCGGGCTGAACAGTGCTGGGAGTGACCTCGGGCTGAACAGTGCTGGGAGTGACCTCGGGCTAAACAGTACTGGGAGTGACCTCGGGCTGAACAGTGCTGGGAGTGACCTCGGGCTGAACAGTGCTGGGATTTATTTCTGAATACTTCCCCTTTGGATTTAAGAGGTTAGGTAGTAATTCCTCGTATAATGCAACAGCTGCTTTACACTGATGGATTGGTGAAGCACCAAAAGGAATTTCCCTCTGTGTATTATATCACAGGATACATCTTCTCAAATTCACTAGACAAGAACCAGTATGTGGAAAATATAATTGCAAATAATTGATAAAGTGTAATGCAAAGTGCTATCTGGTGCCCTTCCTTACTGCATATTTATAAATAGATATTTTCCTTCAGGGTATGAATTAAGTTCACCTAAGTAAGTAATATGTGTTGTGTACACTGTTTGCATAATACTCACTCTGGGCCTGAATCATGTTGGGACTTATGCTGTTTGCATAGAATATCTTGCATTAAATAGCTCTCTCCATGCTCAGAAAAGGACATGATGAATATAATTGCATGCAAATCCTGCCCGAGCGTAAATGATACTTATGACTGCTTATGACTTGAGAGGCGGAACGGGGGAAGGAAGGGCCAGAATAATGTTGTCCATTACAGTAAGGCATAGGCAAACCGAAGGGGGTTTCCTAGTGCCTGGAAACCCCCCTCCAAGCCTGGGGCACTGTATAATTAAGGTGGCTGGAACCTGCTCCCGCTTCACACAGCTCTGCTTGAAAAAGGAGAGCTGCGTGCACCTAACAGTAGTGCACGCAGCATTGCCCGTATATATGATGGGGATAGGAAGAGTTGGAGAGCAGCCAAGCACTGTCTAAAATTATAGCCATGCCCCCATGCATGCTGGTCACTCCCAGTGGCTGCGTGGTGTGGAAACCCCACTCTACAAATCCTGCGTTTGCCTCTGTAAGAGTGTTCTGACACTGGCTGATTGAAGTCCAAGGTTTCTTGTAAGTATCATTTGCACCCACTAAAGGGCAGATTTAAGAGACGACTGATAGTAAAGACTGACACAGCAGCGCAGAACATGTGTATACAAGTAAGATAGACTATAAAATGAACTGTATGTACAGTACACATTAAAATAATATTTATATATTTAAAGTTAAGAAAATGTTTAATTTTTTTTAAATACATATTTTTATACATGATTATATTGCTGAGTTGTTCTTTTATTTTATAATAATATATAATAGAATTTTTTATAAGGCGTTCTAATGTTACCTTATATTGCACCTATGCATGTTCGTATATTGCAGACTGTTCTGTCTGTCTAAATTCAGCAAGTACCATTTATGCAGAGCGTACTTACACTCAGATTAAAATGGAAACGCATCTTAAAATACGCTTGGATTTGAACACTGTCGGAACTACACTCAAGTTCCATACTCTTTTATTTGTACTTGAATCAGGCCCTTTGTCTGTATTAGGTATTATATGCACAAATATATAGACTGAATAATGTTGCTTGATACTGTAATACTTAAGGGTAGGCAGAAGTGTATGCAAGGTGAGCATGGAAAGAACAGAGTTCCTGTAGGAAACAGTTTGCAGGAGCAGAGTTCCGTGTAGGGCTGCATACGTTCAGGAATTCCAGTTAGCCAGGAGCTCACCAATTAAGAACAAACATTTGCCAAAATTGGGGATTTGGTTGGCCCAGTATCAGACCAAATTGTCATGGCATTGCGTAACGTGTGGCCACCGCAAACATTCATTCTGAAGCAACAAAATCCATAATGTTATACCTTGACCAACATCATTATGTGTTAAGCCATCAGCAGCCCTTGATATTAGAAATGCATCATTTAATATCAGTTTATGACGTTCCATCAGTCATTTGCTCTGATCGCCAAATGGCATGATCTCTGCAGGTCAATCTTGCACATGTACGAAGAAATTGTCCACAGATGTGGTCATTTAAGAATCAAGCTGAAAATCCAGATCTTCCAGTATATGGGAACCACAACTGAGATTATTTTTGGTGCGATTGCTGTGTACTGGGTATTACAGTTTGTTTATATGGGATCTAGCTGTTTGTTGACTGGCCTAATATGAAAAAATAAAAAATAGAGGAACTGTTTATGACAATTCATCCCTATTGTGATTTTCCAAGCTGTAGACCAGGCCTGTCCAACCTGTGGACCTCCAGGTGTTGTGAAACTACAAGTCCCAGCATGCCCTTTCAGCTATTAGCTGGTTGTCTACCAGCAAAGCATGCTGGGGCTTGTAGTTTCACAACACCTGGAGGGCCACAGGCCTGTTGTAGACCATACACTGTGTCCTCTGTACACTAGGTTCCTAAAGACCAATTTCTCACAATCTACTTATTATGCAAGTGGGTGAATCATATACAGGGCTTGTCGAGGAACACCCTACTCCTGTCCCATCATGAACAGAGACAAGCTACCAAGAAATGAGATATTAGAATTTCAAATACAGACTACAATGTGAAAAAGGGTAACAATTATTTTATTGAAAGTCGACCAAATTTCAGATAGTTGGATGCGTTAAAAGGAAAACCCGAGGAAGATAAGCCGGAAATATTCTGTGAGTGATGTTCTTCCCATTTTCCAGGTGCAGAAATACCACCAATAAAGCTGATTGGAAAAACAGCAAATGAGCGACAGGTGAAGTGCTGTGCTGATCTCAGACCTCCTTTGTCAATTCAGTTTGGAAATCCACAGAGCCACAATAGTTGCCAGGGCAGCAACAGCAGGAACGGAGAGGGGAGAGGCAGAGTTGCACATGTCGGTGTTACAACAGTCAGTTTTGAAGGACATATCTGTACCTACATGGGTCTCCGAGGACACTTTAAAGCAGGCTGTGGTGTTTGTACATCCTCGTATGTCGATGTCAAATCCAGCTGCAGTGCAAAAGCAGACAAAGAATGGTTTCAGATTGTATATACACTGTATATATGCTAAAGTACAGCATTGTCATTTCACCTACAAATACAATATGACAACAGAAATGAGACAACTGATCCATGTAGCCCGTCTTGTCACATCTCCATGCTTGTTGGTTTTTTGTGTGTGAATGTCAATATAACACATACCCATCCACACTATAAATTATGGGCTTAACTTATAGTTGAATGCAAAATTCATATCCTCAGACTTTGATTTAAAAATATCTTTTGCACCTGTATTTTGAGCTGCTCATATCTTATGGTACATCCTACCATAAATAGAACGCGTATTTGTGTTCGGAGCAAAGATCCGTCTTATGCGTTCATGAGTCTGAAGTAAGGATACAACGGTCGTCATCATCATCAACTTCCAGACAGGGCCAAAATAAATCAATGTCAGGGAAGAAATTGATATTGATGACTGAAATAATAATTAAAAAATGAGCGTGCCTCAGAAAATTATAACCAACACCAGCGCTGGATTCCACTAAAGCAGAGGGACAACGAGCGTGGGACACCAGCCACCAGCACCGGACTTCATACACTGGGGCGGATCACATTATAACAGGGAAAACCCAGAGTGGGGGGTCTCCCTGTCATAGTGGGGGTCAGTCCCAGTCTGTTCAGCACAGAGTCGGGGTCTCTGGGGGGAGACTCCTGCTCATTATACCAAAAGAGTATACAATGATTACACACATGCACAATTTTCAAATAAACATGAATTGAATTTCACCACAAGGAGTAAGGGGGGAGGTGGTAGAGCCATAGACCTCATGGCAATAACTAATATCAAGACCCTGCATCCATACCTCTTTCACTACCCGGACTACCCCTCTGGCCATGCTCCCCCGAGGGACAGAAGCGTACAATGTACAATGTGAGAATGTGTCACTGTTCCTTCCACATTTCAGTTAATACACGGAGCCTGTATTTTATATGTCAAATTTAAATATATTGAGTATATAGATGAAGCATAGATCAGACATATGACAGAATCTGGGAACGCCAAACTGTTGAGGACATGTTGGATCATGCGTCACTCTACCCTATATTGCAGTGTTTCTCTACTCCAGTCCTCACGCACCCGTAACAGCTCATGTTTTGAGGATTTCTGTCTGTGGAACAAGTAGGCTGAATACTGACCTAGTCAAGTAGATGATTTGGGGTAGCGCGAAGACCGGAGTTGAGAAACTCTGCTCTATTGCATTACATTCTGTCACAGAATTATTAGAATAATCTCTATTCCAAGAATATGAACCACACTTACTGTATTATTTATGTGAGTGATAAGAGGTATTTATAATACACACAATTTTCTGTCACAGCTCACATGAAGTACATTCAAAGGGGGGTATTCAATTGACAGCGGGATCGCCGAAAATCCCGCGCTCAAAGAATATTACCGTTAATACGGTAATTCTGCGCGTAAATACCGTTAATACGGTAATTTACTCGCTGGATTTCAGCTCGCAGCTCAGGGATCTGCGATCTGAAATCCAACGAGTAATTACCGTATTAACGGTAATATTCTTTGAACGCGGGATTTTCGGCAATCCCGCCGTCAATTGAATACCCTCCAAATAATTTGAAACCAAACTTACCTTACTGAATGAAAAAAATCAGACGATTTGATGTAGCAGAAAAGAAAATATATTGAAATTACTTGAACCACTCTAACTGTGTTACTTATTTTAGTGAAGAAGAGATGTTTACAAGACTGACAACTTTCTCTTGCAATTATTATTATTATTATTATTAATTTTTATTTATAGGGCGCCACTAGGTATCCGTAGCGCCGTACAGGGACAGACAGAAACACGGTACAGTTAACAAAAAGCACAGTAACTCGGAAGCTCAAAATACAGCTAGATGAAAGGTGAGAGGCCCCGTTGGTAGAGAGAGGGGTAGAAGGGCCTCACGGAAGAGACAAGGAGCTGGAGAGCAGAGTTAAGGTGGTGGAGAAGAGGAGGAGAGGAGGCCCTGCTCAAAGGAGTGTACAATCTAAGTATATAGTATATTCCCATAGTCTGAACCACACCTACTATATTATTAATCTGAATAATAAAACAGACAATTTCCTCTGCGTTTTATAGGTGTGTTCCCGAAAGGGCATGTACCTTGAAATGTGCTTAACAGATAATAAGGTGCATTTGTGCAAAACAAGCAGCATTTCATGTCCACTTTTTTATATATATTAAGATATTACTGTTATTGAGTAAAGTTTCTCCTTTCAGACAACCAGAAGCAATGAACTTGAAGTTGCCTACACTCTTCATGGATCAGGCTACTGTCATGCATTGCTTTGCCATTAACTCCTTTCTATCTGCTTAACAGTAACTGGTCTGACTTTGCAGAGGGCATTTATTAATATTGAGTAATAAGAAAATTGCTCACCAAATGATGATGTCTTTTTCATGCAGACCTCATGCAGATTACAGGTGGTCTCTGACTTAATAAGACAAGTCGTGTCACATTTGCGGCACTTCATGGGAGTACCTGGAAGATACAAAGCAGTTACAGCTATTTTTCCATCACAGTTGATGAGAAAAGACAGAATCAGGAACAGGACAGTCTGTGATGAAGTTACCACTGTTGTTGGAGCAGCCGTGTGTGTTCTTTAAAACCCTAAAACAAATCTAGATCAATCTTTGTGCGCTATGGTTCCCCAAATAACACAATAAAATTAAATCAATCAGTAATTAAATAAATAAATAAATAACATATAATATAATAAAAATAAATGAACACTTATATTCGATCGTGTAGATGTCAATTCTCTTCACTTTTCAATAGTAGTATGCATAGAGGGAAAGGAAAGACAATAGCATAATCCTGTGTGGTATTAAGTTGAACTATACAAACACAATGAAATAGCGAATATGATATAGATAAAATAAAAATCATTATAAAAAGTTCAAAAAAAGAAACTTCACCGACTATTATTGAAAAGTGAAGAGAATTGAATACATCTACACCATCGAATATAAGTATTCGTTTATTTTTATTATATTATATGTTATTTATGTCATTACTGATTGAATTAATTTTATTGTGTTATTTGGGGAAACCATAGCGCAGAAAGATTGATCTAGATTTGTTTTATTTTGTATATTTGATTTGAGTGTAGAGTCTCCCGTTTTAATCCATCTGCAGCTGTGGTGTGTGGAGCGCTGTCAGGGCTGCTCATTATTGGCTTTCATCTTATTAAAAACCCTGTATCTTAATTGTTATAAGTGTCGAAGTCGTATAACTGGATGAACGAAAGTATATTGGTTAATATTGTTTCATTGTGCGATTGCACTCAGTACACATGGCATACGGCGATCACAAGGTAAAATACGCACGTACACACTCGCATTACAACATTTAGTTATTAATATAATTCATATTCATATTGGTTCCGTTACACAGTCATTTATGAGCAGATAGTATTTAGTTTATTATTAGTTTATATAATATGATTATATGTACACTTCAGTGTTATTTAAGGTTCAGGTTATAAGAAAGGTGTCATGTCTAGTATCATATTAAACCCCTTTTCACCAGCAGCTGTCCGGTGCATTCGGCGAAGAGATCGCACATTGCATACTCTAGTTATTGATGTTAGGGAATAAACCTTTAATATGATACTGACCATAAAATGCTAATAGACTAATTGTAACTGGAGAGTCAGGCGGGAAGAACAGAGCTCATCTCCTGGAGAGATGACCCCCAACTTTGGATTCCTTAGATTGAACCAGCCTATGACCTGTTTACCCTGGACCCATCTGATGTCTGGACCTATAGAAGCAAGCCACACCATCTCTATTGTTCACTCTGTAACACTGACTGTATATATAATCATAGCTGCACCCCCACCAGTCTCAGTCTACTCTGATCACAGTATTCAAGGGTGAATTACTGCAACTGGTGCCCGTGGTTAGCGCAGCGGTATGTATGAATCTTTTGGTATTGACTGTACTGTACTGTATCATAATATAATCATGTATTGAACTGTTAAACTTTGCATCTGCTAAAATAAATCACTTTGTGCGTTAGAAACACATACAATCACTTGGGCAATGCTTATTTGAAAACGATAGAATTACTTTAATATAAGTATTAAGCAATACACACGATTAGTAATTTAATCCAATAGTAAATAAAGTACATAAAAATGTATTATTGTGTAACAATGTAGATGATCATTTGGGACATGTGATATCAGTGTAAAGTAAAGATGACACATGATTTTAATAAGAATGGGTACTACCATCTAGCCCACTTGCCCCCTGATTCGTGGCTCACCAACTAGAGAACAGATTTATTAACAAGGTGGTACCAGAATGTTTAGAGAGTCACCTGACTTTTACTAATGGTAACCTTAGGCACACATCCTTCAACACAACAAAAAACACTTTTTGCCGAAACTAAGGTTACCTGACAGCATAACGCGCGTTGGCATTATAATAATAAGAGGTCTCTTAGATTAAGACGGGCATAGATACACTTTATATTAGGATAGAGACAGCATCCTATAAGCCGCAAGTGAGAACGTAGCATTTAGGAGGCAGTCAGCAAGACATCCCCTGCCATAGCAGTTATATAGCTTCCAGTAGACAAGCCTAAGGGGGGAATTCAATTGGCCGCGTTACTGTTAAAAGTAACGCGGCCTGCGCATTATTACCGCTATTACGGTAATAGTGCGCGTTATTACCGTTATTACGGTAGTTCTAATGCCGGCTTTTTGCCTGGTTAATATTACTGTAATAACGGTAATATCTTTAGAGTGCGGGACTTCGGGGGGAATTGAATTCCCCCCTAAGGGGCATATTCAATTGTCAGCGTTACTTGCAAAAGTAACGTGGCTTGCGCACCATTACTATTATTACGGTAATAGTGCGCGCAAATACCAGCTCAGGGAGCTGCCAGCTGAAATCCGGCTTAGAATTATCGTAATACCGGTAATAGTCTTAACGCCGCGTTACTTTTGCTAGTAACACGGACAATTTAATTCCCCCCTAAGTATAGGAATACAAATAGATACATTCATTTAACAGTTTGCAATATAGCAATCTAAAATGTTTCTTACAGGTAGAACAGGAGGATGTGCTGAAGTGTAGTAATGTAAGGATTAGCTGACATAATTTAATCTCTATTAATAAGAAAGGTTGTGAACAATATATAAGCCTCAATAGCATGAGAATATAAACCTCAATACATATAGACTACTGAAGTGCTTCCAGCAATTTTTAGTATGCACATTATTGTTTATTCACATACACTCTTCTTTTTATATTTCGCTGTTTTACTACATTGATTTTAGGAAATAACAAATAAAGGTTAATTTTTAAATAAACAAGATGTTTAATAAACAATAAAAATACAAAATAAATAAGGGAGTTCTTTGTGCACCACACTGAGCAAACTTCTTTATTTTATGTTAAAGCCTTCCAGTCTCCCACTTAACTACCTACCTTATCCTCTGCCTCTCCCCCTTCTTTCCCCTTCCCTGGCTCCGTCCCTCTACTCTCCCTCTCTCCCCTGCGTTTCTCCGTCTGTCCACCCCTCCCCTTAGATTGTACGCTCCTCTGAGCAGGGCCATCTCTCCTCCTGTTTCCACCACTTCTAACTCTGCTCTCCAGCTACTTTGCCCTCCTCCTTAAGGGCCCTCCTCCCCCCTCTGGGGGCCTCCCTGTCTTCCGCGCACTCCTTTTGGGCCCCGTCATTTGCGGATACTCCCCCGCCCTCACTAGCTGTGCATTGAGCTTACCGAGTTACTGTGCTTCATGTTTACTGTACTGTGCTGTCTTACCTTGGATTGTAATTCGTTTTTGTCCCTGTACGGCGCCACGGACACCTTGTGGCGCCCTATAAATAAAAATTATTAATAATAATAATAATAATAATATGTTATTACTATGGGGCATAATCAATTGTTGGCGTTACATGTAAAAGTAACGCGGCGTGCGAACTATTACCGTCATTACGGTAATAGTGCGTGTAAATACTGTTATTACTTATTATTATTATTAATTTTTCATTTATAGGACGACACTAGGTGTCCGTAGCGCCGTACAGGGACAAACAAAATTATAATACGAGGTGAGACAGCACAGTACAGTAAACAATAAGCACAGTAACTCAATGAGCTCAAAGCACAGCTAGGGTAGGGGGAGGGGAGAGGGGAAGATCCGCATATGACGGAGCCCAAGAGGGAGGGCATGGGTGACAGGGAAACTCCCAGAGGGGAGAGGAAGGAGCGAGAGGGGACAGGGGGAAAGAGGGTCCTCAAGGAGGAGGGCTAGGTAGCTGGAGAGCAGAATTAAAAGTGGTGAAGACAGGAGGAGAGATGACCCTACTCAAGGGAGCGTACAATCTAAGGGATTACGGTACCTTTCATGCTGGATTTCAGCTCGCAGCTTCGGCTTCGTATTACCGTAATAATGGTAATACTTTTAACGCTGCGGGAAACGGCAACAATTGAATATGCCTCTATATGTTCATATCTATTGTCCGTTTTGTATATTATTACTCTTTTTTAATTTTATTGCTGTTTTGTTTTCATTAACTGCTGGCAATCATAGCTGTGTGATTATTATGAATAAAGTACTTACTTGGTGCGGTAATCTCAGTGTTGGTCGTTATGGGACCACTAGTACTTAAGGGTGTTGTTCTGGGCATAGCCATATTACACCGGTCCGTATTGCAGCACCACCGGAGCATGTCACCAGTTAAAGTGGTATTGCAGTCCTGTGAATTCAAGCAATCCTTTTGCCGATTTTGAAGTCTTTCATCTGTTATGGAAATACAATGATACATCATTTAAAGCAAGAGTGTACGGCTTATTTAAAGCTCTGTGCCAACCAAAGTGTTGTGAGGTGCCTATTTCCAGGGCTCCTGGGCGCCTCCAGTTTCCCAGGAAAGTCAGGTTTTTGCCTCTAGATCTTTAATTAATGGGATGTAGACATGGGAGGAATATCCCCAACACTGCTGCCTCTCTGAAACAGTAGCAGCATAGAGGAGAGAAGGGCTGGATCATTAGAGATATTGGGGGGCCCTCCGGATCAGTGAAATGTTGCGTCAATTTGTCTACACATAAGGGTGGAAAAAAACAGACACCCATTTGGGATGCCCATATTACATATGGGGACTTGTTAGTATAGTAAGCCGTTTACCAGACACAAGGACCAATTGGATTTACAGTCCTGCTTGGAAATAAACCAAATTACTATAATTGCGAAATTCTTAAGTTTGTTGATTGATGTGGGCCATGGGTGCTGATATTTACCTGTATCGCTGAATGGGTGGACAGTATAATTCTTTAAATATGTCTCCGACTTGAAACGCCCCCTTGTGGTGTAAGAGTGTATGTGGAGGGGAGTTGAAAGGTTGATAAATGTGAGAGGTTCAGAGAATAAGAGGTCTGGGAAAGAGGACTCGGGTATCGAGAGCGTGAGAGGAGCGGAAGATGTTCAGAGTGAGAGTACTGAGGGGAGGCCTGGAGGATAGAGAGAGAAAGAGAATACTGAGGAGAGGCCTGGAGGAGAGAGAGAGAGAGAGAGTACTGAGGAGAGGCCTGGAGGAGAGAGAGAGAGAGAGTACTGAGGAGAGGCCTGGAGGAGAGAGAGAGAGAGAGTACTGAGGAAAGGCCTGGAGGAGAGAGAGTACTGAGGAGAGGCCTGGAGGAGAGACAGAGGAGAGAGAGAAAGAGAGTACTGAGGAGAGGCCTGGAGGAGAGACAGAGGAGAGAGAGTATTGAGGAGAGGCCTGGAGGAGAGAGAGTACTGAGGAGAGGCCTGGAGGAGAGACAGAGGAGAGAGAGAAAGAGAGTACTGAGGAGAGGCCTGGAGGAGAGAGAGAGTACTGAGGAGAGGCCTGGAGGAGAGACAGAGGAGAGAGAGTATTGAGGAGAGGCCTGGAGGAGAGACAGAGGAGAGAGAGTATTGAGGAGAGGCCTGGAGGAGAGAAAGAGATAGTACTGAGGAGAGGCCTGGAGGAGAGAGAGAGAGAGAGTGTACTGAGGAGAGGCCTGGAGGAGAGAGCGAGAGAGAGAGAGAGAGACTGAGGAGAGGCCTGGAGGAGAGAGAGTACTGAGGAGAGGCCTGGAGGAGAGACAGAGGAGAGAGAGAGGTCAAGTGTTTCAGGATGTGCTGTATAGGATCATTTAGTAAAGAATGACGTCATAAAATTAGAGGACAGCAAGGAGTGAAGGCATTCGAGAATTTCTTAGATTTAGGGACCTTTTAATAAAAGCGCATTAACTCCTTTTGCCAGTGAATACAGTTTTGCCTTTAATAGGACATGCTTTCATTTAATTCATTATACTGTTGGGGTAAGTACTGGCAATAACCACACCGGCAATGGCTCCTAATTGGGAGCCTGTTCATCAAGTATCACAGCAGAGCTTGCACTTCCACAATACCTGGGCTTTTAGATCCATTGCTCACGCACCAAGATCACATCTTACAAGATACATCATCATCATCATCAACAACATTTATTTATATAGCACAGGCAAATTCCGTAGCGCTTTCAAATTTGGACACGCATAACAACGAAGTACGGCCCGGCAAAGAGGTAACTGTAGTCACTCAGGCCAGTATTACCAGGGCAGCTGCTGTCCTGGCAATAACGTTTTCATAAATATATTAAGAAAAAAATGATCACTGGTGTAAGCAGCAATAAAAATGACTTTACTTGTCTCAATGATAAATAACGATCGTGATTATTATGCAACTAAGGTAAGAGGAAGACAAAAGGAATGAGTTCAGGAAAAAGGCACCAATAAAACTTATTGAGTGTTTTCTAAGACAGTCTGAGAATTAAGAGATCAATTAATAAGTGAAACCGATATCAATCTTCAAGTTGACATAAACACCCTGCAGATTATTTTCCTGAATAAGGCGGAGGGACACGACTCATTGTAACGTTATTATGGGACAGTTCACAGAACATTATAACCAGTATAACTCACTCCTCCACAATTCCATTATCACACATTGCATCTCCGGACCACATGTCTTAGTCACAGTAGCCATCTCCGTACAGTCATTTAAACATGAATAACACTCCAGAGAATAACCTGGAAAACAAAGCAGAGGTAACATCTAGTAAACGTTATTTTTGTAAAATGCTAAAGAGGTGGAAGGAAAAAATTCTGCACTCGTTCATATAGTTATACCCACCTTGGCACATTAAGCCATGCTTTTAGTCTATGACATTAATAAATAAGTAAAACTAGTCAGTCAATGTGCTCCCTTTGACTGCAAAAATGTGTTGCTGCAACTGGAGACAAAGAATGCTCAGAGCATAGTAAAGTTATAGCTATCACTGCGTCTCACGGAGATTATTGGACAGCATTTAAAGACATGTACAATGTGTAACCCAGTTAAAATAATTCTAGCAGAATCCCTGGATACATAGGTAGGTAGATTAGCAGTTGAAAGTAATTCACATTGCAGGTATGTAATTAGCCCTCACTAACACCACGTTCACACTGACCTAAAAACCCGGGATATTGCCGGGGCGAGACCTGACGATCCGGGTCATGCCTCAGTGTGAACGGGTGTCCCTGCATCTACCTGGGTCTCATGACCCGGGAATTAGACCCAGAACTTTTGCAAACTTATTCCCAGCTCCGTCCTCCGTGAACGGTGTAACCTGGGTTTTTCAACCCGGGTCTCACATAAAGGATCTCATTATGAGGATTAGGGACGCTGGTACATCTAATCAAAGCTCCTATTGTGTGGACTCACACTTAGTGCCAGGGCAGACCCAGGTTCAGTATGCACGGGGTTAACCCATTAATTTCCTGGGTCCAAGGTGCAGTGCGAACGGGGTCTGATGAGCTGGGATGCTCTGTGACACGGCAATATACCGAGTTCAAAAACTTGGGACATTGCAGTGGTGGCAGTGTGAACGTGGTATTACTGTGCTCAGTTCTGGAGATATCACCTTCAGAATGATAATGATAAACAGAAGAACATCCAAAATATGGGCTATAAAACAGTGCAGGGTCTTAAGACAACACTTCACTAAAAATCGCTTGAGGAACTTAAAATCTGGCTGAATAACTTAGGGGATAGAAGTGAAATTGGAGAACATAATAGAAGCAAAAAGTTTAAGAGAGACATTATTCAAAATAAGAAAAAGTCCACTAATAAGGAAAGACATTCTAAGACTGCTAAAGAAAGTTCAGCAGTAATAATTTTACTAATACAAAATACGCAAACAAATTACTAATGCAAAACACAGCACAGGTACAGTACAGACAGCAGCAGTGTCAGTCTCCTCCTCACACACTACTACACGATATGTATACACAGCACAGGTACAGTACAGACAGCAGCAGTGTCAGTCTCCCCCTCACACACTACTACACCATGACATGTATACACAGCACAGGTACAGTACAGACAGCAGCAGTGTCAGTCTCCCCTCACACACTACTACACCATGACATGTATACACAGCACAGGTACAGTACAGACAGCAGCAGTGTCAGTCTCCTCCTCACACACTACTACACCATGACATGTATACACAGCACAGTACAGTACAGACAGCAGCAGTGTCAGTCTCCCCCTCACACACTACTACACCATGACATGTATACACAGCACAGGTACAGTACAGACAGCAGCAGTGTCAGTCTCCTCCTCACACACTACTACACCATGACATGTATACACAGCACAGGTACAGTACAGACAGCAGCAGTGTCAGTCTCCCCCTCACACACTACTACACCATGACATGAATACACAGCACAGGTACAGTACAGACAGCAGCAGTGTCAGAGTCCTCCTCACACACTACTACACCATGACATGTATACACAGCACAGTACAGTACAGACAGAAGCAGTGCCAGTCTCCTTCTCACACACTACTACACCATGACATGAATACACAGCACAGGTACAGTATAGACAGCAGCAGTGTCAGAGTCCTTGTGCAGTGCTACACAAAGACATGTATAAACAGCACAGATACAGTACAGACAGCAGCAGTGCCATAGCCCTCCTCACACACTACTACACCATGACATGTATACACAGCACAGTACAGTACAGACAGAAGCAGTGCCAGTCTCCTTCTCACACACTACTACACCATGACATGAATACACAGCACAGGTACAGTATAGACAGCAGCAGTGTCAGAGTCCTTGTGCAGTGCTACACAAAGACATGTATAAACAGCACAGGTACAGTACAGACAGCAGCAGTGTCAGTCTCCTCCTCACACACTACTACACGATATGTATACACAGCACAGGTACAGTACAGACAGCAGCAGTGTCAGTCTCCCCCTCACACACTACTACACCATGACATGTATACACAGCACAGGTACAGTACAGACAGCAGCAGTGTCAGTCTCCCCTCACACACTACTACACCATGACATGTATACACAGCACATGTACAGTACAGACAGCAGCAGTGTCAGTCTCCTCCTCACACACTACTACACCATGACATGTATACACAGCACAGGTACAGTACAGACAGCAGCAGTGTCAGTCACCCCCTCACACACTACTGTACCATTACATGTATACACAGCACAGGTACAGGACAGACAGCAGCAGTGTCAGTCTCCTCCTCACACACTACTACACCATGACATGTATACACAGCACAGGTACAGTACAGACAGCAGCAGTGTCAGTCTCCTCCTCACACACTACTACACCATGACATGTATACACAGCACAGGTACAGTACAGCCAGCAGCAGTGTCAGTCTCCTACTCACACACTACTACACCATGACATGAATACACAGCACAGGTACAGTATAGACAGCAGCAGTGTCAGAGTCCTTGTGCAGTGCTATACAAAGACATGTATAAACAGCACAGATACAGTACAGACAGCAGCAGTGCCATAGCCCTCCTCACACACTACTACACCATGACATGTATACACAGCACAGGTACAGTACAGACAGCAGCAGTGTCAGTCTCCCCTCACACACTACTACACCATGACATGTATACACAGCACAGGTACAATACAGACAGCAGCAGTGTCAGTCACCCCCTCACACACTACTGTACCATTACATGTATACATTCATTCAGTCAGTCTCTGCATTGAATATTGAATTACCAATATGGCATCTGAGGAAGATGATGAGAACTGAGATTATACTTGTCGTCTGCATCTTGTGAGCTCTATCTGTATCTGTCTCTCTTTACTTTCCACTCTCTAATAAATTTCACATTTATGTTTCAACAAGTCAATGAGCTGTGTTTTGTCCCAACCAACCTCGCCCCAAATTAATTAATGACAATAGTTGGGTGTGTCGGGATCTGCCAAGAATTTGGTTTTTGATTTATCTATTAAACATTATAAACACAAGAAAACAAACTGTTTCTACGTAATATACCTTAGCTGGCTTGATAATGTGGATAGTGTCAGAAATATAGTGTTTACATTGTCTGAACATTATTCCAATAGTCTACGTTTAGCCTGGAATGCTTGCCTAATTATACATACAATAATGGGGAAGAGTACTATTAATGATTTTTATTTTATAATATCTGAAGTACAAATGTCAGGGTAAATAGCAATATTATTAGAATGTATATAAAACAACTATTTGTGTGATATTACAGAAGCCCAGTATTCTAAGTATCCTCATAAACGACAATGTTCTATTCATATTCTGATTGTTTTAAAGATATTTCCACACACAAAAAAAAATTCCTCTTTCTCCCGAGAGGCAGCTAATTAAACTGTACGTGAGCTGTTTATTACAATTGTACTTATTTTGGCAATAAATATTTATCCTTTGTCTGCATTCGTCAAAAAAAATACCACTGAGGCAGCTGGGTGTAAAGCAGCTGCCCTGGAAATACTATCCCAGAGTTCTAAGAATTCAATGCTGCTTCACCTGGCCAGTCTCCATTGTTGAGTAAAGGCATGAATTTTGATATCAGTACCTGTTATGTGCGTATTGTCGCTAACCAATAACGATTGTCGAACCTCGATTTGTGTTTCCAACACACAAAGATTTATTCGCAAATAGTAGAATAATATGCTCAAGCGAAGTGATAATAAATAAAGCCGTTACTTATCGCAGGCGCTCTGGATCCAGTGCAGTCATTCAATCCTGAAGTCTTGGGACAAGATGTCTGAACACTGGATGTGAAGCTGCTGCTTATATACACAATGAAATACAGTAATACAATGAAGATGGTATAGCTTGCATCTATTGGTCAGGTCTCAGGAAGGTCCAAGGGGTTGTCAATCATTGGCTAGTTCATCCTAAGGAATCAAAAGGAGGGGGTCACCTCTCCAGGGGGTATGCTCGGCTCTTCCCGCCAAGATTCCTTAGTCTTAAGAAGTTCATAATTCCCTATCATTCATAACTTGTGTATGCACTCTGCGATTCCCTCGCAGAGAGAACCAAACAGTAGGATATGTAAAGAGGTTTATTATGATACCACTCATGATATGATTCCTTCAACCTGTTCCGTGTATTTCACTAATATGCATGTAACTCTAATATAACATATAAATACTACTATATTTCGACATAACTGACTATGTGTTGCAACTACCATTAATGTGTACTATATTATTAGTATGCGTGTTTGTGCGAATGTATGGTAAAAGACCAATAATTGTTGCTGCCACGTGTAGTGGATGCGTACGCCCTTTCATGCCGTAGCGTGCCCATGTACGTCGTAGCGTATCGTACGCATCTTTTCAGACAAAGACAACCAAGTTTGCTCGACTTTAATTGAAATGACTTTATCCAATTTGCTGACTTCGACAACCATTTAAAAAAATAAAAATAAGATTTATTTAGAATAAATTACACATACATTAATGGTTTTAAATAGAATATTTAACTATTTTATTTATATTATGTTTGGTGTTAATGTAAATAAATATAAGCAATATAGGCGTTAGGTGACAACCAATATGTGATTTGTGCAAAAAACAAACCAGGTGAACCATTAATGATATTATAACAGGCTGCTTTTTTCTTTGCAAGCGCATAGCCTAGAAACAGAAGTGCCACACATAGTGTTTCAAAACATAATATGAATAGTGATTGATTTAATGTGATATAGCCACGTACCAAAATACAGAATTTGAAGGCTTGATTACAATTACTTGAGACAACAGAATGGAAAGAGGGGTATCGATGGGTGACTGTTGTTGTCCAGGCCCTATATACTTCAATTAAACACATTAAAGAAATAAAAACAATTAAATAATATTTGGAATTAGATAGGAGCCTAAGTAATTATCATAAAACTTTCATATGTGACCTGGCTTTAATTATTCTTTCACATAACTATTTTAAATTTTTGAAAGTGTTTTACCTCCAAACATACGGTACAGCAATGGGTACTGAATTTGCGCCCAGCTTCGCTAATTTGTATAAGGGAAAAATGGGAGCTTGATTCCTTCTATAATAATAACCCTTACTCTCAGTATATTATTTTTTACTGCAGATATATTGATGATATTTTAATTATTTGGGATGGTTCATTGGATATTCTTGATACATTTTTGAAACCATAAGTAATATTTAAATTACTCTTAGGTTTACTACTTTATCTAAGACAAATGAGGTTAGCGTTGATTTCCTAGATGAAGACCTTTATTAAGCAGGTTGATGCTAATAGTTACCTCCACTATGATATCAGCAGCAGCAGCTATTTATATAGCATCACTAATTCCACAGTGCTGTACAAAGAACTCACTCATATCAGTTCCTGCCCTACTAGAGCTTACAGTCTAAATTCCCTAACATATACACAGACAGACAGAGAGAAAGACTAAGGTCAATTTGATAGCAGCCAATTAACCTACCAGTATGTTTTTAGAGCGTATGAAGAAACCGGAGCACCCAGAGGAAACCTACGCGAACACAGGGAGAACATACAAACTCCAATAGCAGACACCTTGCTAAATGGAAGAATACTATCTCTCTTTCACTGTTCAATCTCATTAAAAGAAATTGCTCGGATGCTAAAACATGAGGAGCATTTGAAGATCTATGCATTATTTACAATAGTACTAAGAAGCTCTTTCTGCACCTAGTATGTTAAAGAATAGAAAAAACAATAAAAAAGAGACCTTTCGAGTGAAATCTATTAGTGTTTTTTCAAGTGTTCAACTTGCAATGTGTGTAAACTAGTGGATATTTCTAATAAAACCTTCTGAGACTTCTCTAACACTAATGAATTTAAAATTGAGAAGCTAATGAATAGTCAAAAAACCTCAGTTGTATACTTACTGGAGTGTCCATGTCATTTAAAATATGTTGGCAAAACAAAGAGAGTTATCAAACTACGTATTCAAGAACATGAACGGTCCATTAAAAATAAATCTGAATTACATTTGGTTTCGAGGAATTTTGTTAAACACCATAGAGCGAAAACTAGTGGTTTGAGGTTAAAATCTATTGAACAGGTTATGTTGGGGGATGAGAGGTGATTTGGCCAATAAGCTACCAGGTAGAGAGCTGTATTAGATATTCAAACTGGGCACCTTGACACCTTCAGAACTCAATGAAGCATTTGAAATAGCACCTTTTATAAACTGATATTACAAGATATTAATATGTATTTCTTTTATTTATTCTCTTCTCTCTTCTCCCTTTCTTTTACATCTAGATTTGTTTAGTATTAGTATTATCTATATGTGTTATCTTATTTTTTATATATGTATTTTTTAAATATGTAATTTTTATATTTGTATTTTTGATCTATGTATTCTTTATATATGTATGACTGTATTAACATTAAGAATGTGTTTATATGGCTGAAAAGAATGCAAGTATGGGCCCATGGTCACTAATAAAATGAATATCATAGAGCCCTGAATATGTTTTATTTGTAGAGGTTTTAACCTGATTTTATATATTATTTAGTAATAAAGATTGTAATCTTCCCTGTAGGGTAAAAATATCTGTTGCTAAAAACATTTGTAATTATAAATTGTCTCTATTGTCGCATTCATCTTCACTAAAATGGCGTCTATATTATGGTTATGGGATTGGATTACTGTTTCATAAAATTAGGTTTTGTTATTTAGATTAGTGAATATCTGTATAGTTATTTTGTATCCTTTCATCAATATGGATGTATTATATATGATGCATAGTGTCATTCTAATTGTGTGATATTGCTGTTGTCACCGATATGGATTTTATAACCACCAACAAAATGGCGATTTATATTCCGGGTTCTATATTCCATTTGAATGGTGTCCGTAAATTAATAATCGAAGATATGTTTTTTTCCCCCAAACACGTAATTCTGTCAATATGCAATTCCTAATTGACCATTTACAAAGAAAGAGTGAAGAAAGAACTTTCAGCATTCTGTATCGCAAATTAAGTTAATGGGGGAAAGTCAACTTCCGGTGATGTGGCGCGTGGACATCGGCGCAACGATGTCCGCAGCTCTCATTTCCGGCCATTATGGTGGGAATCTTCACTCATTTTTCTGCGCACCTCTATGGGTAAAAATGAACAGAGACGTTGACTTTCCGGAGACACCTCGCGCCGTATTGTATCCACCCAAAAGGTTTTCCTCAAACAATTTCCTTCAACATTTAGTTGTTTTTTTTTACATTCATAAAAATGGACAGTCCAAATACAAAAAAGGTATTTATTGTATCAATGGGAATGCAAGCTAACAGTATGACATTTTTACACTTTTGTATTTAGTTTGTACTTTCGTTTCAATTAATAAATGTGCCTGTGGGGATTCTAAAGACCAACCTGGTGTGATGACATTTTCTTTGTGCGTGCCTGTGGTCCGGAGTAGGAGGGCTCTTTAGTCTCCCTCTGGTGCTGCTGACTTCAAGACACTACCTTGCAAAGAACATACGATACCTAGAGACTGAGTTGGAGGCACTGTGCAACGCTGAATACACGGTAAAGAGTCTATTCGCAGACAGGACGCACAAAGATTGGTGCACACACCCTAGCAGAGTGAGTGAGTGTTACATCTATATATTTGTTATTGTCTGGTTTGATAATACAACTCTCTTACCCTGTTAATTATTATTATTATTATTATTATTATTATTATTATTATCATTTATTTGTTAGGCGCCACAAGATTTCCGCAGCGCCGTACACAGTACAAACAGTAGACTATACAGGGTGAAACAGTACAGAACAATAAACAAAATACCAATACTTCAGAAACTCCAGGCAGGCTGCTGCAATAAGCACGGAGCAGAAGAACAGGTGAGGAGACAGGAGGGAAGAGGGCCCTGCTCATGTGAGCTTACATTCTAAAGGAGGGTAGACAGAATCAGGCACAAGGGGAGCCAGAAGAGAGAAGGGAGAGCGAGTAGCGGAGGTGAGGGGTTAAGTAGATGGTTGGTAGGCTATGCGGAAGAGGTGAGTTTTCAGTGCACGTTTGAAGCAGCACAAAGTAGGAGAGAGACGGATGGAACGAGGGAGGTCATTCCAGTGAAGGGGGGCTGCACGGGAAAAGTCTTGGATTTTGGAGTGGGAAGAAGTGATAAGAGAGGAGGAGAGGCGGCGATCATTGGCTGAGCACAGGGAGCGGGCCGGAGTGTGTAATGCACACACTCCCCTTTTACTGGCTAATAGAAAATCTAGAGCCATTCTATATTGTAGCTAGAGGCCCTTACTCTCCCTGTTAGTTTACCTAATGCTCATTGCTCCACTTTGTCCTTGTTTAGCTAAGATAAGTATTTTAAACATCAAATGTGTTTATTACATTTTGGGAGGATGCTAATGAGAAATGGATGCATGCCCAGACTTGATTGAACACCCAGAAAATACACATCCTTTAAGGATGTGAATAAGAATTATAACATGTGAAAAAGAACATCAAGCTTATTTGTAGGTACGTAAAAGAACATTTAGTTATTGAAAGATGTTGGGAGGTTCTGTGAAATATTTGGGGGATATAGTTGTTTATGAACTAGAATGACTTTGCAGTCTACATAGTCTTTTATTAAGCGTAAGCTGTAAGCTGTATAAAAAGCTAGTTAAGAGGTAAGTGATATCAGAACATGATCGGCACTATCTAAGACGATTGCTGTGAACAAGCCGCCTGTGTCATATACTCTACTTCGCTCTCTTGTCTCCCGATTGTCAAATTTTCTAACACTCCCTTTATGGCTAGAAAAATCCCATCAGCAGGAAATAAGATTCTAAATGCTCGTTCTGTTTTCCTTATGATACTGTTGAATTTTTATTCCTAGCACAGTATTGAAGTCAGTATAAAGTAGAGATGCTCAGGCTCGGTTCCTCGGAAACCGAACACACCCAAACTTAGGGGATCTGAGTACCGAGCCGAGTCGCGCGCCCTCAGAATTGAAAACAAGGCAAAACGTCATCATGACATCGTCGGATCTTGGATCTCGCGAGTTTTGGTTTCCATTTTAAGATCCAAAATAACGGTTTAGGGAGGGTGGCCCCAAGGACAATTCCATCATGGGAGGGAGGGCGGTCCCAAAGACAATTCCATCTTGCACCATTTGTCTTTTCTGCCACTGCTGTGTGCCAATGTTTCCTAGATGTGCTAGGAACTGCCGTGTGTTTGTGTCATTGCTCTGTCGCTTACCATCCAGCCAGGTCGCTGCAATCTTTGTTCGAAAGTGTATTAAAATAATATTGTGACCTGTGAGGTGGTCAGAATTGACTGCAAATGAATTGAAATTACTGTTATTGAGGTTAATAATAATGTAGGAGCAAAAAAAAAGAGCACAATGAAGTGATTTTAGCATATTTTAGCAATTTTTCTAAAAAATACAAAACACACGAGGGTGATTTTTGCCAAAACCAAAACACGAAGCTAATCCAGATCCAAAGCCTAAACCAGTTCACGGGGGTCAGTGAGCATCTCTAGTATAAAGTGCAACATAGCTCATATATGGGGTTTTTTTTGGGAAATCTCTATAACAATGTTCTATATAACAATAGTATGGTCCCACATATATTTACTTAAAAACAGATTGGTAAGCATTATTTCTATGAGTTATTTCACAATAGTGTATAAATTGGCTGAAAGCAACCTTACGTTTCTGCTGATTCTTCTGACTTAAATGTATTATAATTATATATATGCAGCTGCATGTTCTAAATTTTATGACTCGTGTGAATTGTTTGTTTTTTTAATGTGTATCCAATAAATCAATATTGTTTGTATAAAAGTGAGGGAGTTTTCTATACATTGATGGTAATTTATCACTAATAGGCATGTATTTAATAACATTTTAATTTTGCTAATTGATTCACTTGAGATATTCACAGTTTGGATTGATTGCCATAATGAAGTACAACACCAATTAGCTACAGTAAAAACATTAGAACTGCAAATATTTGGGTTATATATGATTTTTGGGGGGTTGGCAATTACTCCCCTTTCTTCTGCAGCTGTTTTTTCTGTTGCCTTTTTTTGGAGCACCAATTAGAAGGACTTATTTTGTGTTATCCTACTTTCTTAAACCTACTAGCTTGTAACAATATCTTTCTATGAGCATAAAATAAAAATATTTTTCTAAGTTTGAAAACGAACATCAGATGCAGTCAATGGCCTGATTCATTAAGGAAAGTAAAGCAAAAAAATGAGTAACTTTGAACCTAGGCAAAACCATGTTGCAATGCAAAGGGTGCAAATAAGTTTATTATTTTGCACATAAGGAAAATACTGATAGCTTTATTTTTACACTGACATTAAACGTTGATCTAGGATATACCCTAACCCATTTATCTGTCATCACATTTTAACGATTCCGCTCCTAGTTTTCAACAAACGACTGTAGAGTATTTGTTTGATATTTTCATTGCTCACTTATTTAACACGAGAGTTCATTCAGACAGCTTTAAGACACTAGTGACGTTATGGAATCCTCTTAATATATCAATGGAACCTTGTAAATCTCAGAAGGACAGACTGATGCAGCAATTCTGTTTGATGTTAATGATGAAAGTGTACATTTATATAAGACCACTCATTTTTCTCTCCCTGCTTATATATGTAAAGTGCATCCCCAACACTTGAGATTTTGTTTCCTCTCCCTATGCTCTCTTTACTTTTTTCTAAGATTTGTACTAGTTTCTCCTTGTGATGTTCAATAAGGAAATAATTGTTATATTAGCAACGGGACGCAGAGGAACAGAGCAGGAAAGGTGTCCATCCCCGGCACTTCCTGTCAGTGAGGCAGTTCATCCTCTAGTGATTGACCTTCTCGCAGCCATAACACTTTATTTTCAGTAGGGGGTCCAGTGATCTCTAATAAAGTTTAAGTTTACCTAAAATTTCCATCATCTTGGAGGAGTGGGACAGCCAGTGGAGGACTTAGTACCATTGTAGGTTCAGTGGCTATGGTGTACGGAGGTGAGCAGGTTAATACTACCACACAAACTGCAAAGGCGGTATTTCCTAACACACATGGAGCAAGAGGAAATATCTAATATCTAAGTAGAATACTGTGAATAAAAAAAGACATGCTACTGTATCGTGTTTAGTTTCCTGCTCTCTTTGTTTGCTCTTTGGTAAATTACAAACTAATTAGGGAGATTTAAAGCAATTATGTGGTATTGCCTTGGATTAGGCCCAAACCATCTTGAGGTTTGTGTAATATTGACATACAATCTGTGCTGTGGTTGTAATGTTTACTTAATCAGCTCAATATGCTTATTATGTGAACACAATAAGAACTGCAGCCCACAACACTCCCATTTTTATAGAGAATGATCTTCAAAATATCATTTTGAAAGCTTAGAGCAAACAAAAGAAATGACCTGGAAAACGTGAACAGAATATTTTGCTGATGGTCAGCTTTTTTTACGAAAAAATTAAGGTATTACATTTATTTTAAATGATGTCTTATTATTTCACAGCCTTTAACATGAAATAAAAAATGGATAGGGTTGGGTATTTTGATTTGAACTGTTGTGGGGGGTAGGGTGATTATATAACTTGGGATGGTTAGAACAATTTTCATGCTGGTAAAAGTTGAACACATTTTGCAGAAATGTGTAACATGCCGTTCACTGGGGCAAAAAAAATAAGATACCAGCAACTACAAGCATTTGCCTTTCATATCATAAACTTTCGGAGGGTAGAAAACTCTAAAAAATCATGTTTTGCTCAGAGGCAGGGACCATGTGGATAGCAGGCATGTCCAGACAGCGGGATCGCTAATCCCGGCATCTGCAGTAATTTCAGAGCACTTTTATTGAATCTGTACTATGTTCCAAAATTCTTACAAAGCGCTCAACCGAACCTTGAGGCAAGATCAGCAAAAGAGAGATACAAATCCGATCATGGTACAACAATGGTCTGCTCCTGTTTTCCCTATTATTTTCCCATGGAAAAACCTGAGTTTCATTGAGGAGTTGGTGTTAAGTGGTGATCAGGGGCGGAACAGGGACCCATAGCAAAACTTGGGTAGGGTTTCAGCTGTAGCCTCAACTCAAAGGCCCATGCTCTACTCTGAACAAAACAGAGAGGTGGCCTCTTCTTAGCATGCAAGGTTTTTTTCAAAGCAGATCAGACTCAGAATAAGAGAGAGAGAGAGAGAGAGAGAGAGAGAGAGAGAGAGAGAGAGAGAGTTAAAGAGAAAGTGAGAGAGAGAGATTTAAAGAGAAAGTAAGAGAGAGAGAGCGAAAGTGAGAGAGAGAGAGAGAGAGAGAGAGAGAGAGGGAGAAAATGCGAGAGAGAGAGAAAGAAGAGGAGAGAGAGAGAGAGAGAGAAAGAGAGAAAGTGAGAGAGAGAGAGAAAGAAGGGGAGAGAGAGAAAGTGTAAGAGAGAGAAAGTGAGAGAGAGAGAAAGTGTGAGAGAGAGAAAGTGAGAGAGAGAGAAAGAGAAAGAGAGATGAAGAGGGAGAGATGGAGAGAGAGAGAGAGATAGAGAGAGAGAGCAGACATTGAAACAGATTTAACCTAAAAAGAATTTTGTATATAGTTAGCTCATAAACAACTTCTCTACATAATAATAGGCAAATTAAATGGTAAACAAAACCTGAAAATGTTATATCATAATGTAATAAACACACATCGGTTCTGTCAATGCAACTGTGTAGTCAACTTAAAGTATAATGTTTTACAAACCACAACACATCGCAACTAATTAATTAAATAATATTATATGTTTTTTTAATCACAATCCTGATATCAATAGCTATTCAGTCATAAAAGGACAAAATACACATAGAATAGTAACCATCCATGAACTACGTGAACTTATGTCTACATGTCGTGTATTAAGCAAAAAATGGCTCAACCAATAGGCAATATGTTCTCTACAGAGCAGCAATTAACTCATTAATGAACAGTTAACAGATGGGTGTGTCTGTTCTGTATATACAAATCTGCTGAACAATAAAACAAATATAACTAGGCAAGTTTATCATACAATTGTCTAAAATGAATGTGAAATGTCCTCTACACATGATGATAGTTCAGTAGAATAGTGAATTAGAACCTACAAACTTCATAACATGATGTATTACTCCTGTCCCGATTGCGTCAATAAATAAACTGCGTATCGACAGTGTCGTCTATTAGTAGGAACAACTTGAAACAGAGGTTTAAATACATGATATCAAACATCACTAATGCAGATTTCTATTTTTGTATATTGCCCATGGAAAGCGCTGCCTCGTCATTAAAAGTCAAATATAAATTTATATATAAATCATCTATGTAAATGTAAATCAAACTAGAGTATTTTAAAAGTCATATACCGATATACTACTCATCAATGCATTCTAATGATCCATATTTTAAAAACTGTGCTGCTGAAGTGCATTCTAGAACACTGTGATGAATATAAACACTATAAACAATATAAAGAGCGTCATGAAAACATAAACAAATAAATAATTAAACTTTCTCTATATGAAATATCACAATGTAAAGTCAGTACCTAATTTAAGAAAACAGAATGAGGTCAACTGTGAAGGGACATCATGTACTAAAACAAGTTTGTATCATCAACCAATAGTCTGTGAAATGTTTGAAAAAGTTATAAGATATAATTAGGAATAATCTATGAACTAAGTGAGTGTGTCCAAGAGAAAAATGGAATATTTATTAAAACCTAAATGCATCTCTACCACCAAAGGTCACTTAATAATGACAAAGATTGAAATTACTCTAAAAATGAAACTATATTAATATATTAATCCAGTCCATTGATAGTCAATGTTTAAATCCTTTCATCTACATGTTCTATATGTTGGAAACTAAAAGTCTCCAAATTTGTATTATGTATATTAATAAAATGTCTAAAGAAACTATGGGGTAAATGTATCAAGCTCCGAGTTTCAGGCAGGTTTGAAAAGTGGAGATGTTGCCTATAGCAACCAATCAGATTTTAGTCATTATTTATTTAGTGCATTCTACAAAATGACAGCTATAATCTGATTGGTTGCTATAGGTAACACCTTCACTTTTCAAACCTGCCTGAAACTCGCAGCTTGATACATTTATCCCCATGAGTTTGTAACCTATTCTCAATATTTCGAATATGTTCTTTTATACTAATGTTTAATTGTCTTGAAGTTTTTCCTACACAAAGCAAATTAGTCACATTCAATAGCATACACAACATATGCTGTCTTGGATCTCCTATTCAGAAATTTACATTCAGTGGGAGAATTGAACACAGATGCAACAGATTGATTCCATTTGGTAAGATAAAACAAGAGCTGGCTACTGTAGGTCCCTCATGTCATTTGGGAGTGTTGATTCTCCCTGCTATACAAGCAATTCTGATGAATTTGGGAAGTGCCTAAACAGAAGAAGATTGAAAACAATGGGACATGTATCGGCTTGTGCTGCCATTCCCTCCGTAGCTGACTCAAGTAGCTCTAGGGGACAAGTACCACACAAAGCCAGGTTATACTAGTACGTCTAGTAGATCTTCTGTTAATTAGCATTAAGTTATAATTTTCCCACATAATATGTCTAATATGCATACAGATGGAGAGGTGTGTGTGAGACGTTGGCTGTATCTGGAATTAATATGGGAAGAGGTGAGTCAAGATATCAAAGGCCCTGAAGGTAGATGCACAGTTTAGGACAACACCTGCACGGATGTTTTGGAAACAGCGATCTATCGGCATGACACTTCTCTGACTTTTATTCCTTCACCCAATTGTCCTTGTACTTTTTATTTTATATAATTGTGGGTTTGTCCTTATTCTCCAGAGTAGAAAGCTGGGAAATAAAGTCTGTTTGTTTTTTGCGTTTCACTTTGTGTACCTGCGGTTCTCCCATCCAGCATCACACAGATTCTTCTGTTATATGATCTAGATTAATGTTGGGCGGCAAGATAATTTGTGGCCATTAACTGGTTAATGCCTGGGCAAGCACGGTGGCTTAGTGGTTAGCTCTTCTGCCTCACAGCACTGGGGTCGTGAGTTCAAGTCTTGACCATGGCCTTATCTGTGTGGAGTTTGTATGTTCTCTCTGTGTTTTACGTGGGTTTCCTCCGGGTGCTCCGGTTTCCTCCCACACTCCAAAAACATACTAGTAGGTTAATTGGCTGCTATCAAAATTGACCCTAGTCTCTGTGTGTGTGTGTGTGTGTTAGGGAATTTAGACTGTAAGCTCCAATGGGGCAGGGACTGATGTGAGTGAGTTCTCTGTACAGCGCTGCGGAATTAGTGGTGCTATATAAATAATTGATGATGATGATGATGATGATGATGAAAGGCCAATCTTAGGGACTGGGTCCAATGTGGCATCTAGAAGCATTAAAGACAACAATAAATTCTGCTTGTAAAGGTCCTATTTATCCTCTTTGCGCCAAGTTTTGTGTATTTTTGCCAGTTCCTCTCCTGGATCTAACAGTGGCATGGCCATATTATGCTCTAACCGAAAAAAAAGGAGTTTGAGAATGACTTTTTATGGCCCTTTCAATTATAGGTTTTGGCTTTATTTCATATTGGCACATTTGATTTCACATTAAACATTTTGTTCTTTTCAGAAAACAATAGTTATGTAGCAAATGAAGATAGAATGTCAAACATCTCATGTTCTGTCAAGGTACAGAAACTTTTACACATACATTTGTCAATGTTATTAGTAGACCTTTTAAATAAGGCCACTTGGATTTTCAGTGCACTGGTCCTTTAAGGGTTGCACCGTGTAAGTCCACTACAAAGTCCTACAAGTTCACTTACCGGAATGCAGATTACTTCACATCACGACTCGCTGTGTTTTGCCGGCTGGAGAAAAAGACGTCATCACCAACCGTGACTTGGCTTAAAGCGGCGATGGACGGACCCGCCTGTCATTTATATCATGTAAGTATTATGTAAGTATTATTTTAGGGGTTAGGGTTAGGGTTAGGATTAGGGTTAACCCTAACTCCTAACCCTAATATCCCTAACAGCCCTAACCCCCGAAAATAGCACTTATATGACATAAATAACAGGAGGGTCCGTTCATCACCACTTTAAATGTGTGCTGAACTGTGTTACCTGTTTATGCTGAGGATGGTTATTTATTTCATTTTACTTTTTTTGTGTCCCACACAATCTTAGACTTTGATTATTTGCCAAAATTTGGGTTTTGAGTTTTATAGGCCTGTATTAATCTCTGCGATGAAATTTTGTTTTATTTTTCGTTATATTTTATTGTGTTTTTGCTGTGTATTCATTTATAATATTAAAGTAATTTAATGTTTTGTACGTATGCCAGAGTATCTAATTGGCCATCTGTATGTATATGGTTATTTTTTATAAGAATATATTATATATTTATTATTAATCATCTTCAGCGCTGTTTGCTTCAGCTGTTTTGTTCTATGTGTTGCAAATTCAGCTGCTGGTGATTATTTGGGTATATATTATTTAAGCTATTGTCTTCAGTTATCAGCCAATTTTATTTGCTGAAGTTGATTTCAAAATATTTTGTTTTAATTTTTTGGGTTGGATCTGTTTCAAATCTGGCTTCTCCAGGGGATAGCTAAGTTGAACAGATACAATTGTTTGATGGGCGAGCAGACCTAATGGATTACAATGTAGCCTAAAACATTAGTTCATATAAATTCCTAATATGTTTACAAATCTAAATTGGTCTTTTATTTGTAGTTCATTTATATAAAGTGTATTACATTTTAGGCTTATTGGTCAGGACATGTTAAATTAAATTGGTGTATTCTCTTCTATGCTGAGATTTTGTAAGCTTTGTTGGGATTTTTTCTCTTTCTTGTACCTTTGGGTAGTTTTACGGAATAAGTGTTGCGTGGTGTTGCGTGGTAAGCCTTTTAATATTTAGTTACATTTTCTACCATCTACTCACAGTTAAGTTCAGGTCTCCGGAATGAGTTGTAGCATGGTAAATTCCTAATCTGAGCCCCATGAAAGAGGGGGGCACAGGGCATGTAACCCAGTGACCCCCTTAATCTGACTTTGTATATGACCGATGTAGGAGGCCGAACACATTGTTGTTTGGCACATTGGCCAAGTGACAGGATAGGCCCACATGTGGCCACCATTCATTTTGATCACCATAATACTTTCTTTCAAACTTGTTTAGTACCAATTAATACTCTAATACAGCAGTTCCCAAAGTGTGCGCCGCGGCTCCCAGGGGTCCTGTGGCACTGTCACAGGGGTGCCGTGGCCAGGGGGGAAAAAAAAACAAAAAAAACGTACTAATCCGGCGGCGCCCGGGACCCAGCATCCTCCTCCCTCCTCGCTTCTCACTGAATGTCGGTCATAACGTCATCACGTCCGACATATTCAGTGAGCAGCTGCAGGAGAGAGGAGCTGGAAGAAAGAAGACGGAAGAGAAGACAGAAGAAATAGAAGAAAGAAGATCAAGTATGGTAGTTATTCAGGAGACCGTGGCATGGGAAGTTAGAGAAGCTGGGATGCTCTCAGTACAAATTGACACCACTCAGGATATCACATCAAAAGATCAGTGCTCTGAAATTGTTCGGTATGTAACAGATCAAATTCATGAGAAGCTCCTTGCAGTGGTAGATGAATGTACTGTGAATCTTCATCTGGAGAATACTTCCTTAACTTGGTAAAGCAAGTTCTACAGTCATGGAACATAAAACTTCGCACTGGCAGTTCTACTGATGGAACAGCAAGCATGAAAGGACAATATAGAGGCTTCTCAACATGGTTGTCAACGGAATCTCCAGACCAAATTCATGTCTGTGTTATACGCATGTACTGAATTTAGTTCTGCCAGATACCACAAAGGTAGTTATTGCAAGTGCATCGTTATTTGCTTTAATGAATGATGTTGCAGTATTTATTCGAGAGTCTTATCAGCACATAAATACTTGGCTTAATGTCAGCCAGGACCCTCACCATCGAAGACACTCTGTGATCGCTGAAACTCGCTGGTGGTCTTAAGATGCAGTACTTAGAAAAGTATTTGTACATCGACCTGGTTGGCACATTGGCAAAGATTGAAGAGAACTCAAGATCTAAACCTAAATTGCGCATAAAAGCAAAAACATATGTAGAATCTCTTCTTAAATACGAGACCATTCTCACAGCTCAAATATTTCTTCGTACATTTGAATTTACATCACCATTGACAAAATATCTACAAACAAGTGGTTTGGACATATTAAAAGCTCATCACATGGTGTCTGGGACACAGGAAAGTCTCAAGAAGCTTGTTGGGGATTTTGATGTGGTTAAGAACACTGCAGATAATTTCGTAATGTGGGCAAATGACAAACTGCAAGATCTTGAAAACTGTGACCTTGAAGTACAGACCACCCTGCCTCAAAAAAGGTTAAGGAAGATAAAAACCATGGCTGGCGGGTCTGCTCAAGACGACGTAATATGTGATACTATTACAGCATATAAAATACAAGTACACAATGTGATCCTTGATGTAATCACTGAGAGCATAAATCGATGTTTTCTTGCCAGTGGATCACCGTACGCTGACTATGCTTGCCTGGACCCTAGGAGCGTTTCCATCATAAGAGAACAAGGATTTCAGATCCCAGCAATGGAAGATTTAAGTAAAGTCTTGATCAAATTTGCTCAGCGCCCTGTCTCTTATCCACTTGTTAGTTCAGATGCCAGTGATACTGACCCTTGCACAATCTCCTTTGATTTTAAAAGGAAGAGACAATATATTTTTGCCTTGTCCTAATTAATTTACTAATATACTGTTACTACCAGCAGCCACTGATTGTCCTACACTTCCCTCTCTCACACACCAATCTCTCAGTACACATTAGGAGCAGACCGATCTGTAAATAAACTGATAAGATTTGTGCAGTAAAATTACAGTTATTTCAACATACATTGCGTCTTTCACCCTGTCCAAGCCACTTTATGAGCACAGAATTGCAGAAAACATCCTACCCAGATGCTATCACTTCTAGAATGGGAGCTGAGAACAGGAGGTAGGGCTATATATAGAATATATTGATCCAAAACTCACGAGATCCGACATTTAACCTCAAATGACGTTTGGCCTCGTTTTCAGATCCGAATTTGGCGTGAAAACCCGAGTCACGACTTGGCTCGACTCTGTACCCCAAAATTCGGAACTGTTGGATTTCTCCTTGTGATGTTTCTGTACATGGGAGAAGCAAAATACAAAATACACTTATGAGTGTGTTTAACCATTTGCATATGTCTGAATGAAAAAGAAACACTCAACCGAAACATTTGTTGGAAAAATATATATTTGTTTTTTTACACAAACCCTCAATGCAATTTAGTTCTAAAGCAGCAATTACAAAGGTTCAAAATATCTATTTTATATGGTGGGATTTAGGTGTATTTCAGGTGGGAGTTTTGACATTACAGTTTGGTATCTAAAACAAGCTCTAATATTCCTGTATCTGCTCATTTGCTTAGTGCTTCTCTTCCATGACCTCTTGTGGCCAACCGGTGAACTGCCATCCTCTGAAAGTAATATTGTACATTGTTTTCAGTCATTGAAATGCATTTAATTCAAGTAAAAAAAAATGTAACATTATGAATGATGTTGAAATGCAAATTAACATTTGACTAGTGGTCAGATCTAAAATTATCCTGACCCTTGATGAACCCTCATTATATACATTATATATAAATAACCCACTATAATTTTCATACATCTAAAGTCCTTAACGATTATTGACCAAGTACAGGATGTCTTGAACATTTGTATAATATGTCAAATAATAGTACTATATAATCTAGTTTTTCTAAATCAATAGCGCGACTAGGAGAATCGGTGCTGTCGATATTTACACCCAAAGACGTTTATCACATAATATCATCATCATCATCATTTATTTATATAGTGCCACAAATTCCGCAGCGCTGTACAGAGAACTCACTCACATCAGTCCCTGCCCCATTGGAGCTTACAGTCTAAATTCCCTAAAATACACACACACACTACTATAATATAAATGCGCACACCACTACATAATGTGACCACGCCCCCTTCTTGTGCATCCACAGACGAATTGCTGAGATTTACTGCATGTGAATATATATTTAAAAAAGGAAATTATTGTACAGTATTATGTCCATATCCAGTGGTCATATAATATTGGGAGTGGTTGGTTTACTGTACATTCCTGGTAAGTACTGAGACTACATAAATTAATCACATAATATTAAGACACGTAATTGCATATTTAATCTGAAAATGAGTTATGTTACTGTATATTTTTTATTTAAGCAATGTTGTTATGTGCTAGTCCCATCCTCTGCAGGCTGGCTACAGGGGCAAACGCAGGATATGAGGGGGGTTTCCACACCAGTGGGCGTGACCAGCATGCATGGGGGCGTGGCCATAATTTTAGACAGTGCTTGGCTGCTCTCCAACTCTTCCTGTCCCCATAATATACATGGGCAATGCTGCGTGTACTACTGTTAGGTGCACGCAGCTCTCCCTTTTCAAGCAGAGCCGTGTGAAATGGGAGCAGGATCCAGCCACCTCAATTATACAGTGCCCCAGGCCTGGAGGGGGGTTTCCAGGCACTAGGAACCCCCACCCCCCTTCCTCGGTTTACCTATGGGCTATGCCTCCTCTATGATATTAAGTGGGACCTTGCCATTGGTTTTTCCGATGGGCCCTTTATGCCCCAGTGCGACACTGCCAACAACAGACATGTTATCCTTTGCCTGCTTACTTCAAAACTTGGGACACAGAGACCAGCAGGAGACGAAGACTGATCACAAAACGGTTTTCTGACCCAAGTTAGCAAAAGTCCTATTAACAGCCCTGACTCAATGAGCCAACCCACGTGTAAGAACCATCCTCCCACTTACTGCATAACTAATCGCTTCTGATGCAGAGGTCGCTTGGTGTTAACGTCAGCCTAATGCCCTGAAGCACAGAGACACACAAAGTAAAAGTGCATTTTTAGCATAAATAGCAGAAGAAGATATTTAATGTCACACTTCTATTATGATTAATGGTTCATTGTTGTTACTGAAATTGCAAATAGGGCCTTGTAAAATTGTTATTTGTTTCGGAAGATAACCTTTGCCCAATCCCAAGGAAAATTCATTCACAGCAAAAATACTGTTAACTCTAAACATGATTGAATCATTTTGTATATCTGTATCTTTGTATATAAAGGAGGCCATACAGCTCGAGCGTGCCACCGAACGCCAGACCCATTCACATTTGGCCATACAGACACAACCAGGATCTAACAGGGCACCATGAAACGTCGGTCGGAATCGATGGGAAATGCTTTTGGTTCACATTTAGGGCCTGACAAATCTTCAGACATAAGTCTCGTTGTGTTCTGTATCTTACTCTGCTCGTCCTCAGATTACGCCACTGAACGCAATTCATGTCCAAACGTAACTGACACTTCTGATTGTCCACGATTTGAAGGGGGGATCGGGGGTGGGAATGCTCGGATGTACGCAGACAATGTAAAGTAAGGTCGTGCCGAAGTCGTGCATAACGCACAATCGGCCAATCCAAGATCAGCGCATCTCTCAGGTTTTTTAACCATATCACTTACACCAGCTACAGGGCAGGCGTCAGTGCCGACTGATATTGATGACTGACACGTATGCATGATAGAACATGGGTTTGCAAGTAATGGAAGCTATAAAAGTGGATTTTATGTACAGTACACATTAAGAACATCCTGAATTATGTATTTCATGTAAAAAAAATATGTATATTTTTTTTTACTTTACATATATTTTTTTACTGCTTATAGTATTATTAGTTGTAAATGAATTTGATAAAAAAAAATGTTTTTCATGCGTTCTGATAGGACCTTATATTGCACATATACATGTGCGTATCCTGCAGTCTGTTCTGTCTGTCTGCATACGGCAAGTAACGTATAGCAGAGCGTACGTATATCCTTATACAAGCGGAAACGTTTCTTGACATCCGCTTGAATATGGGCATACATGTGTGCAAGTTACATCCAATTTATTCAAACACAACTTACGTTCACATTGCATTCTAAGATGAATCGGACTCTTAGGGCTAGATTTAATAAACTGCGGGTTTGAAAAAGTAGAGATGTTGCCTATAGCAACCAATCAGATTCTAGTTATCATTTATTTAGTGCATTCTACAAGATGACAGCTAGAATCTGATTGGTTGCTATAGGCAACATCTCCAATTTTTCAAACCCACAGTTTAGTAAATATACCCCTTAAATGTCCATTCTGACCAACATCTGACAAATCCTAGTTAGATATTCGTTGGCGCCTGCTGTCTTTACACACAGTGATCTGCAGCCAATTATTTCTCAATCAAACTATGACTAAATACAATGTTTGTTTATAGGTCTTTGCAAACCCTACTGGTAGGAGACTGAACATTTTTAGAATAATGCAGGTGACTAAACAATTCTATAATGTCACAAGATCCCTTATAATTTTTTAGTCATAAAATCATCATCCTCAACATTTATTCATATAGCGCCAGCAAATTCCGTAGTGCTTTACAATTGGTTACAATAGTTTCCACATTATTTACCTCATAAACTGGTTGTATTGCTTCCTCTCCACTGTGCTGTTTCACAAGTCCCTGTGTTACATCATTAGGAATGAAAAAAAAACGTTACTGTGGATTAATTCAGACAGTATAGGTTGGTGAGACAGAAACGGAGAGACACAGTGAGGAGCATGTATAAAATGCACACGAGTTAAAAGTACCAACAAGTGAACATAAAGCACACAAGAGATGCAGTATATTTTAATTGCAAATATTATTTATGCTTCCCTCCTTGCAATTTCTTGAAACAGTTTGGATGGTAAAAAGGGGGAATAATTACCTTTATGAATTAGAGCAACACATTTTTAAGTATGTTTTATTAGTTCACTCAGAGCAAATCACTTCTTGCGTTTCTTCTTCAAACTGGCATAAGTGGATGTGTAGGAAATGGAGTGTGAAGAACTTCATCATCATCATCATCATCATCATCATCATCATCATTTATTTATATAGAGCAACTAATTCACCAGCACGTCAGTTTCCACAGAGACAGTGTCGTTGAGGGTGTTAAAGGGGCGATGCAAGGATGCGCGCTCTGTACAATGTCCATGACTCAGTAAAAATCTTTGCACGGCAGGCGAATCCTTGCATCGCTGCCAGGGGCGATCGCAGGGGGGTTTCTGGTTCTCCAGAAACCCCTCCCCTCTGCGAAGAATGGAGCTAAACAGTGCCCCTACATAGCAGCACTGTACTGTACAGCAGCCGCGGCGCTGTCAAAGAAGCGTCCGCGGACGTACTACAATACAGCACCGCCGCGGACGCTTCTTTCACAAATACTTGATAGTTTATTTGTACACTGAAATTTAAAGTTGATATTTGTGTGCTACATGAAAAAACAGTCAGTATTTGACTTATGTGCAAAACAGAACACTAATTTGCACCCCTTGCATGTAACATGGTTTTGTCCAGGAGACTGAAATAAGAAGTTTCTCAAGTTAAGATCCTTAATGAATCAGGCCCCTGGTTCTAAACAAGACACTTATGTGCATGTTTGGAGGTATGGTGTTCACTGTGATTGGTATGCGTAGGCACATGGGCACATGGGCACTTGTATTTGGATGTTAACAGTTATGAAGTTAAAATAATGGTAAGTTAAACTTCACAGTTTACTATATTTACTGCGAGTTTTCCCAAGCTGGTGTTTACTGTCACCTTTTACAGTCATAGTAATT
The DNA here is from genome assembly GCF_038048845.1 of Mixophyes fleayi. Classification (NCBI taxonomy): domain Eukaryota; kingdom Metazoa; phylum Chordata; class Amphibia; order Anura; family Limnodynastidae; genus Mixophyes; species Mixophyes fleayi. Next base: position 16,063,168 of record NC_134410.1, read on the forward strand.
GTTATTAATGCTGGCATGTTGATGAAAAAGTAAGATCTTTCGGTCATTGTCTACCCTACTATTTGTATGGAATAGGGCTGGACAAATCCTGGTTACTAGGTCGTTACGGCATCCAAGAAATGTGTCTTCATGACCAGAGCATTCCGTGCACCCGCCCTAGTCGCTGAGCGGAGAGCTGGATTAGGGTAGCAGCTCACTGTGCAGTACATAAGCGTGAACCTGGTTCCCAGCGATTGCTGCTCACATACACAACGTTATAACAATAATGCCAATGGACACACAGGCTGGCACTTTGAGTGTGATAGCGGCACAGGCTGCCACTGTAAATGTGACAGGGGCACAGGCAGGCACTTTAAGTGTGATAAGGGTACAGGCTGGCACTGTAAGTCTGATGGGACACAGTTTGGCACTGTGTATGATGGGGTACAGACTGCCACTGTAAATGTAATTGGATTCCAGTTGACACAGTAAGTGCGATGAGGACACAGCCTGGCAATATAAGTTGGATGATGCTTAATATTTGGGGTAATTATAAGTTGGTCATTATTACAGATTGAGCTATTTTCTCTGCTAAAAGCATCACAACACCCCTACAAAGTTCACCTAACTCGCAAATTGCTTGTTATAATATTGCTGCTGGTGCATTACGGTGTACAAACCGCACATAAGACCACGGGATTTTGCGAAATCGCACTTTAGAAAATCTACTCCTTTCAAAGGTTCTTTGCCTTCTGAGAATCTGTCACCCAAATTAGTGCCCTTTTTTGTAGCAGGTAAGTGGGGTCATTCCACGGGGATCCTTTGATACCTGAAACAATAGCTTTGTTGGTCTGTGAAGGAGACGATATTCCATCGAAGAACACGTTTTTCATTAGACACCATTCTTGGAGTATATCAGTGCTATTGTGACCGGAACTCAGTGTTTTCACTGCCAGCAATGTGCAGCAAAACAGAGAGTGTGAACACTGCACACAAATCTCTAAGTATTTCTAAATATTACTCAAATTCATTACCAGAGCCAGTTTTAAACCTGGCACCAAAAAGTCTGCCACGAATGAGGTACAACAACTTGATTTTTTTATGGTTCATTGGTACTTTTTACAAGGCTTGTTTTATGACAGGAAGGAATGGTCAACCAGGAAAAGAGATAACATAACCAGAAATAGAAATCAAGATCACATGTAAAGATGTGGAGGTTATATTTACAGCAATAAATTACATAAAAAAAAACCTGCACTTGCAGATCACACCTTCAAAATTCACATGAGATAGCAGAGTGTCTGCCGTTAAATTATAAAGGTACAAACAGCTGGCGCACATTTGTAGAAAGTATGTAAAGACCCACACTTATGACACCCACATTTTTAGAATGTCACAACAGGAACTATCAGCATTCTTTCCAACTTGTCTTAGGGGCTGATGGGGAGGAGGATGGTTAATGAATAGTACAACGAATCCACTCCGCTCTGCCACAATCCATCTCTCATTACCTCCTCCCATGCTTGCCTCCAAGACTTTCTCCGTGCTACACCCAATGTTTGGAACTCCCTACCACGTCTCACTCGACTCACCCCCAGCCTTCAGTCCTTCAAACGCTTACTCAAAACTCACCTTTGCAAGCTCTCCTATCCTACCACCTCCTGACCATCTTATCCATCATCTCCTCTTCCTTCGCCTGCCATCTGCATTTTCTCCCAGTTAGTCCTACTGTCTCTCACCACCCCTCCCTCTAGAATGTAAGCTCTCGTGGGCAGGGTCCTCTCTACCTATTGTCCCATGTCTGTCTACTGTCCCACTCCCTCGTACGTCCTGTCATGTCTTTTGCTGCACTTTTTGTGCGTTCCCATAACATTACTCATGACGGAAAAAAATAAGAATAAGATCATGCTGGACCCTTTTTTGGTAATGGTTAAATTCCGCACATCATTTATCCCACGAATATGGAATCAACTACCGATTAAATTGGGACATGAAAGTACTTAATTGTTGCATCTGATCAGGATTGTACTCCACATTTGATGATATCCTCATTCTTTGATTTGCAGCCGCATCCGGGTCTAATACATACAGTTGCATAAGCTTTCATTGGTCCTTATTTGCTGGATGCAACCTTCCTGCTCGATGGTAAATTTGACCTTTAATTCGGAAACAATAGTAACAGTAGCCAGGTGGCAGGGAAATATTAGCACCCATAGAGGCAAATGCTAAAGCACTATTAATTGATTTTATGTTGTCAAAGAAATGTGTTGAATATTCATTCCGTACTTTCACTAAGTGCTCAATAACAGGGCCAGAAATTATTGCACCTAATTTGACTTTACCGTTGTGACAGCATTGATTGAATAGTTTGTCAGATGGCTGCTCAGCCGCAATATGCTTAGCGTTGCAAAATTCACAAACACTGTTTATGGGACCACAGTTATGAGCATTAATATTTGTGTCATCAAATTTACCAATATCATAAATGGCGCGGCATCTTGTTCGCTGACTTTGCAGGCGTTGACGTGATATTACCTCTGTCCTGTTCGCTCTTCGTTTGTATTCTATGTGATGGGCAATTTGCTGAGAAGTCAGACTTGCACGGTGATGATGATCACGTTCGTGTTCTCTTTGGTCACCAGTCAAAGTTTGTCATCGGGCTTTATCCCGCTCCGCCCTTCGTCTTTTTGCTGCTTCTTGCTGTGCTCCCACAGCAGACATTTGCCTTTCATCTGGCATCGCAGTTACACTTTGTTGCTTAAATTAATTAGTAAATTCCTATTAACTTAACAGTAAGTGCAAATAAAACGAATGGATAAAAAATCGAGTCAATTTGGAGCAGCAAAGGTCGTTATAAATGATAACTGCCACACAAAAAACATAAATAATACAAACAAAATAAGCCCAAGAAATTAGGAAAATCTCATTAATAGCCATAGTCAAGTACACAAAAGAGTCATTTGCAAACATTTTACCAAATTTGTGATAGGGGCACAAGAAGGCACTGTATGTGTGATAGGGGCACAAGAAGGCACTGTAAGTGTGATAGGGGCACAAGAAGGCACTGTACCTGTGATAGGGGTACAAGAAGGCACTGTACGTGTGATAGGGGCACTAGAAAGCACTGTGTGATAGGGGCACAAGAAGGCACTATACGTGTGATAGGGGCACAAGAAGGCACTGTACGTGTGATAGGGGCACAAGAAGGCACTGTACGTGTGATAGGGGCACTAGAAAGCACTGTGTGATAGGGGCACAAGAAGGCACTATACGTGTGATAGGGGCACAAGAAGGCACTGTACGTGTGATAGGGGCACTAGAAAGCACCGTGTGATAGGGGCACAAGAAGTCACTGTACGTGTGATAGAGGCACAAGAAGGCACTGTACCTGTGATAGGGGCACAAGAAGGCACTGTACCTGTGATAGGGGTACAAGAAGGCACTGTACGTGTGATAGGGGCACTAGAAAGCACTGTGTGATAGGGGCACAAGAAGGCACTATACGTGTGATAGGGGCACAAGAAGGCACTGTACGTGTGATAGGGGCACAAGAAGGCACTGTACGTGTGATAGGGGCACTAGAAAGCACTGTGTGATAGGGGCACAAGAAGGCACTATACGTGTGATAGGGGCACAAGAAGGCACTGTACGTGTGATAGGGGCACTAGAAAGCACCGTGTGATAGGGACACAAGAAGTCACTGTACGTGTGATAGAGGCACAAGAAGGCACTGTACCTGTGATAGGGGCACAAGAAGGCACTGTACCTGTGATAGGGGCACAAGAAGGCACTGTACATGTGATAGGGGCACAAGAAGGCACTGTACCTGTGATAGGGGCACAAGAAGGCACTGTACCTGTGATAGGGGCACAAGAAGGCACTGTACATGTGATAGGGGCACGAGAAGGCACTGTACGTGTGATAGGGGCACGAGAAGGCACTGTACGTGTGATAGGGGCACGAGAAGGCACTGTACCTGTGATAGGGGCACGAGAAGGCACTGTACGTGTGATAGGGGCACGAAAAGGCACTGTACGTGTGATAGGGGTACAAGAAGGCACTGTACGTGTGATAGGGGCACAAGAAGGCACTGTACGTGTGATAGGGGCACGAGAAGGCACTGTACATGTGATAGGGGCACAAGAAGGCACTGTACGTGTGATAGGGGCACAAGAAGGCACTGTACGTGTGATAGGGGTACAAGAAGGCACTGTACGTGTGATAGGGGCACAAGAAGGCACTGTACGTGTGATAGGGGCACAAGAAGGCACTGTACCTGTGATAGGGGCACAAGAAAGCACTGTACGTGTGATAGGGGCACAAGAAGGCACTGTACATGTGATAGGGGTTCAAGAAGGCACTGTACGTGTGATAGGGGCACAAGAAGGCACTGTACCTGTGATAGGGGCACAAGAAGGCACTGTAAGTGTGATAGGGGCACAAGAAGGCACTGTAAATGTGATAGGGGCACAAGAAGGCACTGTACCTGTGATAGGGGCACAAGAAGGCACTGTAAATGTGATAGGGGCACGAGAAGGCACTGTACCTGTGATAGGGGCACAAGAAGGCACTGTATGTATGATAGGGGCACAAGAAGACACTGTACATATGATAGGGGCACGAGAAGGCACTGTAAGTGTGTTAGGGGCACAAGAAGGCACTGTAAGTGTGTTAGGGGCACAAGAAGGCACTGTACGTGTGATAGGGGCACAAGAAGGCACTGTACGTGTGATAGGGGCACAAGAAGGCACTGTACCTGTGATAGGGGCACAAGAAGGCACTGTATGTGTGATAGGGGCACAAGAAGGCACTGTACATATGATAGGGGCACGAGAAGGCACTGTAAGTGTGATAGGGGCACAAGAAGGCACTGTACGTGTGGCTGGTACTGTAAGTCTAATGAATGGGACACAGAATGGCAGTGTGTGAAAGGGCTCAGATTGGCACTGTGTATGCTGGGGTACAGACTGGCACTGTAAGTGTAATTGGAATCCAGTTGGCACAGTAAGTGCAATGGGGAACACAGGCTGGCAACATAATTTGGATGATGCTTAATATTTGAGGTAATTATAAGTTGGTCATTCTTACAGATTGAGCTATTTTTCCTGCCAACAAGCATCACAACACCCCTAAAAATTTTGCCTCACTCACAAATTGTTTATTATAATATTGCTGGTGCATTACTGTTTATAAACCGCACATAAGACTACCAAAAACCATGCAAAATCGCACTTTAGTAGATCTACTCTTAAGTCTTTCAAAGGTTCCTTCTGAAAATCTATCACCCAAATTAGTGACATTTTTGTAGCAGGCAAGTGGGGTCTCTCCACATGGATCCTTAGTTACTAGAAATAATAGCTTTGTGAATCTGTGAAAGAAAAAGATATTCCATATCGAAGAACACATCTAGAAGAAAAAATCTACAGATCATTATTAAACAGCATTCCTAGGGGTAAATATATTAACTTGCGATTAAAGCAAATCGCCGATATTCTGCGACTTTGCCGGCATAATATACACCTGCAATGTGTTTAAAGGCAATATTTGCCTTTAAACACATTGCCGTTTTAAATTTTGCGGCAAAGTCACCGAATATCGGTGATTTGCTTTAATCGCAAGTTAATACATTTACCCCTTAAAGTATGCCAGTGCTATTGTGACCGGAACTCAGTGTTTACACTGCCGGCAATGTGCAGGCAAACAGAGAGTGTGAATGCTGTAGACACAATGCTGGCACACAAAGTCCTTGTGCGTCACTCACTTTTCTTTCAGTTGTTGAATACAGAAACTATACACATTATCAGAAATCTAAATAATATCAATTTATTTATACCTGTATATTTTTCATTATCAACAATGTATCGCTAAGTGTTTCTTATTATTATTCAAATTAATTAGCAGAGCCAGTTTTTTACCTGGCACAACAAAAGCCTCCCACTAGTGTGGTACAACAACTTGATTTTTTATGTTTCATTTGTACTTTTTACAAGGTTTGTTTTATTACAGGAAGGAATGGTCAAACAGGAAAAGAGATAACATGACCAGTAATAAAAAAATCAAGATTACATTTAAAGGTGTGGAGCTTACACCTACAGCAATAAATGATAAAAAAAAAAAAAAAAAAATTTGCCCCTGCTGATCACACCTTCACAATTTAAAATTTGAAGAATGTCACAACAGGAACTATCAGCATTCTTCCTGATCTGTCTTAGGGGCTGGCTGGGAGGGGGTTGATTAATGAAGAGTACAAAGAATCCAGAGGAAATTAATTGATATCAATACATGAAGATCATTTCTCGATAGGCAGGAAGGGAACCCTGTGTCATGAAGGTCCATGGAATGAAGGGTGTGGAGGAGAAGAGGTTAATGAATAACTCTGAAAGCAGCAGAGAGGCCCAGGTTGATGAGTATGGAGAAGTGACACTTAGATTTTGCTATAAGTAGCTCATTGATCACTTCTGTGAGTGCGGTCTCAGTAGAATTTTGGGCTAGACTCTCTTCAAACCCAATTGAAGAGAGTCAAGAAGGTAGTGAGGGGAGAGGAAGTGAGACAGAGGAAGGGTGGTGGAGAGATGAGGATAAGGTTGATGGATTTTAGCTTCAAGGTAGATGGGAAGACCTAGAGGTCAACAAGGATCATGGATAGGTTGGAGAAGAACAATGAAGGAGGTGAAGGCTCCTTTGCAGCCCTCTGGCTGAGGTAATGGAGTAAGCAGCCTCTTCAGCTTGTACACATGGTCCAGAACACTAACAGGAAACCCTATTACATGACTTCAATAATCTCAAACGTAATCTCAGTGTCTGCTTTGCTCCACAAAACCAGATGCACCATTGCATCTATTCCACAGAATGTCCTCACAGAAAACACAAATGTCACAAGCTGTTTTTCGCAAACCCATACACTTTGGTGAAAATCTAGGCACAACTGTGCAAAGGGAAACACACATTGGGACCATAAATGATTTTGCACTCTGCGGTGGACATTTTGCACTTGGTAAACTAGTCACTTATATGTTAAAGAGATATGTAATGTACTCATACCACTGGGAAATACACCGGACAAGGAGAGACAGGTATGGGCAGGTGGTTGGTGTGCCCTGGTGAGGTTGAGATAGCTTAATATCAGACTGATTCATCTGCAGTCTGCCGTGTAAATTATCCAGAACAGACTAAAATGCTTTTTTCCAGGGCAACCAAATCAGTGCCATTGTTCTAACTCTTTTTAGCATTTGAGTAAAACTTGCTCACTGGTGAATTTTTTTTTGTTTCAAGAACTTGCTTACACTTCAGTCAAATTTGCTAAAATTGTATTACAGTTACTATGTGGGGGTAAGGGTCAGCCTTACAGCAAATGCCCATCGGCGGACCAAAACAAGCTGGAGCAAGAAGTGAGACAAGGGAAGAGAAATGATGTTCCGCAACCACAGTTGTTATTTAGACAAAGTCTGTCAAATGGAGTTGTAAGTGAAGGTGACCCAAGTGAGGGTAAACCAGGTGTTAAAGAAAGAAAAGGGCTTAAATACAAAAATGGGAGGGATTAATTGAAGGAGTTAAATATATTGAAGAATAATTACCAATTTGTGGAAGAAAGGTCAGACAATAACATTAAAAAACCTGAAATAGTTCTGAATTGGTAAGGGGGGTATTGGTAGATACGAATATATTAGGTCTACAGATTGGGAAGGGTAATCAAAGCAAGAGAGATATAGGGGGAGGTTAAGGGTAGGGGAGTGAGAAAAAGAGGGTAAGGAGCAAGTTGGATGGTATGGAAAGGTTGAGGAAAGAGGGAGTGGGGAAGGTAATCTAGACGAAGGCAGCTGTGGGGACTGTAAGATGGAGGAAGGAAAGAGTGTTGGTGACTCTTTAGAAAATCAGAAGGAGAGCTGAAGATAGGGGAACAGCGATGAGAGGCCTGGACCTATTGGTCATATTTAAAGGACCTTTTGAAGTGGAAATATTGGACCTTAGAGTAGAAAAAGTAGGAACTAACTTCATTCCTGTGAACCTAGAAGGGACAGTGTCAACTGTATCAGGAGAAGAGGGGAGACTCGTAAAGAAAAAAGGATAAAAGCAAGAATTGTGATCACGATATTTGGAGGTGGCAAACAATGAGTATGGGAGACAGCTAAGACGAACAGCAATGTCCTCCCATCTGGTGTAATTGTCAAAAGAAGCAGCTCTTCTGAGGAGTCTGGAAGACAGAAGACTATGTTTGCTGTTTCAAAGTTACATTGGCATCATACTATATTTTAGTAGTAACATTTGCAGTAAAATGGACCATCAGCCCATCTTCAGCAAATCATGTATGTTCATAGTGTATAAGTTCATGTCATAAATGTATATCCTGTGTTTACACATTTCAATATGTATATGCTATGTTAGCAGTGTATTATAAGTTTTAAATGTTTCCCCGTTGCCCCCCAAATGGACACATTTTGGAATATTTAAAAAATCTGGCCCTTCCTATTGAGTAAACAAATGGCAACAAGTGATCCTAGCTGTGTGGAATTTTATTTTAGATGCACATGTTCCTAACATCTTCTCTATTATGCCTAATCTCTTAACATCAGAGCATTTAGGCATCATGAATGTTCAACACATGTCCTTTGCTGTCTCTGTTATAAGTTTCATCTCTCTGTTTTATGTGCTATGCTCTGTTTGAATAAATAGAGCATAGCACAAAAATTGAACAATGATTCATTGTTTCTCTACTTTCCATAGATGTTGAGGAAGAATAGCCTTCACCACCATCCACAGGGCTGAACCTTCATCACCAGAGACACCCCAACACCTGTCCAGACATCTCCAGGGGCCCAAACTCCAAAGCTGCATCAGGGCTGCATCTATGAAACACAATGAACAGGTCATGGAGAATCAGCGCCAACAAGTGGCAGTGCAAGACAGAGAAGTAGAAGCTCTGGCAGGTTGGATGGTTTTTTTATACTTTCTTCTTTCATTTTTTTTGTATTTTAAATAATAGACTTACAGTTCGATTTTGAGGTTTTGCAGGTGCTCCCAAGTCTTCCCAAGAGAAATTGGCCTCTGCACATGAGAGCCAAAATATAATAATGCAAAGAATATTTTCTGTGCTTAAAATAATGAGTGGCTACATTATGGCATCAGCATCTGTCTTAAGTGGTCCATCTGGGGTGGGTCAGCCCAGAGCTGCAGGACTCAGACTGCTGCTTCAGCTCCTTCACCCACACCCAGATGCGCCCCCAAGCACCAAATCAAGGGCTTGTTTAAAAAAAAATGAAACAATCATGTTAAAAATATAATTTTCTTAATAAAATGTTTCTGCTTACACAAATTTGTGCTAGCAATATTTATATAGCCATACATATTGCCATATTAATGCATAGGGTATTATGTACATTTTGAACATTAAAAATGGATTTTAGAGGTATAATAATAAACATCCATGTTATGTTGCAGGGTGACAAATGTGTGGTGCCCTTTCAAAGTATGGAGGGTCTATTAAGCCCATTAAATAATTCAATAGCAAATAACTGGTAAACAGGATTTTTAGGCATAATGCATTACCTGGCCTGTATGTAATATTTCTTGAGCTTGGTAACCTCTGCATTGCTTCATATTCCAACATGATCTTAGCAGGAAAAATGTTGTGGTATATAGTGGTAATAATGTGTCACACACAATTTTTGTCGCATATATGAGTGCTCTTTCAGAGTGGTCAAGACAACAAAAATGCCCCTTGAGCAAGCCAAAGAGTCTTTCTATAATGAATCTGATAGAGGCATATGTCGAAATGTATGCCAATATAGGTTATGTGGCTGGATGTAACAGAGGAGTAAGGAGCCACAGTCACAAGAGGGTAAGCACTGTCTCCAGCATGAGGGCTCTTACAGAGCAGTCAAAAAAGCGTAAACACTCTTTGAGCAAGTCAAGGGGTTTTTCTATGACCAAGTTGGTAGATGCATATGCTGAAATATATGCAAATGCTTGCTCTGTGGCTGGATATAATAGGAGTGAGGAACAATGGTCTTAGAGAGTAAGCACTGTCTCCTGCAATTAGAATAAACACATTTTGAGACACAAGACCAATGTGTGTTTAACATGCATGTTTGTAAAGCATCACATAATATGCTGTTATTTGACTTTAAGCAGAAATGCGCATGGGTTGCCACATTTGTACGTGACCCTGGCATGTTGTGACCGAGAGGAAAGAAATGTGAACAGTTACACAAGAAATATTACTAAAAAAACACTTGGTGAAGTGGGTTGTAATACAAATGGACATCATTTTAAATTGCACAATGTTGGAAGCAATGTATTTGTATGCAGCAATCAAAAGCATAGTCTTTGCTTAGGGCACTGATCTTTACCACAACTGCCCTAAAAGACTGGAAAAGACATATTAAATACATTTTGCTACTCTCTGTGCATACATGTGATGCAACTACTGATAAGACAACTTTTGGTTGTTTGTTTTGTCAACATCACCAAAAGTATTAATGCAGACACATTATTGTTACACGATTAAACTTTTCCATACACGGAGCAATGTTCCAGCATTGGGCTTCCATGTATTTATATACATGCAGGTCCTAAGTCTAGGCAAGAACATGATACAGACACCATGGACATTTTGAATGAGTGCAGTACACACTTACAAAAATAGCCATGCGTGCCTTGTTAATTTTTGCCATATCCATGATTGCCTCATTAGGAAAAAATAATGGGTACTCCTAGGAAATGTGACAACCAGGCTAAGGACAAGGAGAGATGCATAGCATATAGCCTGTACATTCATGGAATGGTAATGTTTGCAGTTAATAAAGATTGACTCATTTCACCAGTGGTACAAGGGCTACGTGTGTGTCATTCACTGCTCCTATGACACGCAGAAAATCAGCAATGTTTTAAATTTGCTATTTTATATGCAAAAGGGAGTCCTTATCCAATGGGAATTTATGAAACTGACTTATATTTGACAGGAATGAGGTTTTACCTGTTTTAGTAGACGACTGGGGTTACTGGGTTGTGTGGAGTTTGTATGTTTTCCCTGTGTATGTGTGGGTTTCCTCCAGGTGCTCTGGTTTCCTCCTAAATTCCAAAAAACATACTGGTACGTTAATTGTCTTCTGGCAAAATTAACCTGTGTGTGTGTGTGTGTGTGTGTGTGTGTGTGTGTATGTGTTAGGGATTTTAGACTGTAAGTTCAAATGGGGCAGGAATTGATGGGAATGACAAATATTCTCTGTACAGCGCTGCGGAATTGGTGGCGCTATATAAATAAATGATGATGTTGATCCTTGCCACCACAACTACTGTGGTCTGGATTGACCCAAACACACAGAACTGTAACAAAAACAGCAATTTAATAAGTGGTGGTATTGCTCTGCCTACCATAAGCACAAGGACAGAGTTTCCAAGGAGACCTGCAGTGGGAGCTTTAACTGGCATCCCGAAAGAGGCTTACACATACCCTAGAAACACGCTCCCCTGCATGTGTTCCTGCTCACGAAGGCAGCACCTCCCCGTGAAGATGCACAATAGAAAATAAATCTATACGACACATGAATACAAAATACAGAAGAATTATGTTATGTGTCTTGCAAGTCTCCTTTGATAAATTAATTAAAAAAACATTTAAGGGTGTGGACCAGGCCAAAGCATGCTGGGGCTTGTAGTTTCACAATACTTGAAGAGCCACTGATTGGCCAGGTCTGGTGTAGACACATTCCACATTTATCATTATGTAAGTGTCTTAGTGTCAAGTGTCTTGAAACAGTATATATATATATATATATATATATATATATATATATATATATATATATATATATATATGTATGACATTCCAGCATGTATGATACATTTGCCAGATTTTCAACCAACTAAGTATTTTGTAGAAAAAAAACTTTTTAGTCGAATGTAAATAAAAGAATACAGAAGATTAAACTAAGTAATCTTGCTTGATTGTCAAAGAATAGTTCTGTTATAATGAAGATCTTGGCAGACACAGGTACTTAACATCTTATCTGTCGCAGTCCTTAAAATGCATGGTCCATTTCTTCAAAGAAAACAAATCTGTTAGATAAATTAGGCATAAAAGTGAATTACATAGATGTTTCTTAACGATAAGACAGTATATAGTATATGCTTACAGTGTTGTGTCAAAAATGCAGATACTGCATTTATCCACAATGTTATTACTATTGTGTGACCTGAGATCTATTCAGTAAAGTGAGAAAAAATACATTTTTACCATGTTCTTACAGTGTTACTAGGAAAATGCAGCAAACGCACTTAAGCATTACAATTGTAATTAATTAGAAACACCTTGTCACCTGTCCCCTTACCACTGTCTGAGTACAATAGGGATCTTATTTGCAATGATTGTCGTAGAGACTGCAAGTACAAAATATGAACAGTGCATCGGTAGCTACAACTCAAGAGATGGTCGGTGAATTCTCGAAAATTTGGACTCAGTTACGATCTAAACTTTTACAGTCCTTGGAACAGCATAAACTCCTTGCTGATTGTCACCGAAGGAAGATTCCAGTCCTTCACGTTGCGGATAAGGTTTGGCTGTCCACGCGCAATTTCAGACTCAAGCTACCATCACTGAAATTCACTCTCCGATATATTGGTCCCTTTCCCATTTCACATATTATTAATGCGGTTACCTATATGCTCCATCTACCTCCTGCACTCCGCGTGCATAATTTACTTCATGTTTCCTTATTAAAACCATTTGTCCTCAATGAATTTCCAACCCTCAGCCTCCGCCTCCTCCTATCAAGACGGCCTTGGCCGACGAATATGAGGTTGAACGCATCTTGAAATCACGATCTTTTCACTGTAAGACTCAGTTCCTTGTCCACTGGAAGGGTTATGGCCCTGAAGAAAGGTCCTGGGTGAATAAGAAAGATCTACTTGCTCCTTACCTGCTGTCAAACTTTTTGAAGAATCAGACCTCCGACTCTTCTTCTTCAGGGGAGGGGGTACTGTCAGGCGCCGTCTCCGTACTGACACTTGGTGCAGGAGACGGACGCCTGCACTCTCTCGGCAGCCGTGTCCTGTTGCCTAGCAACAGGAGGCTTCCTTTTTCCTCTGCACGCTGTGCATGCCCATGCTCACTTCAGTTGTTTCCCGTTACTAGGCAACAGGACGCAATCTCCATCACCCAATCAGGGTGCACCTTATGGTTTATATAGCGCCCACTGACACCTGTAAGGTGCCAGAGTATTGGTTCACTCTTATTCCAGCGCTTCCTGAACTTCTGATGCTGTATTCTTCGGTTCTGACTCGGCTTCCTGTTACCATTCTCCTGCGTTACGTTTCTGTACTTCGCTGTTCGGCTGGTTTGACTATTTGGCTTGACCTGACTCTCTGGATCCTCCCAGTGTACCACATCACTGGTTTGGCTTTGACCTGGACTGCTTGTCTATGCCTGTCTACTACTGTCGCTACACCGGTGACTGTCTTGGAGAACCGCGACCTGCGTACCCTCTGCAGTTAAGCCCAAACTCCCTTGCGGGAGTCCCTGGTGAATAACAGGGGTACGTTAAACTCTGCACCTCCCTGTTCAGTTGCACTAATACCGGTTAACGGCCATCTCTGCAATTCCGTGACACACAAGAGTTAACTTTGTTAGAAACCAATTAGCTTACCAATATGTCTTTAGAGTGTGGGAGGAACTGGAGTGACTGGAGGAATCAGACACTAGGAGAACATGCAAACCATGCACAGATGGGGCCCTTATTGAAATTAAACCCATGACATTGTAAGTCAGCAATGCTAACCACTTCCACCATCATGCCCTTATCGCTTCTTTAAAGGGTCAAGATATTTGAATATGTTTTTTTATAACTATGTTTAAGTTTCGTCTAAATTGTTTCTGATTGTAACCAACAATTTTGCTATTACTTGCAGTGACAAAGCCATGGATGGGCAGTTGGGGGCATGGGCCCCTGGGTGCCAATATACAAGTGGCGTCAAATGACAGCTGTCAAGGGTACCACCTAGCGCGTGTTCTGGGTTCCTTAGAATTCTGAAAATTCCTTGTAATCCAGGAGGAGGAGTCGCAGCGCAGCAGTCTAAGAGCCCCTGCCATGCTCATTTCACTGTGTCATCAGGAAAGGCAACATCTTTGCATTCCGCTTGTCATGATCGGGCAAACAGAGTAGCGGCATAACTCCGCCTGATTAACTCTCCAATCTCACTGGACCACCAGGGTAAGTGTAATGATTTATTCTGTTACCTAAAAACATTCTTCAATAATATATTTTATATGCACACAGTGCCGTAGCACAGAGACTGCAGTTAAAACAATCCCTGTCAGCATTAACTGTGGGGAAGGGGGGGAATGGGGGACATTAACTATGGGGGGGAGAGGGAGATATTAACTGTGATTGGGGGGGAAGGGGGACATTAACTGTGCTTGCGGGGAGGGGAGAGGGGGGCATTTACTTTGGGGAGAGTGGAACATTTACTGTGATGAGGGAGTGGGGGGGGAATGTACTGTGATGAGGGATAGGGGGTGCATATATCAGGAGGGGGGCCCCGCCAGATTAGTTAGTACTGGGCCCCACAGTTTCTAATGGCAGCCCTGTGAGGTGCGAGGAAGAGAGACTTGGTCACAGTTTGCTTGGATCTTTTTTTGCTGAATGTCAACTAAGTGCTGGCACTGTGCACACTGCCCATTTTACAGTTTATTTGGGATTGCCCAAGCATCACTCTTGCACAGAAGCAATAAATCATCCCCCTCTAAAGTTCAACCATCCAGAATAAACATAAGAAGAGTCAGCCTTAACGTATTATATTGTGCAAGAAAACTGGTATAAATACAGCTAAAGTGGGAGGAAAGAAGAAGAGGGTGTCACAATCTAACTGTAAGAACAAAATACAGAGGAACACTAGGACAAGCAGAGTGCCATGCAGCTTACACATCTCATACCAATCGGCCTTTTCTTTCTCCTCAATTGTCAAATAGGTAAGTATCGTGGAGAGGAAACTGACACTGCTGCTCTCTGTACTGTACCTGTGCTGTATATACATGTCATGGTGTAGTAGTGTGTGAGGAGACTGACACTGCTGCTGTCTGTACTGTACCTGTGCTGTGTATACATGTCATGGTGTAGTAGTGTGTGAGGAGACTGACACTGCTGCTCTCTGTACTGTACCTGTGCTGTGTATACATGTCATGGTGTAGTAGTGTGTGAGGAGGAGACTGACACTGCTGCTGTCTGTACTGTACCTGTGCTGTGTATACATGTCATGGTGTAGTAGTGTGTGAGGAGGAGACTGACACTGATGCTGTCTGTTCTGTACCTGTGCTGTGTATACATGTCATGGTGTAGTAGTGTGTGAGGAGGAGACTGACACTGCTGCTGTCTGTACTGTACCTGTGCTGTGTATACATGTCATGGTGTAGTAGTGTGTGAGGAGACTGACACTGCTGCTGTCTGTACTGTACCTGTGCTGTGTATACATGTCATGGTGTAGTAGTGTGTGAGGATGAGACTGACACTGCTGCTGTCTGTACTGTACCTGTGCTGTGTATACATGTCATGGTGTAGTAGTGTGTGAGGAGGAGACTGACACTGCTGCTGTCTGTACTGTACCTGTGCTGTGTATACATGTCATGGTGTAGTAGTGTGTGAGGGGGAGACTGACACTGCTGCTGTCTGTACTGTACCTGTGCTGTGTATACATGTCATGGTGTAGTAGTGTGTGAGGAGGAGACTGACACTGCTGCTCTCTGTACAGTACCTGTGCTGTGTATACATGTCATGGTTTAGTAGTGACCATGGGGTAAATGTATCAAGCTGCGAGTTTCTGGCAGGTTTGAAAAGTGGAGATGTTGTCTATAGCAACCAATCAGATTCTATCTGTCAATTTGTAGAATGTACTAAATAAATGGCAACTAGAATCCGATTGGTTGCTATAGGTACCATCTCCACTTTTCAAAACCGCCAAAAACTTGCAACTTAGCTTGCTTAGGCACTGAGCTCTGTATCTGTTGGATTTTTGACCGATTGTTTTTGACCATCCTTGCCTGCAGCCTGAACTGATCTTAGCCTGTTTATGGATTACCCTTGTCTGTCGCCTGCCCTGATTATGGTTTGTGACACCTACTATTCTGTTTGTCACATGCTATTATTTTGGACTGTACCTTTATATTCAGTTACAATTTGTCATCTGGTATTCACTCTTTGTTGTTTTTTTTTTGGGTTATTAGTTTTCAGTATATCCTTTGTAAGAACCAGTTTATAAATATAAACATATACTCTTACACTAATACTGAGTACCTGTGAGCATATATAGCTCTAGTGGGAAATAGGGGCTGCTATAGGTTAATACCAGACCTTCAGTTCAATATGTTTATTAAACAACTGTTGAACCTCCTTAGAACATCCTTCTGTATATTTCTTTTAGACTCTGGTGAGACCTGGCGAGTGAGCTGCCTAAATGGCCTACTCTCACCAGTTTCCACATGGTCCATCACCAAGGAAGTTCTACCTGGTCTTCCACAATATAGCTTCTCAGAAAAGTGCAGCACTGACTCCAGCTGCTCCCTCTAAGTGGCGATGAGCTGCCCAACCCTGGCAAGCTTCCTATATACCCCCCAAAACCCTTGGCATCAACAAGGAGGCCAGGTAATGGGTCACTACCTAGTTACACCATCAGTGAGCAGCAAGCCGCTGTTATCAACTTCATACACTTGTGGTATGTCTTGAGCAAGTTTATACGGTAGATGTGCTGCCACCTATTATGGCTGTCAAATGACACGATATATTTAGTAATACACAAAATAGAGGTCGTTCGATCAATTATGACAGGTTTAGGATAAGGTTATCTAGAAAAAACTATTTTTCTAAAAACGAAATTTTATGTATACATGGTTGTTCTATGTAGTCTTTTTTAGTTTTTCTTTACTGGCTGTGTGCTGGGGGATTTTTATTTTGTTTTTCCACTATGTAGTTAGTGTCACTCATGCATTCTGGGACCATGTATTGTCCATCTCACGCATAGAGGAACTTGTTCTTTGTTAAGATCCTGTTTGTTCCTGTGATCGAGACTATAGATATAATACTCTTATCCATATTTCGGATGTCATGCTTTGTGCTCAGCATCCTTTCTTGGTATTCAGCCTGATGCAAAAGAGTCTGGATCCAAAGTAAGCTGTTGAGGAGGAATTAGTCAGACAATAGTCCTGGAGCAGCTCTACACTCTACCCAGAACCGTAAGAGGTTCCAGATGCTGGTGAAGGAGCTTGATGGTGGCAGCAATCTCTTCACCATATTGTTACGTAGAGTAAACTAGCAGTTGGTGAGTAGCTGGTTTGGCCAAATGATGCCAATAGGATTGTTCAGTGATGCCGTCTAGCTAAACCGCAAAAAGCAGCTGATAAACTGACGGGGTAGTAGACCCCTTGAGAACATGGTGTTGCTTAGCTGCTCTCTGTCCAGTCCTGTAAATACATGTGTTAGTTTGCTAGCATGAGAGGGAAGGTAATGCAATTTCATGTCTGTATAATTGATAGTTTTCTATTTTCCATAGGTAATTCTCTGGACTGCTATGTATGTACCGACACACAGTGTAAAACCTTGGCCAGTATAACGTGTCCTACAGGGTTTGAATGTATGACTGCCGACACAATGATTGGTGAGTTCTTCTGACCAAAGATATTTTTATAGTATCCCTATCATATAATAAGGTTATTACATAGTCAATGGGAAGAAAAAGGACATGAAAGGATTATGAGGAGGCCGCATAAAAATGCAATTTGCGTAATATTTGTCGATAGCACTTGCCCACAACTTGCCCCTGTAGTTTTTGTTGAATGTAGGTTTTACTTCTGACCACTTGTGCTTGGAGTAAAACGTACATGTAAGATCAGTGCAGTAGAGGGATGGAGACACAAGTAAACTTAGACTTGCATGTCATTTAGAATGCTTATTTTTGCGCATCACGTAGGCCGGGTGCGACTCAACATACAGCCATAGGAATGTAATTGTATCAACACATTTTGTATGTATACAACTCCAAATATTTTTTTTATCTGACGGGAAATACTTTAACTGGATCCCATTAAAAGTAATGCTTAATAAGTTGCCTAAAGGTGCTGTCCCCATAGAGTTCTATACGGACAGCGGTAAGTGCCAGTAGTTAGGTTAATTAGCGATAACCCTTTGTTAAATAAGAAAAAGTGGTGAAAGAGCCTTTTGCAGGCGTTTACACCACTACTTTGTCTCTTCACTATTTGCCAAGTAGACCCCTAAAATAATATGCCTCAAATGAAGAAGAAAAAAAGCCTTCTCAATTTCAAAATAATAAAATTTGTTCCAGGATCAACATCCCAGCACTGTGTATAATAATTAAGCAAAAAGAACCACCAAACCACTTTAAATATCTCCAACCAAAATGTAAAAGTTGATGTAAACATGTGTATGATGGAGCTATATGGCTTCAAAGGTTTTTTTCATTTTATTTTTCTTCCTACTAAATTTATACTTTTTATGTTTTAACTTTTAACCAGATGGTTTGTTTTAAGTGTTAGCATTTATAGATTAAGTGTAACCTGGATTTAACAGCAGAAGATATATGTTAGATCCTGGTTACATTTTAGACAGATCTCCCGTACTTCTCCCTTGGCATTGAGATGTGTACTGCTTTCATATAAGGGTTTTGTATAGAAATCTGATGGTCGGGAAATATAACCGGGCCACCGAAATTGAGAAAGTCGATAGGTATGATCTAGGACATAACAGAGAACTTTTATTAAAGACTATTCTTAAACCAAGTTTGAAACCCACTGCTCTAGAGACTCGTACTTTGTCTGGGATGATGATAATGATGATGATGATTACAAATTAGACTGTAACATGTAACAATATATTTTCCTCTCTTGTGCAGAAAATATTAAAGTTCAAGTTAAGAGTTGCGCACCTAGCGGTACCTGCAACAATCCTGCTCTTTCTGGTTCTCCACTTACCACAACCTGCTGTAAAACAAACCTCTGCAACTCTGCCATCACCAACATGATGTCCATCGTTACTGCTGGGCTCTTGGTTCTGGTGTCTCTGTGTGTCTCCATGGTTTGATGGGATCCTGGGCACGCACCTCCAATGGCACAACTTGACACCAGCTGGGTGAACACACGACAGCATCCTCTATTGTAACATGTAATCCTTCACACTGCCATATAATGGTCACCAAAGCTGGTTTTATTGTCAGAATATTCAATAAATCGAATTGCATTTATTCTGTTTTAATTATATTAATATAACTGTATATCTGTGTATACAACTATGTATGTTTGTATTGGGTGTTAGTTATAAAGAGCAATCATGCAAACATAATTGCAATTCATTTAATTAGAAAATCTTTCATAGTTTTGATGAGATAAGAGTTTTAATGCTCCTTATCTTTGTCATAATAGAGTCAGCCATTCTGTAGGCTGAACAAGTGCAGCCTATCGGTCAACTAGCAGCTAGTGATAGCTTAAATATTTCTGCACACAAAATAGCTGCCCCTCCCACATTATGTGTTGGTAACAAGCCCACCTCAGTATTTTGCATTCTGTGTAAAGATTCTAGCCACCGAATGAACCTCTGCCTCTACAATAGTATTAACAATGACTCCTGTAGGTTCAAAGAATAAATAAAATCCTAAAAAGGAGAATTATAATAAAGAATACATTTTTTAATTATGCTTCTAAGTACATTTATTGCATCAAAATAATTTAACATAACATGCTAAAATGCTTTGATCATAAGAAACTGCCCATCAACATGCCTATACATTAATTGTCCCTCACTGGGATAATTCATTTTAAATATAAAAGGTGGATGAACCACGCAGCATTTTAGAAGAAAAACTGAAAAATTTCAGTTGAAGGAAGCGTTGGTCCTGAAGTTTTAGTGGAATGAACTTTGTGCATTTCCAGTGAGAAGCTCAATACTGTAAAAGTAGAAACAGATTGCAAAAGATTTAAAGGCTCAGTAGGAGAAGAAAAGAAGCGTAAGATAATGGTAGCTTAAATATCTCATAAAAAGAGAATACTAAGAAATCCTGTACAACTAAAATTATAATAAAGTGAAGTAGATTAAGGATAAATAGAACTAGTTATATAGAGAAATAGAGCAATTATAGGGATAGAAAAAGCCTTCAGGACCGATATGTGGTACGACTGCAACTTGCAAACCTCATCCACAAAATATTTCAAACAACTGATAAAACATAACTCCTAGGCAGGTAAATCACCTTTAAGGAGTGAGTGCTCCGTGACTTCCTAAGTAACAGGGTACAGAAACAAACAGTAAATACACGTACATTCAGAGCAAATGGAATACAGTTGTTCGGCAATTATATCAAAGTTGATAAATTATTCACAAACAATATATCTTCCATGGATCAATACAGTTGTTAGAATCAAGCATTTAAATCCACTTTGTCACAAAGGATGTATAAAAAAAAATAAACAGTTCTTAACTCATCACTTGTGTGACCTCACGCGTTTCTTCATCCTTGTTCTGCGATTTCTTCAAAGTAAGGAAAGAACATACACGGTTTCCCGGATCTGGGTTTAAATTAATGGGCTGAATCAATTAATTTCTACCACTATGTTCAAACAAACAATAAGCTTAAAATTTACAGATCTTACAAAACAAAACAAAGTGAATCTAATATCTACAACTGAGAAGTGTAGTTTTTTTACAGTTATATTTAAAATTAGTGAATATAAAGCTGGAAACACTAATTATATTGCTCATGCTGCAGCCGTCACTTATATGAGCTAGGAATCAATATAACCTTCAGAGGCATGTTTTGGGAGATATCTGGGTATATAATCCTAGGATCTTATCTAAAAAAAAATCTTGATTTTAAAAAGCAATAACTAATATTTAATATATTCAACTAAAAATTCAGAAGCATAAAGACAAGCATATATAGCCATATTGAATGAAGTAGATAAATATGAATATTACTAGAAATCACTGTTATAACACATGTGAAAGGGAATTATTAAAAAGAGAGAGCCCTTAAGAATGATTTTTTTCTTGCCATGAAGAAGCAAAGCAAAACGCGTGCCAGACATTTTGCCGTGTATCACTTCTAAATCTAATCAATGGAGGAATGAATGGCAGCTGCCTAATCTATGTATGAATGACCAGAGATAGAAATTTACTCAAACATATAGGAACAGAATGTGTGTGTAAGACAACGAATCATCTAATGCACACAACAATTGGTGTAAATGAATACAAGAGTCTCATTACACAGGATCAGTCCAACTGCTAATCAACTTCTATCAACTCCAGAGTTATAGTAGGAGAACTATACAAGCACGTAATCTACATGTTTTAAACAAACTATAAGAGCCCTTTTGTGATCAGCCAGCTCCTGATTGGCAAGGTCTCCCGAGAGAAAGAGCCCGAGACCAGAGGTGGATCAGGACTCTGGGGGGCCCGGGGCACTTAAGACACGGTGGGCTCCCTATGATGTCATATAGTTATCATTTTAGCCAGACTTTAGACAGATACACAGTCAATACTGTGTGCACTACTGTTCAACAGTACAGAAAAGCTCTGCTTTCAAGAGCACTACAGTGTGAAGGGGGACATACCTTTCAACTGTCCTTACAGTTGGAACAAACCCTGACTAAGTGAGACAGTTGCCCAAATTCTGCTGGTGTCTTTATCTCAGTTGCTGCTTTTCTTGATCCTGGAATGTAGGGGGCCCTATTTGGAAAAGAAAATTGTAACATGTGATACCCCACTAAAGTGGGATATCCCTTTAAGATATACTAGGATTGCTGGCAGCCATGTTTGTGGCATTTTGAGGGTGGCCATCTCTGTATGGCAAATTGTGCACTAGAAACCTCTCTCTATTCTACATATGTCACAAGATTTTATTCTGTATTAAATAGAGGTCACTAAAATGCTCTTTGTATTGTACAGAGATCGTTAGAATGATCATTTTATATTGTATAGAGGTCAATAGAATGTTCTCTATTGTTTAGATGTCATTAGAATGCTCTGTGTATTGAATATAGACCACTAGAATGCTCTTTTTTATTATAGAGAGGTCACTAGAAACCTCTCTGTGTTGTATAGAGGTCCCTAGAATGCTCTCTACATTTTATATCACTTGCTTGACAACAGGTCAATTGAGGCAATGACTGAGAATGGCTGGAAGCCTTAAACGTCGTCCATGTATCTTCACAACTCAAATTCTTTCCTTTTAAGGCTATGAATTTCTAAATACGAAAAGCAAACCATGCACACAAATGAAACACTGACAGCCATTTCTTCTACTCATTCTCCAGTGATTTGCATTTCCATAAATAATCTGGTTGGTTTCTAACAACCCAGCTTGTTTAGAGTCATGTAAGGTCACTAAACCTGCAGTCATGTTTTGTGTGTCTGGTTTTCGTCATGGATGATCGATAGTGTAGTGTGTCTCAGGTAAGAAAGACAGGGACCCTGTACAAATATCCAGGTACATGGCTACTATCAGAATGGACTGAGTGTTTATAGTATGATATATTACCCTTTCCGATCATTCCGGGCTCTTCAACACAGTATTAATTACAAGAAATCACCAGATTCTCTTTTGTTTAAATTGAGAAGAATCCTGGAAGTTCTCATCTCACCAGTCTCTACGGGAATTCAAAATAGTACATCTGCAATTTAAAGGCAAGAAAGTAATTCTCTTACCTCTCTGTCTGTATGTATTACCCAGTATTGTCTTATTAATGTTTGTTCCCAATTGTAAAGCGCTACGGAATTTGCTGGCGCTATATAAATAAATGTTGATGATGATGATGATACTTTGCTCATCTACTTACCATTTCACCAGAATCCAGAATTAAACTTACCACAATGTTATATCCCATATGAAATGTTACTTTGTATCCTTATGTTTTACTAGCAATGTAATAAATATATTGTCAAGAGCAGAATGATGGAGTATCACTAACACAATCGTCAGCAGGTGGCGCAATAGTGCAACAACACATTAATGACATTTCACATTAGAAGGAAAGCATAAAGATAGGGGCCTGGTTTTGCAATACACAGTAATGTATTAATTATTATTAACATTGTTGATACAGGACATAACGAGGACATAAGAAACGTTCTACACAGCAAGTTGTTACGTTTAGATTTCACCTCTTTGACATGTGTTAGGATTTTTTATGGAATAAAGGCAACATATATCTCTTTTCTATATGTTCAGGCAGCGGTTGAAGTGGGAATTTAGAAGTGTCAGTATGGAAATTCAAAGCGAATGGCTGGAGCTTTAGGGATTTTGATAGTATGAAATTAATTTTATATATGCCATTTAACATAATATAGTATATTATAAAATATATTCGATTATGCATGATTATTCTTACATTTTGTATGTACCAGTTTTAATAAATTGCACATTTTGTTTGCAAAATTAATCAAAGTTTAAGCTCAAAATAGAGCAAATGTATAATAGTTTATGACTGTGTGAGTAGTTCTTATATGCCTCTAGATGTGAGTGTGAAAATGTGGGAGCAAAGGTGGCAGTAGGAAATGCGGTATGTCTGTCAATATATAGTATATGAAATATATGAACTCAATAATAGCCACTTACTCATACTTGCCAACTTTTCCTCGTTTGGCTTCAGGGAGATCCTGGGAGAGGTGGGGGGTGGGGCTTGATGAATCGCATCATTTTGGCCTGCCCCCTAAACGATTGTCACAATTTTGGCCAATTACAGCTAAGATGATGTAGGCGGCATATGCGTTAAAGAAAAGCAGCTAATGAATCTCTAGAGACTGAAGTGTCTTTTACATTTCTGTCTCCATTACTGAAGTCATGTTGTCTTACCTGTCAGTCTTTGATTAAATCCTGGTCTCCATGAAAATGGCCACTTCCATAGGCATCAATACATGGACATAGGACACAATTTCTGAACTGTGTCATCATGCCACAGATGGCGAAGCCAACCACGTCTTGTACTGGCTCAGCATCAGTGAGAATGCCAGACTTTTCAGGGAGTGAGGGAGATCACCCCTAACTCAGGGAGTCTCCCTGACATTCAGGGAGAGTTGGCAAGTATGCACTTACTTTTAAGTAAGTAGCTCCTGGAGTGTCTTTACTAGTGTCTGGTCTGTGAGGGGAGGTGCTGCCCGGATGTTAGAGGAGTAACCCGTTCCTTTTTTATGGTGTGCTGTAGACAATTCTCTTTCCTGTGCGGATCACTCTAGTGATGATGTCATCAATGGATGTACGGAAGCCCAAAGCTCCAAAAAGCTCAGAAAGCCGTTTTCTCCTATGCTCCCCCTAGAACACCCCATCGATGAGCCGATCCCTTACTTGCTGCTCCGGCAGTGGTGGCTGTTAATGTTAATCACATGCTTTGCCAGCAAAGCACCTGCTGGCAGAGAATGAGAGAAGCTTTAAATGGAGTGGGGAGACGAAGTGCCAGTATATCATTTCAGCACATACCGGCCCACTTTGAGCACAATGTTCAGCAGATTCATGGATTAAAGTTTCTATGCACAGGGAGCCGGTACCCTTTACAAGGCAAGTTCATTTAACCTTTTCAACTAAAATAGGTATAATTGATCCAAATGATCTATTTCTTAAATGCAAGTCCTTTCCTGCTCATTACTATTAGTTAGGTACAATTTGTAGCACAGTACCTGTATCTGCAGACTGTCTTCAGTAGGAGACAGTGGTTGCGTGACCTTATATACGGATATAATCTACCTCTCCATCCCGCAACAGGTAACCATCACTCATACAATAATAGACACAACACCAATCAGTGTAGAGAAAATGACCACAAATTTTAACCCTTATGGTGAGGGCATACCAGGGAAACCCATGGCCAAATGCCACATATACAGCAGTGAATCTACAAACCAAGGATCACATTAAAGTTCTCATCAGCCAGCCACCTAATCATGGTGATAAATCCAAACTCTGGATTTTAATAACCTAAACCATCCATACACCACCAATTCAACCGGAGTCACTAATAACCGATTGGGACACCAATCCAACCAGGTACCCCTCCACTTAAATTGCCCCAAGAGGGATATTTTCCACCTAAAAATTGTCCTCTGCTCCCAAGCCACTCATTTGCCCTCTGTACTGCTCCATGTATGTCAGGATTCCCAAATATGAAGACCACGGAGAGTAGCGCAAGTGAAACAAAGTAGATTTATTTTAGCACAGGTCAATGCAGCAGATGGTAAGGCATTTAACATAAGTCTATAGAATCAGGATAGCTGAGGAACAGGAGTACTGTAAACAAGGCAAACAAGAATAGCTGCAGGTACTGGATATTAGGATACCAGGTTTAGCTGGGAATTTAGAGATGCTGGATATCAGGCATTATGGGTTAAATGCAGGTACGAGTTTAGCTAGAAAGTTGTAAACCAGGCATAACAGGATGACTGTGGGTACAGCTACAAAGAGACTGGATTACTAGGCTTAGCAACTGAAGCAAGAAATACTGGTGCACAGGTATAACTGATGAAATGCAGGAACAATGAGAGTCAGGCAAGCCAGAGGTCAGAAGCTGGCAGATCCACAATAATACCAGGGAGTAAGCAGGAGTCAAATACCAGGGAGCAAGTCAGGATCAGATCACAGGACTTACACAGAGAAACCAGCAGCAAAGACAATTGATCAACTGGCCCAGACTGCTGGGAGAGGCAGTCTCTTGAAGGCCAGAGACAGGTGATTAGGATCAGGTGACACACATGAGGGAGTATTAACCCCTTGCTGGCAGGAACAGATGAAGGCACAGCAGCGGCACAGGAGGAGATGCTGAAATGCACCCAGGGGCAAATCATGACCTTGTATGTGTATATTAAGTATTCCTAACCCAATGTCTGATACAGGCACTCCATCCGGCGGATATAAGACGGATGTTTTGTTGTCCAATTCTCAATGTCTGATTTTTCTACCTTCAGGCTAATTTTTTGTAATCACTTTAATTAAAGTTTAACAAGGTTGTAAGCAAATGAACATTGCCGTCATAAACAGTTGCAAGTGGCACAGTTAGGAAGAAATAACAGGTATCGATACAGATGACAATTTACATAAGTTTCTCTCAGTTGTAATATTTAAAAAATAACCACAGTAAATCAGCAATTTACAATAATCTAGGTATCTTAGAGGTGGTGAAATTGGTTTTCATCAATGCAGAGGGGGGGGGGGGGTTATTGGATGGCGTGATAGTGTTGGCAACATCCAGGATGATGCAGGGTCTGTGATGATGTAGTACTACAAGTTCCCGCATGCCTAAACACTTAATGGCTGGGCAGGATGGGACCTGTAGTGAATAATGGGCAAAATGGTTAATTCTATTTTTTACAAAATTAATCCACACCCACCACCCAGAGGTGGTGCCCTAGTGCTATTTAACATGGAACTGGTTAAACCTAAGAGGCGCACATTTTTTTGTGGCCTCGATGCCCCTAGGGAATCCCATCTCATGCTGACTAGCATACAGCTGGTTTGGCACTGGGACAAGGGGACCCCACAATACAGGTTCCCTGCTATAGTGTCACCAGCCCTGCTCGGCATAATCTAGTGCTGGTAGTGGTAATTTCTGTGGACCCCACTCTTTTTGTCCCCCCTGGATTTGCAAGTCCCAGAATAGGCTTGCAGAACTAGGGTTGGTTAAGCTTTTGATGTGGGGGTGTCCTAGAGGAGTAACTGCGGCTACTTACCCCTCAGTGTTAACTCACCCTTACTGTACTATGCCCATGCCTGCCCACACACTATGCTCCTGGTTCCACCTCTCTAGGCCTAGATGGGGCAATGGGGAGATATGTCTTAATCTGAGAGCAGCCTGAGATGTGCTTATATTGCGGTAGCACTCACAAGTGCCTTTCTCGCTTATGAGTCTGATTTATGTCCGATTCCACATGACCAGAGTCTGTAATTGGATGCAGAGTAGACACACTATCTATGTAGCAAGTCTAGAGTCTCTTCCAATGTTAGATACACCATACCTGTAGCCCACCTCCCAATGGCCGCGATTTTCTCAAAACACTCCCGATTCATGGTGACCAGAAGGGGTTGATATTAGTAGTTTCGGATGTGGCCTCAGGGAAAAGTGAGTATGGTTGGATGGATCAGTGGCGTGAGACTATTAGTTTATTGGTGGGACTAATCATTTAATGGGAGTAGGGGCTATTTATTTATTGGTGGGGCCATTCATTTAATGGGGTAGGGTCTATTAATTTAACAGGAGTAGAGGCTAATAATTTATTGGTGAGCCTAATAATTTTATGCGATTGGGGTCTAATAATTTAACAGGGGTATTGGCTATTCCTTTGTTGGTGGGGCTATTCATTTAATTGTGTTATTACTATTGTGGTGGGGGCTATTAATTTACTACTGGAGAGGTTTGGCTGCTTTTAATTGAATGTGGGACAGAGTTTGGCTAGAAGAAGGCCTATTTATGAAATGTGAATGCATTTAATTTAACGTTGTGGCCAGTAGGAGGGAAATATGCCTATTTGTTAAATGTAATCAATATTAATTTAATCTTGGGAAGGAGGCCTGATTATTAAACATGGGTTCTCTGATTTAATGTCAGGGCTGGTTAGAGGAGGGAGGCCTGAACTGTTCACTCGTTGCTTTGCTTTTCTTGAGAAGAATAATGACTATCACTTTTCCAAAAAGGACCCCAACAGGATCCATCCAAGCAGCAAGTGAGTTTAAGACACTAAACACAGTTCCAGGTAGTCAAAGCTGCAAAAACAGGTAGACAGCAGCACAGTGTTGGAGAACGGTCTAGTACGCCCCCACAGTAGAATGGATACTTCTCTTCCAGCAGTGCGCGCCTTCGGAGGCATTATCTACTCCCACCAATGATGGGGGGAGGGTGCCAGTGGTCTCTCCCGCTGATGTCCCAATTGTAAAGCGCTATGGAATTTGCTGGCGCTATATAAATAAATAAAATTTCTAATTATGACTCTGGTTGAGCGTATGTGAGTTGCGGGTGCTTGTGTCAGGGACCTGTTTTGGGAGGTGTGCTGTAGTCAGATCATCAAAATGTTGACAGCAGCAAATAATATTTCAGTAGATGAGTATTCTGGTGTCCTGTTCACTTGTGTGATTATGTTATTTGGGGACAGGGTTGCATGTGACAAGAACAGTTTGGGTCTGTAGAACTCTATCAGATCTTGCCATCTACAACAAACCGACCGATTTGCGGATTAATAAGTTTGCTGACTGTGGTTATGATAGACAGGGTTTAGGCTATATACACACTACAGTGTTGTCAGCCGATTATCGGGTAATCACACGATAAACAACCGTTCACACAGATATCACTTTAGTGTGTACGCTGCAACAATGAACAATTGCCGTTCCAGAGCCCATCATATCGTTGAACGAGACTTTAACTCAACTAAAAATCTATGATGGAACAATTTCGATCCAATCCTGCAGTGTGTATGCACTCACGACCGCAGTCTCCATAGATCTCTATGGCGTGTGCAGAGCCAGGAGCTTTTCAGCCGATGGTTATGAGAGATGAAGATCACAGATCTGATGATAAACTGTGTAATACTTTAATAGTGTGTACACAGGAATCGACATGCTGATCAGGACTTTTCTTTTCAGTCGCTGGTAAAATTGCTAAAAATATTGCATGGTTATAATTTCCCTGTAGTATCTACCCAGACTTACTACAAACAAAAGTGCAGTTAGCAGCAGGAGGTACATGGTCTCCCAACAGCACAAGGTCATGATGTGAGTCTCATCACACTGATGTGGCAAGATTGTGTTGTGAAACCACTACACGAAACAAAGGTCATACAAGCAACTTGTTGTAGTTTCTCTCGTCACACTGTTTATACACTGACATACATATACAGTACTAGTTCTGTAGTTACTTAGACTGGTAAATGACACAAATTCAAGTTCTACCACTTCTTAATTACGGTTACCACAAAGATGGTGCAAACAAACACACCTGTCACGTTACCTTCTGCCTGAAATTGGCTGCTGAAATCTCACAAACAAATAGTTGATGCAATTTGACGGATATGTTCTGGATAACCGACCTTCCTTAGCAACATCTTTAATCAAATAAACTGTAGACTGTGCTGCTCCCATGGATATATTTGTTGCTTGGTTATAACTTCCCCGTCTTTTTAATGAAATAAAGTTTATTTTACCCTATTTTTACTATAGTTTAATATTAAACTATAGAAAAAAATATGGTTAAAAAAAAAAGGACTTGTATGACTTTTTTGGTGACAGATTCAGGCGTGTAGGTGCACGCATGTTAGCTCTCTATGAGGCCCTATTTGTTCTTGTGAGTGCTGCTGGGAGGAAAACATTTATGGGTTGTCCAGTGTGGAATCATTGACCACAGCTCCACTTTTAATAGATTTTCTCTTTCCCTGGGAAGGAGCTTTGTGACAGTTTGATCATTTCAATGATTAAAGTTCATTATCACCGCCATAAGATTGCTGAGAACACAATGATGTTTCTCTAGATATTTCCTGTATTTTGCTGTGTGAATAAGTAAAGAAATTGGGGAAGTTAATATCAGTGTTCCTTGGCACAAGCATCGACTGGTTTCAGATGTGGCAAAACATTTTCCCACTTTCTGCTTGTAGTGTTAATACACCAGTTAATATCACAATGAATAGCCTGTGTATTTGTATAGGTGAGGGAGCTTATGACGAGTACAGAAAACAATTGTGTTTTGCAGCAGTGAGTGTGTTTGGAAAAATACGATGATTGAGATGACAATGAATTGCCTGTGTATTTCTATATCTAGCTAATGACAAGAACAAGAAACCATTGTTTTGGGGGAAGTTATTGTTTTGTATTGAGGGTGTAAAACAAGGAAAAAGATTAATCAGGCAGGTAACACTGCACTACTGACTACACAGCTATGTAGCAACTGAAGTACGCACATGCAGTGAACTCTGATAAATGGAACATTTTCTAATTGGTCAAAAGTTTTAAGTGGAGTACCTCAAGGTTCCGTTGTGGGGTCACTCCTTTTTAATATATTTATTAATGACCTTGGTGACGGTTTAGAGAGTAAAGTTTCTATTTTTGCAGATGACACTAACTCTGTAAGGTAATAAAATCAGAGCAAGTTGTAGCTTCTCTACAGAGGGACTTAAATAAACTGGAGGATTGGGCGGCCAAATGGAATATGAGGTTTGACATAGATAAATGTAAGGTTATGCATTTAGGGATCAAAAACAAGAACGCAATCTATAAATTAAATGGAATTAATTAAGGAGTATCTATAATGGAAAAGGATTTGGGAGTGCTTGTAGACAGTAGACTTAGCAATAGTGCTCAATGTCAAGCAGCAGCTGCAAGGGCAAATAAAGTATTTGCATGCATAAAAAGGAGTATAGATGCAAAGGAAGACAGTGTAATTTTGCCACTGTATAAATCGTTGGTAAGACCTCATCTTGAATATGCAGTACAGTTCTGGGCATCACTCTATAAAAAAGATAATTTGGAACCAGAAAGGGTTCAGAGAAGGAGGACAAAATTGATAAAGGGTATGGAGTCATTAAGTTATGAGGAAAGGTTAGCCAGTTTAGGCATGTTTACTTTAGAAAAAAGGCATCTAAGGGGAGATATGATTACAATGTAGAAATACATTAAGGGTCAATACAGAGAACTTTCATGGGAAATTTTTCCCCCAAGGACTATACACAGGATACGTGGTCACCCCCTAAGGTTAGAGGAGAGGAAATTTCACAACCAGCAAAGGAAGGGGTTCTTTACAGTAAGGGCAGTCAAGATATGGAATTCACTGCCAGGGAAGGTTGTGATGGCAGATTGAATAGACATGTTTAAGAAAGGGTTAGCCAAATTTTTAGCGGAATAGTGTATCCAGGGATATGACTGTTAATTAAAATGTAGGATAATAGTGGATTTAGGGTAAAAATAGGATTGCAATATTGGGTCTGGGGGGATTTTCACAATTGAAACAGATTGGCGGTTGCTTACTCTGGATCAATTTCAAATATAAGTGCAGGATCGCAGGAGATCGAAAATAGGTTGAACTTGATGGACTGGTGTCTTTTTTCAACCTCGTCAACTATGTTACATGTGTGTACAGCATACTTGCCAACTTTGTAAAGTTGGCCTCCGGGAGATCTGGGGGAGGTGGGCGGGAGGGGGCGCAGTTCAGTGAATTGCGTCATTTGGTACCACCCCTAAATGGACAACACAATTTCTAGCTTATTACAACGGGGGGCGGGGCCATGATGACGCATGAATCTTGTCATAAGCCCCGCCCCGCTACTCAACTAAGGTGGCCAAGGACCGGGAGGTTGCCCTGCTCTCCCCCAGGAGTCCAGGAGGACCCCCAGAAATTCGGGAGTCTCCCGGATGTTTCGGGAGAGTTGGAAACTATGGTGTACAGTTGTATGGGCTACTGATACCTGCAGTAACAGGGAACACCCGCAGACATTTTTTACTAATAGAATTCAGGAACAACTGGAAAGTCAATTATGCAAAAAGTCGCCATAGAGTGCACAAAAGTGAGATTCGATTTCTGCAAGTGTCCTAGATTTCCACTAAGAGAAAGCAAGATTATGGCGCTTGTGGGTGTGGTTCCCAAGTGAGGTGCTTACAGATCAGTGGTCCTAGTTCCAATGGAAAGTCATACAATGGGAAGAGTATGAGGTAACACTGCTCAGGACCACACACTATCATTCCCAGACCAGTGGTCTCTGTGAAAGGTTCAAGGAAGAGCAACTGTAAGGGGAGGACAATATTAGAGAGGTGGATTTAATGTTGTGGCTGATCAGTGTATACAGTACTAGTTACCTAGATTGGAAAATGTCACAAATTCAAGTTCTACCACTTCTTAATTACGGTTACCACAGAGATGGTGCAAACAAACACACCTGTCACATTACTTCCCTCTGTCCCCAGCTCCAAAAATGGACGTAAGAAGTTAACACATAACACACACACACATATATGTCTACACTAGCGCACAAACAGCAGCTCCGTCTGATCAGTGGTGACTCCAACATCGGGAGTGTTCGTGCTGGGAAAGAGGACAGAAGACTATTATAGAAAGATCATGCTGCAGTACAATGCTCTTGCAAAACCACTGAAACACTTGGGGGTAAATGTATCAAGCTGAGAGTTTTCCGGTGGGTTTGAAATACCAATCAAATTCTAGTTATCATATATTTAGTACATTCTACAAAATGATAGCTAGAATCTGATTGGTTGCTATAATGTTCCGCTATATCTCTACAGTGGCGATGTTCAATACAGGAAGTTTGAACCAACCAACGGTGAGGCCTATCGTTAGATGCTCTAATACAGGTAGACCTTACGGTGACCGGTCGCAGTCAGAGCATTTTGATAGTTTTTAGAAACAGATAACCTTATCTAATATTGAGCGGCGGAAACGTTTAACTGCTGTTTTTCAACCATAAAGAAGGCAGATATTTGATAAGAATGCATTACACATCACTGTATCAGGCTCAAAATGTATGTTAGTAATTCCTCTTCAATGGATTTAATTCCAAGGCTGAATTGCTGCCCTATTCTAGGCTACCAGTAATTTCCTTCAGACAGGATTTATTTCCCACGATTTCCTTCAGGACGTAGAGGAAGCAGTAAAAATCTATTTCAATAGAGGTGTAATCATCCAATAATAAATGTTGCACAAATAAGTGCTCAGAGATCAGCTCCACATGCAATAAGCAGAAGCAATGAAACTCACATAAAGTGGTTATACAGCCTCTATTACTTCTCTATATTCTATTCTCTGCATCAGAAGTGATCTAGTCCGTTCCCGCAGCTCCTGACCACTGTGTGGCCAGGCCCTTCATTTTTGACAGTCATAACTAATTGCGTTCCAGCATGGAAAACACTGTATCTAGGCGTCCTCTAACCTCACACAGATCTACCATGTCCTTGTAGGTAATGTTTGTGAAGCCTTCTCTCAGATGCAGTAGATATTTAGGCAGTAGGGTCTAAGCCTCCAGTGATGACCAAAAATTCAAGTACTGTACAGTAAGAAGCCATCAACTACATGATCTACCACAAGTGCGTGGACAGCGTTAGTTTATGTCCTGTCTATTTGGATGCGCAGCAAGGCAGAGCCTAGTTGGGTAGTAAGCACTCAACGATGAGGATCAATCATTGAATCAACAGAAAGCCAAAACAACACACCACACCTCACCTCTCTCACCACAAATATCTACCATCCATCATCCCAACTTATTTTTATTTTACATTCCAACTCTTTTATGTATCACTGAAAAACAAAGCCACACCTTGAAACTCCAAGAAGAAGCCCCCACATTACTCATGCTTACATAATCCACAGTCCTCGCAGTCATTTCCCAATTCCAGACAAAGTCCCCACAGGGCTGTGATAACAGTATAAAAGGTGAATCCAGGGAACACATCACCAGGTTCACATTCAGCATCGTTCCCTGATACACCACACAGAGTTCAATTCCCAAGTTCAGTGAGAGGAAGGATGGCTCACTATTCGCTGCTGTGCCTCCTGGCCATTTGTGGAGTCTACCTAGGTATGTACTTATATGTTCGGTGTTATATAGTGTTTAATCAAGTGTAAAAAGCTAAGTATTGTGTATATATTTCAACAATGTAGAAATATATAATTTGCATATCCCATTTTGTGCGTATATACATACATATATATATATATATATATATATATATATAGATAGATAGATATTTGCCATAAATTAACCCTATTTATGAAGCGCATTTGATGCACACTGCAAACGTTTTGGTTCTGCACCAACGTGACTATATGGTTTTTCACCAACGCGTTTTACGTCTACTCTTCGCTCTCAGGAGACGCTCACACACGCCACAAGTGCACCTAGTTTTCTGGAGCAGCTCAGAAAGATTTCCTTTGTGGAACAAGATTGCCGAAACTAGATAAAGGTATGGGGAATGGTCATTACTTGCCACTCCACAAGTTACTTGAATTTTGCGACCAGCTCAGAGCTGGCGGTCTTCAGGTCATGTCCTACACTTTTGACGAGACCCGTTTCGCACCCTAATGTGGCATTTTGGCAGAGAAACGCATTTCCAGGTGCCGAGCAATGTAATACACAGCAACACAAAAATAAAATTGCTACAGTCCCTATGGCCCCTCACTACCATGAATAATATAAGCCATAAATAAGTTTCAATCGAACAGTATTTTAGGAGAAAAATATAAAAGTTTATTTAAGGAAAAGAGAGTCACTAAATCATTGTGAGGTTGAGCCGTGCTGCTCTTGCAGTTTTCCTGCCTCTATGAACACCTAGGTGCACTATAGTTTGAGGACTAGTGTAACGAAAGCAGAGCCTAGGTATACACCTTGATGTGCACTGGACGCCGGGGACGCCTGGCAAATTTTAGCCCGGGGAGCAAGAATCGACTAAGGAGCCAATTAGGAACATTTTACAGGAAAGAAAATGCAGGTGGCCCAGTGACCCGGCCCAATTTAGCCCTTTAAGGGACAGGGATGGGCCCGGGGGGGGGCAGATGCCTCCCCCACCCCAGCCCAGCCTGCCCCTGACTGGACGCACCACCCAGAACAAACTGTGTAAAACCAAAGCATGTTACAAGTGTATCAAGTACTCTTGGTAAATAGCCTTCACTATGTACAGTTTGTGCTACACTAGGTGACAGCAAAACATGTACTATTATATATACATAAACAAGCACCTCCATAAGTCTACGAGGCAAACAGAGTAGAGATAATGCAAACGTCTACTACAGTATTATGAATGCCATAACCAGAGGCAAAAGGGGCGTTTGCATTGTGCCCATAGGGATAGAGCACAACACTAATGAAGAGACCCTTACAAGAACTAATGTCTTAGCTCTTATATATCATAGAAAGTGTTAAGATTCCCTCTTTCTGAAAGGGGAGTCTCCCCTTCAAGTTGCCTGACAAAGGTCAATCAAACAAGATAAAAGTGAATAGTCTTTGTCCTAAATCTGACCCTTCCCCAAGTTTTATCCCTAAACCTAAGGTTAGCCCAGTGCTCAGTCTAATCATGTTTTACCAAGTGGTGTGGGTCCCACTAAGGTGACAATAGCAGAGCAAGGGTTAATTCCATCTGTCTGAACATCACAAAGAGACTCTCAGAATGCAAAGCTGACTTTCTGGTCAACATATTCTTAACCTCAGTAAACATAAAGGTCTTTCTATTTATTTGTTACCCAATAGTTTCATCTTGTTATTTGATAACAATAATAGTAATATTCAATAACAGAGAATATCAGAGCTTGGGTGTGTTCATCTTTGGTGGGAACATGTTGATCAGACACATGAATGAGAGGCTGTGTGTGACAATGACACAACAACACAACAAACCACATTATAGGACACCTGCCAGAGAGCGGCGCGTCCTTTGCATTCTGTCTCTGACCACAGAGTGACGTCATTATGGGAGATGCACTAATGAGCACTGACTGCTTTTTAGATTGTCCTTAATAGAGGATAAATGTATACAACATACATATCGACTTACCAGTCACTTGCTAAGTTCATTTCAATTTTCATTGCCTACAAGAACTAAAAGAGTGAAATATATATATATATATATAGTTTTAATTTTTGTGACAAACATTATTATCTGTCCAAAATCTTTATGAGTGACCAAAAACATACAACAGCTTTCATTTGCTGTATACGAGTTTCAGCATTTGTGATTTTTCTAAATGTATGGAGCACGAGCATAGTACAACTTCTCCAATTCCAAATGCTGGATGTAATACTCACGATCAGTTCTCCCTATAATTCTGCATGCATTGGCAACTGTTCATCACCATTTTGCTAGTCCTACTTGCAGTATTTAATTCTTAATAGTTACTCTCATTTTGTATGTTCTTTATATATACAGTGACACTTATTTTGCTCTTTCTGCTTGGAGCAAAGCTCAGTAATAGTTTTTATTTTGTATTTTAGTCTTTGTCTGTGTGTGTATTTTAGGGAATTTAGACTGTAAGCTCCAATGGGGCAGGGACTGATGTGAGTGAGTTCTCTGTACAGCGCTGCGGAATCAGTGACGCTATATAAATAAATGGTGATGATGATGATGTTACATAAGTTATAGAGCATTTCCCCTTCAACAGTGATGCACTGTTATTAGTAATTCCAATCTTAAGTGTGGAATTCATAGTGTGGAATATGACCTGTTATTGGCTAGAAGCACATCGGGTCCAAAGCTCACAGCAAAAAAATCTACAATAGGGAGTGTTCACCTTCTTTTTTAAATTTCTATCTGACTCAACAACTGATGAAATGAGGTATATGTTTAAATGAAGATACACATTATGATCAATTAAAAGCCAGTGAAATGTGATCCTGTTCAGTGATCAAGTCATGTTGGACATTATATTGCTTAATGTGTTTAAAAAGGGCATTGTATGTGATATGTAAAGGAGCAGTGTGACCCAAGGAACTAAGTTATATATACATTTTTTTTTTTTTTAATGTGGCCCAAAAACACCATACCAACAGTGAAGTTTGGAGGTGGGAACATCATGGTGTGGGGCTGTTTTTCTGCATACGGTACTGACATACTGCATATGATTGAAGGAAGGATGAATGGAAAAATGTACCAAGACATTCTTGATAAAAATCTGCTGCCATCTACCAGGATGCTGAAGATGAAACGAGGGTGGACATTTCAGCAAGACAATGATCCCAAACACACAGCCAAGGACACTCTCAATTGGTTTCAGAGAAAGAAAATAAAGCTGCTAGAATGGCCCAGCCAATCACCTGATTGGAATCCAATTGAAAATCTACGGAAAGAAGTGAAGATCAGAGTTCACAGAAGAAGCCCACGGAACCTTCAAGATTTGAAGACGATTTGCGCTGAAGAATGGGGCAAAGTCACACCTGAGCAATGCATGCGACTAGTTTCTCCATACAGGAGGCGTCTTGAAGCTGTCATTACCAACAAAGGCTTTTTTACAAAGTATTGAATACATTTCTGGAAGCTTGCTTAATTCTTTTTTCCTGTGTCATTTCACATTATTACACAAAACTTCATTTATGGACATCTACGGTTTGATTTCTCTACATCAAGCTGCTATTAATTATTTATAATTCTACACAGTGTCATGGTCTACCATGGCAACCACAGTCACATGGCACATGATGTAGTGAGTTTTGGTACACCCTCTAAGTAGAGTGATGTTGAAAAGGAGATAATGATTTGTAGAAGGACAGCTAAGTAAATGACTAACATATGCATGCTTAATCGATACTTAACTTACTGTGTAAAGAGAAATAAAACTTATTTGGGATTAATGTCTAGTTTCGCATGCTTTATTGATAGGAATGGTCCTTACTGCCAAGTGTTCCTAATGTTAAGTTAATTTTGTTTGTTTTCTTACAGGACAGGTTCACACCAAAGAGTGTTATAAGTGTGACTTTATGTTCCTTTCCCAGTGTATGTTCACTAACAGCAGGAGCGTTCAATGTGTAGATGACACATTCAATTGTGGAAGAATGAGGTTCCAAATAGGTAATGTGTGTTCTCTTTTTACTTTGAAAAGTGGGTCAGTAGTATTGAAGCATTTAGCTTTAAAAACTTGAAGGCGGAGGGTGGAAAACCACTTTAAATGTTAATTGAACATATCAGCCAGACCCCCTGGGACTTTGGCTAAGAGTTGTTTATGATGATCTAGTAGGTGGTATTTAGAATTGATGTCAACTATGAGAGGAAGATTAGACAGATAGAATGCCAGTAGATGGACCCATAATCATTCTTTAGGTGTCAAATGGGATGGCTGGAAACTCTTATTGGATGATAACTCCATCTGATCGTCTATGTAGTCATTGTCGGACCATGTTAATGTTGGCCCAGGTGATTCAGGCAAATAGTCACGTCTCAAATATGGTCATACAAATGCATCACCTAAACATTTGAAAGATGTTTATTGGAGTATGGGGTGAGTATGACAAGATGATTGATTTGATGTTTCTTGTAGTAGTTAGTGAACATAAGTGAAAGATTTGATAGATGTCCGTTGGGATAGTTGGTGAGGAGGATCCAATAAATGTTTATATGGGCAGTGGTGAATAAAATAGGGAAATTTAATAGATTATTGGAGTAGTGAGCACAAGAGGAAGATGTGATATATGTTTGCTGGAGTAGTTGGTGATGGGACAGTTGGTGACGAGAAGAGGAAGATCTATCAGATGTTTGTTCAAGTAGTTGATGAAAATAAAAGGGAATCTATTAGATGTTTGTTTGGGTAGTTGGTGAAGAGAATAGGGGGATCTGATAGATGTGTGCTATATAGATTGTGTAAAGAAGAGGGAGGTCTAATAGATGTGTGTGTGGTAGTTGGTGAAAAGAAGATCTTTGATGCTTGTCAGTGTAGTTGGTCAGAAGAAGAGGCAAATCTATTAGATGTTTGTTGGGGCAGTTGGTGAAAAAAAAGAGGGCAATCTGATATTTGTTGGGGTAATTGGTGAGTAGAATAGGAGAATCTGATGTTTGTTGGGTATTTGGTGAGAAGAAAAGGAGGATCTGTTAGATGATTGTTGGGTTCGTTGGCAAGCAGAAAAGTAGGCTCTGTTAGATGTCTCCTGGTGCAGCTGGTGAGAATAAAAGGAGAGGAGGATCTGTTAGATATTTGTTGGGGTAGTTGGTGAGAAGAAGAGGAGGATCTGTTAGATGTTTATTGGTGTAGTCGGTGAGAAGAAGAGGGCGATCTGATGTTTGTTGGGAAGGTTGGTGAGTAGAAGAGGAGGATCTGATAAATGTTTGTTGGGATGGTTGGTGAGTAGAATAGGAGAATCTGATGTTAGTTGGGTAGTTGGTGGGAAAAAAAGAGTAGGATCTGTTAGATATTTGTTAGGGTAGTTGGTGAGAAGAAGAGGAGGATCTGTTCGATGTTTATTGGTGAAGTTGGTGAGAAAAAGAGGGTAATCTATTAGATATTTATTCAGGTAGTTGGTGAGAAGAAAAGGAGGATCTGTTAGATGATTGTTGGGTTCATTGGCGAGCAGAAAAGTAGGCTCTGTTAGATGTCTCCTGGTGCAGCTGGTAAGAAGAAAAGAAGGATCTGTTAGATGGTTGTTGGGATTGTTGGTGAGTAGAAGAGGAGGATCTAATTGATGGGTGTTGTATATAAAAAAAAATTGAAAGCAAAAAAAACCTAAGAAAATGTTATACAATTCAGGTGATCGATGTATAGTTATAGTCATTAAAGAGATGAGCTATGTGGAATTTAATTGCCTTCTCGATTGTAATTTACTATATAAATACCTAATTACTGCAAACTTGCTATCATACTAAATGAGTTAATGATTATTTTTTCCAGCTTTAAAAATGGTCTTTTCTTTTCCCCAAAACAGGAACCCAGCCTGTTTTTGAAAAGTATGGATGTTATGCCGAAGGATTTTGCAACAGAACTCAACAAGTGTCAGGAGTGCTTGATATACTCCAATACAATTCTACCTGTTGTATATCAAACTTCTGCAATGGGGGCTTCACAGTCCAAGCCCCTCACCTCCTCTTTCTAGCAACACTCAGCAGTTTTATACTGTACATTATATCTTGAAATGAACAATAATTCTATCTAGCTTTGTAATGAACACAGAACGCGGCTCATTCATATCTATATTCTCTTCTTGGATACATAGGAGTTTTTAACATTGTGCAAACGCAAGAAATATTACCTTATAAATGGGAAGATAGCAGCAATAAATGAAAGAAAACATCTGATTGGCTGTAAAACATGAAGCTATCTGCCCTCTGCATTTGTTTCAGATATGGACCCTCTGGTAGAACAGGAAGAGCCTGAGTGATACTAGCCCTGCCACTTATATTGGGTTCCATTCATTGTTCCATTGGCTGCACTAATATGATTTATATCTAATACCCTCTTCAATAATAGCCCCAACCACAAGACCAGCCAGGATATAGCCACTGATGACAATAGCTCATTGCCTAAAGATTTTAATGGGATAAAGTTCCAGGTTTGCACCATGTTAATACCATACTTGCCAACCTTATGTTGGCCGGGTCCTGGAGATACTGGAGGGCAGGAGGGGTGTATGGGCAGAGGGGGCGGGGCTTCACTATTTGCGTCATTTTGACCCCACCCCTGGTGATGTAATGCCTGTTTTGGGTCTTTTTAAAAAGAACCCAAACAAGCAGTACATCACTGGGGGCCCCTTCCCCCTCCACCTGTACATTCCGGCGCTAATTTTATTTAAGTGGGCAGATGGGCCAGATGTGGGAGAATCGCCAGCTCTCCAGGGAGTCCGTGAGACCGACCCGAATTTCGGGAGTCTCCCGGACATTGCGGTAGAGTTGGCAAGTATGGTTAATGCCTCACACTTTAAGAGCAAGGGTCGGGTGAACGCCATAAGTTAGTACTTCAGGGGCTGGTTATTCCTCCTGTGAGGCGAGAACCTTGTCTGGCCGCCCTTCAGTAACTGACGGCAGAAATATCACAGGTATTCTCCCTCTATTGCTTTGCGCCATTCACAGCGCTACAGCAATGAGCGGCCCGGAACGTTCACAAGACACTTTGCAGTGCAAATTTAAAAGAAATCTCTGCTCATTTTTCCTCACACCCCTATGAAAATGAGCAGAGATTACTACTACCGTATTTGCCGGCAAGGTGCGCGGCAGGATATCCACTTGCCACATCGCCGGCACTTTAAATCTCCCCCATAGATTGGAATAAAACAGTCACCCTAGTATGGTAACAGAATACTCGCCAGGCTCTATCACTGGAATAAACTATTTCTCAGACAGGCAGGTGCTTTTGTTTTAATCAATGTTGGGCAAATATTTTGTGTTATTTACTCAAGCATAATTTGCTGATATTAGACAGACCCCCTCATATGTATCCCCTCCTCTCCATCTAAACATACAAAAGGTGCTATAATTCTATAATTCAATCTTCAGGTCTATTTGCAGATGGGGTTAATGAGGGGTTAAATTGAGAAACCCTGAAAACTTTGCCCGTTGGCAAACTTTGAAGACCTTGGAGAAGGAACCAAATACTTCTTCTACAATCATATAGTACACCTGTCTCTTACACACCCAGTGAAGGCAGCCATTATGGGAGCTCAACTAATATTCATAGGAGCACAACTTAAATATTCACTAGGAACTAGTGACAACCACGAGGATGTCTGAGCATACTTGCCAACTTATGGCAGTCGGCGTCAGGGAGTTGCCGGGGAAAGGTTGGCGTGCGGGGGGCGGGGCTCAGAAAATCGCGTCATTTTGGTCCCGTCTCCGAGACATAATGACGCAAATGCGTCATTTTACAGCGGGGGCAGGGCCAAATGCCGCGATTCTCAGGGAATTGCTGCATTTTGGATTTAAGTCTGCCCACTTCACTAGAAAGTGAGCAGATGCGGGAGGCTTCTATACTCTCCTGGGAGTCCCACCCGGAATCCGGGAGTCTCCTGGACATTCCGGGAGAGTTGGCAAGTATGACATAGTGGAAGAAACAGTTTTGTAGGCTGAGCCACAAATGTGGACATTTATGTAAGCTGGACTAGACTAGAAAATTGACAGAACTGTTTGCTACAGCATTTTAATTTTGTACACCCCTTTTGTGATTTTTTTCTACCTCAGTGCAAGTCCATTGTTATCAGTTATCACTCAGAAAGGCTCCCTGCATCGTTGTCCAATGAGGTTACTTACAGGAAGTCCAATGTGCAAAGGGAAAATGCTTCCCCTTGATCAAATCCTTGTCCCAAATAGCTTTATTTCCTTAAACACTGACATATATAATTATAAATGTTACTATAACTTTTCTATATATTTAATTACATTTTGGGTTTAATGGACATTCAAATTGTTATTTTGATTGTACTCTATAACTGCCTGTAAATATTTTCTTAATTTGACTTGACTGAATGTAACATACTGATTATCTAATCACATACTGTAATGATTATATAAATGATTGTTGATGTTGGTGGTTATTGTCTACATACTATTTTAAAATAAAGGTCCAAAAGTACAGTAATTTTGCTAATATTTGCATTTATCCTTTTTGCTTCTGAAAATGTTTATTTCAGAGGCATCTATTTAAATAGTGTGGAAGTAATTACTGATTTTTAGCAAAATGGTCACTCAGGCACTGATTGTCCACAGTTCCAAACACAGCAAGGCCGAAACTCTCTGCAAACTAGTTAACCCTTGGTCTGGTCCAGACAAGATTTCTCTGCTTACAAATTCATCTAAAAGTAAAACAGCCCTTGTTGCTTAGAAGCGATGTTGTTTTTCATCCATAAGTCAAGTTAACAAGTTGGACATGTAAGTCTGGCTTCATATGTGCTCCACAAGCTACCAAAAACAGTTTTTGGGAACCTCATATTATTACGCAGTGATCCTGCACCTTCCAAAATCTGGTCAGTTTGTGACTTCCCATTTGCCTCCATGTTCCTTCTATCATCATACTACTGTCCTGTCACATACAGATCTGCCCTCGCTAACATAATCACATGTGTGAACAGATCACTGCCTCCCACAAAATCAGCACACTCCTCTCCTGCTGTGAACATCCTGGTGATCTGATTGGCTGCAGTTTCTATCCCATCCCACTTCGGAACCATGAAAACAGATGAGCAAGAGATAAAAACTAATATCAAAATGGTACTTTCATTATATCCTGTGAGGATACCGGGTTGAACTTAACCTTCTGCGCCGCGCAGCTGGCCTACCCGGTACCTACCCAAGGTTCAAAATCACCCAGGCAAATATCTGAAATTTAACAAATAAGTTTATTTAACAAAATGGTAGCACAAAACAGCAATAAACACATTTAAATAATAACTTGCACCAAATAACACCACAGTCGGGCACAAGCTTATCCCCCTCTCTCTTTTAAGACTACCAGCAAACATAGCGGCCCTAAGTCACTGTCACTCCGTTTTCGGCGGACACACAGCTCCCCAAGACCTGGAGAGGTAGACTAGGACAACGGCAGTACTACAGGGACCGACTGTCCCTTTCCTGTCAGGGGCAGAGATTTGTATCTCAACGTCAGCCTGAATTCAGCTATCACTTGGAAGTGAATGCCAACTTGCTGGCCTCTGTAGCTGTCTTTTAAGCCCAAAAATGACCTCATCGGCAATTCCAGGACCTGCCTGATTGGTCCTTTTTGTGTTTATATATATAGACAAAGGGATAGCAGATGAGTCACTCCTGGTTTAATTAGGAACAGGTATTGTTCTGTGGCGATACAGCAGAGTTTGTTTAAACAGGAGAGATCACAATCCAGACACATTTACATTTAAATACACAATGCAGTCCTCTGCCATTAAACATAGAGCTCTGTCTGTGGGCCTTTTCTTATGCTAGCACACACAGACCCACAGCTAAAGGACTACTTTCAAAATAGAATATACACAAGTGTAAATATGACTGAGAAATATGGGGATCCAGAGGGCTGGAACAGGTATATGGTTTTATAGTCTGCAGTTGACAGGTTGAGGTGATATTAATACCTAGTTTCCCCACATTCCTGCCCCACTTTTTAGCCCTGGTTCCAGGGTGGCTGTGGTATGCCCCAAGCAACTTTCTCCCCCAAGTCCAAAGTCTCTGGCCTAAGCCACTGAACTGAGCCACTGGTGTGTCACCTGGGTCCGGGGGGATTGTAGGCCGCAGTCTATAGTCTGTGAGTTCCCCACCAGTGTCCCAGGAAATTGGGCCAAACAAATCCCATGGTGGAAGGGCCTGCTTGATTGGACAAGCGTCAAGTTAAACAGTACATGTCAATATGTCCTGTGGCACTACACAAGTCTCAGCCAATGCATTCAATGAGCAACACTGGGGCAAACTCCAAAAGCACCACTTCTTTCTCCACTGGTCTGTGTTCACGGAATTCACAACCCCCAGCAAATATATGGGAAAACAGGGTTACTGCACAGCATTCTCCACTGGCCCTTCCCACCCAATAAGTCCCGGTTGGCTGCAGAGGAGTAAACAGACCTAAAGGTCCTGTAGTCAGCTCTCCCCCCTCAAAAGTCATGTTTCCACTGTTTAAAGTTAAAACATTGAGCGGTCCCAGCAGAATGCCATTCCCAAAACATCCAAAATAATCTGGAACAAGAGTTGGGGTACCTAGGTGCTTCTCACTGCCCGTGCTCGTCTCCTTCGCTTCTGGCACATCAGGAGGCAGTGTTTTTTCCACAGAGGCAGGGTTAACTGGACTGGGGAAACCAGATCCCTTTCCTGGGTGCAACTCTGTTGGTACCCAGGTTTACAGCAGGCTGCAGGGAGGTTAAAGTATCACGCCAACTCTCT
Source organism: Mixophyes fleayi (assembly GCF_038048845.1). NCBI lineage: Eukaryota > Metazoa > Chordata > Amphibia > Anura > Limnodynastidae > Mixophyes > Mixophyes fleayi. The sequence goes on from NC_134410.1 coordinate 16,107,424, forward strand.
TCCTGCCAATGTAACACAGCCTCTGGCCCGGTGGCAACAACATGCTCAGCCTCCTTTGTTCTTATCCCTGCCAGCCTAACTGCACTTGGGACCTTCCCCGGCTGAACATGCTGGGCAGCCGTAGATGTCGGGGCAAGGACTGGCTCCAATACTTCGCTTGTGGACGTACTCCCCTCCTACTGGAAATCTTCCATGGTCTTTGACAATGTGGCTTCTTCCCGAAATGAAAGAAGCGTTTGCAAGTGACAACTCCTGATGTCCACATGATCAGGGCAAGTGTTCCCTGCTGGTTCCATACTGTCCACTCTGCGCCCTTCTCCTTTGGACGGGAGGGTTTGCAATTTGTGTAACCTGGCAGTCACCTGTTCAATTCTTGTCTCCTCCAGTGTAACATTCAAGGCAGCTGGTGATTGGAATTCACTCACCAAGTCCTCATCCTCCAAGCCCGCAAATGGCCAATCGTAACTCAGCTCAGGCTGCTCACTGAGCGTTTCGCTGTGACCTTCCCCCAGTGAGGAGAGAAGGGTATAGCAGGTGTCGCTTCCTATCATCCACCTGGTCGAGGTCAGCCTCCTCTCCCTGGTAACATGGAATCTCTGAACTAAGCACTCGAATCTCTTGGACCAATTGTAACATCTCATGGGCTGTCCACTCCAGCGCCTTCTTCCACTCAGGTAGTTTCACCATGTGCAGGGTTCTGGCCTCTGCCTGACATTGCACAAATACATCAAACAGAAGTCCCAACTTTTCCTGCTTGAGAACTCCAAACCAGCTGCTGACCTCATTCCAGACCATGTAGAGGTGCTCCCAAGGCGAACAGACCCATTCATCTCTGGTGGACAGCGGCAGCTCTGGGTCCTGGAGGTATAATGGGGTGCCTCCATATATGCTTGTCCTTGTGCTGTTACTGCTATGGCTCTCTGTTCCCTTCTTCAGGGCCATCTTTATTGTGGGGTTGATACCCACAGTAATTGCTGTGGGGTTGGGACCCACTCTACTCGCAGCTGGCCTACAACTCACTGCAGAGTACTCTGTGGGGTTGGGACACACTCTACTTGCTGTGGGGTTGGGACCCACTCTACTCGTAGCTGGGTTACGACCCACCACTGCGTAATCTGTGGGGCTGGGATCCACTGGGGTTACGACCAACCACTGCATTTTACCAATAATTGTTATCACTTGAAGAGGGGGTCATGCACTCCGAAACGTAAGGCCTCGTTCCATCTTTAAATAAATACACTCCTGTTGAAGTCTTAACTATGCTCCTGTGTGCAGTTCGTGACTCTTCCTATGCAGTATATTACTTAAGAACACGTGGAAATGTTTTTTTCACTGGCTGGCACCAAATACAAATAATGTGTTTCAGTGGCAGTCATAGGTGCGCGCAGTTTTATTGTTGTATGTTGTTTCTTCCTACACACTCGGGAGCACCAGCTACAAATATGTAATTTGCAGATGTACCACTGACAACTACCAGGCAGGCATGTAGCCATTATTGCATGCAAGCACAAAGGGAGAGGCACCTTTATGAACTGCCTAAATTATGTTCCATTCAATTCTGTCAATATAAATTTGCAATTGCATACATGGATAAGCTATAGTGCAACAGACGACCCGTGGTTTGCAAATAGTTTTGTCACTTAAAGTCAAACTTACCCACTCTTCCGGAATGTCCGGGAAACTCCCGAATTCGGGTAGGGCACTATCATGCATCAGATTCAGAGCCTCCATGACGCAATTCTCAGGGAATCGTGTCATTATGCCCCCCTCCCCCCCTGCAGTAAAATTACGCATTTACCTTATTCCATCGTGGGGGCGGGGCCAAAATGTTGTACCTCCCTGATCCCCGCCCCCTCACATCCACCTCCCCCCAGGATCTCCCGGAGGCCAACACTGAAAAGTTGGCAAGTATGCTTAAAGCTATGACACTCCAGCATATTTAACCAAACGACAACAGATTCTTATTTGCTGTAGCTTCAAACTTTTATTTGCAGCCACTGAAGCCCTAAAAGATGAGGCAAACACAATCAAACAGAAACGTTCCAAACTAACCACTGATCTGGCACAACAAATGTCTAACGCAGATCTTAATCAAATTCTGAAACCAACGCTAAAATGATTAAGCTCAGAAGTGATACGAGTTAAGAAATGTTATGAACTTAACGGTGTTTATTCCAGGAGGAAGGACCAGAGTGAGAAATAAAGTTCCTTTCAACAACCTTGATGAAGGTTCTCTAAAAACACCAAAATTAAAGATAATGTATCCAGCAGCCCATTATCATCACCTTCATGGTGCGCATCTCTAACATATCAGATTGTTTTTAGATATGCTGGATCCAGCATCAGAGGATAATCAGCCACAGTAATAATAACAAAGGATCAAATTTTACACAGCAAACAATCAACTCAGAAAACCAACTAAAAGAAATAGCCAACCAGGAAAGACCTAAAAATATGTTGATAAATTTATCTAAAAAAGAACTTTGAACTTTGCATGAAGCATTAAGGAATGTGTATACCGCAGTACCCATCCTGGCATTAAACTGAACTCGCAAAATTCTTTACAGATGTAAAATGTCAAATATTTTACCTAAATTGGTAAATTATATATATGTAACAACATCACTGATTCCATAAATGAAAATATTTTAGATAAAATTACAGCAAACATTTAGAAATGCAAGTACATTTAATCATGATGTAGGTTGTTCTTCTGTAAGGCTAAAGAGTACATGGGAGCAGTTTCGTTTTGGAACGAACTGTTATATAAAACTGACACTATGAAGTAAATGAATAATATTAATCATTGTAAGTAATTAGAACATAATGCCACCACTTCCTTTGAAACTATTTTAGATGCCTGTATTACAAGTGCAGCTAATAATTAAATCATCAAATTCAGACACAAATTACTTTTTAGATAATGCTTACACTCGTATATCAGCGTTTTATTTAATACCTAGGGTACAGAAAGACTTAACAGGCCTGATTCATTAAAGAAAGTAAGGCAAAAATATTAATGTTTTCTCATGGGACAAAACCATGTTACAATGCAAGGGTGCAGATTAGTTTATTATTTTGCACATAAAATAATACAGGCTGTTTTTTCGTGTAGCGCACATATACTTGATAACTTTATTTGTACACTGAAATTTAAAGATGATCTAGAACAGTGGTAAATTACCCCAAATGGGGTAAAAATTAAATTCCTGGGGGTAATGCTGCCGATTCACATGCTGTCAGTTGGATTGTAGACCCCTTTTAAATGTGAAATTGCTGTTGTACCAGAAGAGCCTCAAGGGTTGGCAGAGGCACTTCTTGAGCTTCGATGCCATAATGAAGCATGTATTGCATTTGAAAACAAAGCAGATCTGTCATATTTTCGGATGTCAACAGCTGCAAAGGCATCAAAATTGTTGCAAAAGGCAGCAACTTTTTAACTGCCTCCTCATGTGCAACCTACATTTGCGAACAAGGATTTTCCACTCTTTAACGAACATAAAAACAAAGCAGAGAAATCGTTTGGACGCTGAAGACTGTATACAAATTGCTCTGACATCAAAATGCCCCAATATTTATGCTCTCGTATCAAAAATTAAGCAACATCTTTCTCCAAAACCGGAAGTATTGATGTTTGAAGCTTTCAAAGAAAATTTTGAATTCCAATAATTAATATATTAATTCCTTCCTTTCAAATCAAGGGGGTAACGTCAGCGTGTCTAAATATATTTGGGGTAAAAGATTAAAAAGTTCCCAGACTGCTGATCTAGAACAAGCTCTACCCCAATTATAAATCTGTCCTCACATTTTACATTTGCCACCCCCTCCAATGCAACATGGTTTTGCCAAGGTGCAAAGTTACTCATTGTATTTTGCTTTATTTTCCTTAATGAATCAGGCCCAACACCTCTACCCAACCCCTTATTAAACCCTAAAGGACCATTGATTAATAGATTCCTGCACCCAATGAAACACAATTCCAACTAATTGGGCCCGATTCATTAAGTAAGGTTAAGTAAAAAAAAATTGAGTAAGTAGTCTCCTGGACAAAACCATGTTACAATGCAAGAGGTGCAAATTAATTAATTATTTTTCACATAATACTGACTGTTTTTTCATGTAGCACACAAATATCAGCTTTAAATTTCAGTGTACAAATAAGCTATCAAGTATTTGTGTGCTATGTGACAAAACTGACAGTATTTATCTTATATTCAAAATAGAAAACTAATTTGCACCCCTTGCATTGTAGCATGGTTTTGTCCAGGAGACTACTTACTCAATTTTTTACTTAACTTTCCTTAATGAATCAGGCCCATTGTCTCAAAGATAACAATTTTTAAATTGCATCAAAGATATTGATAACATCCAGAATTATTATTTATTAGCCACTATTGATATCTGGTCACTGTACAATGATATTACTCACCATAAGGAGCGTACAGAAGAGCATTAGAATCATCTCGGATTTACCCTTTACTTGGGCATCATTTTCACTGCCACACAACCCCAACCATAATCTTTTGAGTTGTACTTTTTACCTGCAAGTCTCGTTCTCACCCCTCCGCTATGCATACAGGCTTAATTCTGGAAAATATTAATCAACCTGTTAATAAACATTGGTTTTGAAATATATTGAGTATATTTTTGTAAGAGAGACTAAAGATATGTATTACTTTTTACTAGATGTATTAAGAGTTATATAATTAATTAAATGCATCCATTTATTAAATATAATTATTCCATTAATCCTGTTAGTGTTGCTGGACATTTTGGTAACCCAGCATAATATTAAATTATCTACTGGTGTCTATTCAAACCCATGGATCATAATTGTTACCTACAAGCAGAAAACTTTTATGGAAAATGATTGATCCATAATCTCCCTAAGGTAGTACATTCAGTTAGGAAGGACTGCAGAAAGGATGATAACTAGGAACACACAAGTTACAGTGCTGTATAATATCCTCACAAAGGGCTGAGTTTAAATTTTGACAGATTTTTAAGCCATGTGACTGTCTCCTGCTTCCCTTTGTTGTATTCCCTACAAAAAGCTTGGCCAACCTTTGGCTCTCCTCTCCAGGTGTTGTGAAACTACAAGCCACAGCATGCTTTTACCAGTAGATGGCCAGTCAATAGCTGGCAAAGCATGCTTGGACTTATAGTTTCACAACACCCAGAGACACTCTCTCTCTCTCTTTAAATACATTTTTTATATATATATATTATGGTGGCTAAGTGGTTAGCACTTCTGCCTTACAGCAGTGGGGTCACAAGTTCAATTCCCGACCATGGCCTTACCTGTGAGTGTGTAAGTTCTCCCTGTGTTTGCGTGGATTTCCTCCAGGTGCTCCGGTTTCCTTCCACACTCCAAAAACAGTGTGTGTGTGTGTGTGTGTGTCTGTCTATGTTAGGGAATTTAGACTGTAAGCTTCAATGGGGCATGGACTGATGTCAGTAACTTCTCTCTACAGCGCTGCGGAATTAGTGGCGCTATATAAGCAAATGTTAATAATAATAATTATATGTGTGTCTGTTATACCAGTGTTGGCTAACCTGTGACACTCCAGGTGTTGTGAAACTACAAGTCCCAGCATGCTTTGCCAATATATATAGCAGCTTCTTGCTGGTAGGGTTTGCTGGGACTTGTAGTTTCAAACCACCTGGAGTGTCACAGGTTAGCCAACACTGTGTTATACTAATATACCTGCCTGGACTACTCCTAACACAATTAAAACTATAACTTTTTAAAAAGCAAAATGTCCCTAGAACAAGCTTAGACACCCTGCACATATTGTGGAACGACAAGTCCCAGCATGACAGACACTGTGAGGGAATTTCCACAGCAATCTGCTGCACAGTTTTCAATCAAGGGTTTAATACACGGCCTAAGGCTAGACAGAACCTCCTGCAGTGATTGATGTATTATCCTTATAATCATTATGTAAATGAATAGAATCATATTCCAATTATGTCAAACAATAAAACAAAACAAACATGGCGTCTCCGTGCTCCGACTTCCCACCACGTGACTTTGTGTTATGGCGGTTGCTAAGGTATTAAAACAGAACGGAGATTGCATCGCCCCGCCCACTGGGCCTGTTCTGTCAAATCAGATGATCACTTCCTTATGGATCAGACTCTGGATAGGCTCCGTTGTTGCTAAGCAACACCGGGAATACACGCCCCAGCTATAAACCCCGCTCCTCTCTCCAGTCATCGAGTCCTTGACATAATATAAAAAAAAACATGCCCCGCCCATCTGTCACCGAGTGTACCGCCCATCTGCCGCTGTTGTCCTGTGATTGGCTGAGCCGCCTGGCCGTCACAGCGCCGCTTCTTCTCTCAGCTTTACCCCCTAACGGTCCCGGCCAGGCCTGTGCGCACCATGGCGGCGGGGGGAGACGGCGTCCTGCGGAGGTGGCTCAGGGGGGCTGGCCTGCTCTATCTCTGTATACGGGGACCGCGGCTCTACCGGGTGTACCGGCTGAACGGGCGGGCCGCGATCGGGAGAGGACAGGCTGGGGCGGAGGGATCGCCCCAGAGATCGCCCGAGACGTCGTCCGAGACATCGTCCGAGGGCTCCTGGGTGAGAGCGGTGCATTGCCCTGTATACAGTGTGTGCTGTGTGTGTGTCCTATTGTGTGTGAGCTGGGCCTGCTGCCTAACACATGTTACCATGCTCACTATCTGCTTATATATATCGCCCCATACACACATATGTATATATGTATGTGTGTGTGTGTATATATATATATATATATATATATATATATATATATATATATATATATACACACACACACACATCCACACCACACCTATTTCTGCAGCTTCTATACTTTCTACTGCAATGTGTCCTAAACCCAGTCCTCAGGACCCCTGACACTGCATGTGTTTTATATCCCTTTGCTGGAGCACAGGTGTATTTGTTACTGACTGACACATTTTGAAAGCTGCAGTAATGGTATAATTATTTCCCCGGTGACCTGGAACACCTGCACTGTTAAGGTCGCTGAGAACTGGGTTTTGGGAACACTGGTCTACTGTAAGATCTTAGTAATATACACCGGTCAGCTGCAACATTAAAACCACTGACAATTGAAATTAATAACATTGGTTATCCTTTTACAATGGCACCTGTTAATGGGGGTGGGCGGGAGTTATATTGGGAAACAACTGAACAGTCAGTTCTTGAAGTTGAGTTGTTAGAAGCAGGAAAAAAAATGGGCAAGTGCAGAGCCGTAACTTAGAATTCTAGCGCCTTGGGTGAGAGATAAATGCTCCCCTCCTAGCACTCAATTTTAACCAAATGAGCCTAAATTGCGCCCCCCCATTCAGCGTTGTGCCCCGGGCGAACGGCCCTGTCGCATAGTCCTGCATACGGCCCTGGGCAAGTTGAAGGATATGAGCAACTTTGACAAAGGCCAAATTATGATGACTAGATGACTGGGTCAGTATCTTTAACACGTCAGGTCTTGTGGGCTGTTCCCGGTATGCAGTGGTCAGTACCTGGGAAGAACAATCAGTGAATCAGTAAGACGTTCATGGGTACCCAAGGCTCATTGGGGAGTGAAGGCTATCCCATCTTGTTTAACCCTACTGTAGCACAAATTGGTGAAACAGTTAATGCCGGCTATGATAGAAGTGTCAGAACACACAGTGCATCGCAGTTTGCTGTGTTATAGGGTGTAGCCGCAGACCGGTCAAAGTGCTCATGCTTGGGTCACAAAGTATTTGGTCAGCTTTACTGGGCTCGTCCAATCATCTTATGTCCTGACAAACATTCGGGTGCGCTGGTGCTGAGCATTCAATAAACAATGGAAGTTCTAACACAGAGAGAGATCTATCTACTGGTAGGGGGATGAGGTTTAGGTGAAATTTTCTTGTTCGTTCACCGTAGTTCGGCTGCACCAATATACATCTCTTCACTTGTCACAAAATATCCCTCTGCTCTTTCCAAGATCGTCTCCTCTCTTATACACACATGACCTGCCCCCATTCCCAGTTACCTGAGAATTCCATCATACAAGACTTTCCCCCTAGCCTTCCAGTGTCTTCTATTGTTCCTTGAAAACTCACCTCTTTAATTAAGCTTCTCAAATTCCTGAACCAGCTTCTTAACCTCTCTACTCCATTCTACCTGATTATCTCCCATAACATTATTCATTATCTATGCTCCAAACAATATCACTGTGTGATTGGATCATGACTATGCAGTTTGCAACCAAGCTATGCTGATATGCAATATGTGGATTATAACCTCATGTATCAATGCTCAATCTTGTTTGATTACTGCATCTGTTTCCAATTGCAAAGCACTGCTGTCACTATATAGATGGTAATAATAAGATTTGAGATATCATGAAGAACGTGATTAGAATCTGGACTTAAATCTTTTTTTTTTTTCTTTTTAATTCCCCAGGAATCATTTTATCAACCAAAGGCACTGGAGAAGCACACGGATAGCATATTGGCATGGGTAAGTCACAGATGTATTCTACATTTTCTAGAGCCAATAAAGCACATCTAGGCACAATTCAATTATTTATCTCCCATCGTCTTTAAGAGTGCAGCCCTTCTTCACTGGGATCACTACCAAATACAAATTCAGTTTGCTCTGACAGAAGATAAGCACTGAAATCAGTCTGCTGTCTATATAGGGGTCATATTCATTACACGCCCCCTAATCAGCAGATATCAGTCCCCTGTCCGGTCTTCGTCCCCTCCCCCCTTATCTGATGTCTGTCCCCTGTCCGGTCTTCGTCCCCTCCCCCCTTATCTGATGTCTGTCCCCTGTCCGGGCTCCGTCCTCTCTCCCCTTATCTGATGTCTGTCCCCCGTCCGGGCTTCGTCCTCTCCTCCCTTAGCTGATGTCTGTCCCCTGTCCGGGCTTCGTCCTCTCCTCCCTTAGCTGATGTCTGTCCCCCGTCCGGGCTTCGTCCTCTTCCCCCCTTAGCTGATGTCTGTCCCCCGTCCGGGCCTCATCCTCCTCCCTCTTAGCTGATGTCTGTTCCCCGTCCGGGGTTCGTCCTCTCCCCCCTTAGCTGATGTCTGTCCCCCGTCCGGGCTTCGTCCTCTCCCCCCTTAGCTGATGTCTGTCCCCCATCCGGGGTTCGTCCTCCTCCCCCCTTAGCTGATGTCTGTCCCCCGTTAGGGGTTCGTGCTCCTCCCTCTTAGCTGATGTCTGTTCCCCGTCCGGGGTTCGTGCTCCTCCCCCCTTAGCTGATATCTGTCCCCCGTCCGGGCTTCGTCCTCCTCCCCCCTTAGCTGATGTCTGTTCCCCGTTAGGGGTTCGTGCTCCTCCCTCTTAGCTGATGTCTGCCCCCCGTCCGGGGTTCGTCCTCCTCCCCCCTTAGCTGATGTCTGTTCCCCGTCCGGGCTTCGTCCTCCTCCCCCTTAGCTGATATCTGTCCCCCGTCCGGGCTTCGTCCTCTCCCCCCTTAGCTGATGTCTGTCCCCCGTCCGGGCCTCATCCTCCTCCCCCCTTAGCTGATGTCTGTCCCCCGTCCGGGCCTCATCCTCCTCCCCCCTTAGCTGATGTCTGTCCCCCGTCCGGGCCTCATCCTCCTCCCCCTTAGCTGATGTCTGTCCCCCGTTAGGGGTTCGTGCTCCTCCCTCTTAGCTGATGTCTGTTCCCCGTCCGGGCTTCGTCCTCCTCCCCCTTAGCTGATATCTGTCCCCCGTCCGGGCTTCGTCCTCCTCCCCCCTTAGCTGATGTCTGTTCCCCGTTAGGGGTTCGTGCTCCTCCCTCTTAGCTGATGTCTGCCCCCCGTCCGGGCTTCGTCCTCCTCCCCCCTTAGCTGATATCTGTCCCCCGTCCGGGCTTCGTCCTCTCCCCCCTTAGCTGATGTCTGTCCCCCGTCCGGGCCTCATCCTCCTCCCCCTTAGCTGATGTCTGTTCCCCGTCCAGGTTTCTTCTATTTTTCTGGAGTTCCCCCATGCCATTGAAACAGCAGATGAAGACAGCTCTCCGAGGGGGACGAGCACCATTTAACGAGTGTCGCTAAGACTTTTTTTTACTTTTCCTCTACCAGGTGTCTGTGCTGTGGACCATTTCCTACTACTCCTCCCCTCTGGCTGTCTTTTATTTGTACAGAAAAGGTAAGTTTCAGTGAGTAGTTACATTACAATAAAGTTATTTTACAGCTACTGTACTTGTCATGGCGGAAATTGTAATGCGAACATAGTACATTGGCGCTTTTATTTACATTACATTTGGAGCCATTATTACATTGTAGAGACTAGTTAGGAGCTACAGGTCTGTTGAAGAGAACAGGACTACATCCACCTCTGTAAGCTGCAACGCTTTACAGCTTGTAACAGGAAGAGCCCCAGGCAGGGTTCTCAGAGTTGGAGATATCCAATCGCTTTGTCTTGCAGGGTGCAGCAACATTGTTCTAACACTGTTGTTGTTTAGTTTTTTTTAACGTTAATTTGACTATTGGCCAAGTAAATGACAGGGATGTGGGAGCACAGACTCCTTCACACTCAATGCATGTCAGCTGAAACATCTAACTCACAAGTAGATAGGTTAGAAACAAATGTAATCCATTATTTCCACCAGCTGTCAGCAGAAAGTATAACAAGAATACATCACAAACCATTTTACTTCTTGGAGGATGAAAATGTCATAGGCTTTCTTTTTGTCATTTTTAGGTGTTGGTTTTTATTTAGGATTATCATAATTTCAAAAGACCGTTACCAACCTATATATAGCTATGACACAATTACTGAACGTGGCCCATATAAAAGATCTGTATTAATATTGGGATTTTTTTTTATTTTGGTGAGGATATAATAAATTATATCCTGTATTGTAACTATAATTTGTGTGCTACATGCAAAAACAGACATTGTTTTCCCTGCCTGCAAAAAAAATATATATCATTTGTACCCCTTCATCATCATCAGCAGCAGCTATTTATATAGTGCCACTATAGAAATGTACTGTACTGTATAGTGCCACTATATAAAAGCGCTGTATAGAGAACTCGCTCACATCAGTCCCTGCCCCATTTGAGCTTACAACCTAAATCCCCTAACATACACACAGACCGACACAGACCGAGAGAGACTAAGGGCAATTTAATAGCAGCCAATTAACCTACCAGTAAGTTTTCGGAGTGTGGGAGGAAACTGGACCACCCAGAGGAAACCCACGCAAACACGGGGAGAACATACAAACTTCACACAGATAAGACCATGGTTGGGAATTTAACTCATGACCCCAGTGCTGTGAGGCAGAAGTGCTAACCACTAAGGTCATATTGGTTTATCCAGGTGGAAATATGCACTTTTTAGCAGGACTTGCTCTTAACTCTAAATAACGCACAAAATATGAATTTACAAAGGATTAAGTAGGTGTATGCACCTTGTTGCTCACTGATCAGATCGACAAAGCAAACAAAACTTCATGTATCCTCAAATGTATTTATTCTTGGCATCGCTGTATCTTTGTCCCTCCATGCAGGAAATAGCATGTGTCCTGTCCTATTCCATTTATTCCTGTATCAAGTCATTTGGCATACATATTTTCATGTATATCTGTGTTACACCTCTTAGGGTATGTGTTCATGTGCTATTATCTCTCCTCTGGGATATACTGTGCAATCTATTCACCTGAAGTTTAAGCATTGTTCAATATGGCTATTAATCACTATGATGTACACTGATTCTGTAATCATGGAGGTTCTAACAAACTCTTGCGGATTATTGGTGCGATACAGAAGTGGAAGTTGCTCAATAAATTTATAGGTTCATAGCAGGTGCTTGAAAGGGTGGGGTTATCCTGAATGGAACAAATACAGAGAAATATCCCCCAGCTCACTGCTATAGCCAGCAAAGGAGCCGCTATTTCTACTTGTACATAAAGATGCAGAAATCTCCGTTGCACACATTTGCATATGTATGGTAAGCCACAGGCTGCAACCGCCATCCATCTGACATTTGGTTAATTTGCCACACTGAAGGAGTTTTTATTTTGTTGTTGGGGAAAACAAGCAAGTTTATATAAATAAATAAAATAAAAAATGCTTCACAGCCTAGTTAGGTGATGAGTTCTAGAGGGGCAGGAAGAGGTGAGTGATGAGATGTCATGTCTGGCTCAGAATTTGATTATATGGTACAGTCACGGTGATTAATTTGTCTGTTTGTATCTTCCCGAAAGGCTAAACATTCCTCCTGCCCCCTTAGCAGATTGGATCCCAGAGCATAATGAACTGTAATTTAATTTATCTGACATGAAGCATCTTAACAGGTCATTAGCTCTCTCGTGTAACTGCAATCAATCAAAGAAAACCCCCAACAACATTTCAGTCTGGGGTGGAGTTTTCTGAGTAGTTAATGGCTGTACAGGTTGAAATAGATCTCTGGAAACAGTCCCAAATTTGTTGTAATGTTTGGAATATATGTTATTTTGCATGCAATCTAGTCTGTAATGTTGTGGTCGATTTCTGCGTTGTTCTACAAGACTTACAGATTCTGCAATGATGACTAATGTCTAATGTACCCCTGATTGCTCCAAGCAAATTAGTTGCTATGGAATACAGCTGCACATTTACCCATTTTGCCTATTGTTGGTAAATAACATTATTTCCACCTCATCCTGTTATAAAGCAGAGATGAAACTGTCATTTATATTTAACCATTTTCTTCTCTGTTAATATCTGAACGGCTACATCAGTTCATACTCGCCTGTACTGTGTACTTTACCTGAAGGCTGCATCTCTGTCCCTGTCTTTATAAAGCTCAGTGTGTGATGCCAGTTACATGAGACAACGTGTTGTACAATCCTATACTTCCTATGCAGCGTTTATGTCCATGCTGACTATCCCTCTCTCTCTGTTGTAGGGTATATGAACATGACCAGACTGGTACCTCTTGGACAGTATGGTATGACGCTGCTGCTCCTGCTGGCAGGGGTGGCTTGTTTAAGAGGTGAGACCCTTTCATGATTGATAAATCGTTTTGTTCTAGTAAGTGATGGGCGCTCATTGTACACAAATCTGATGACGATCGTGTTATGGGAGCCCAAATACATCAAGCATCCCAGTTCTTTTTTTTTTTTCCTAAATATCACATCCTATAGCTTTCTTTAATACATTCTATGTTGTGTACTCATTTCTTATTTTAATATTACTTAAAAATGTAAAATATAGTTCATAAAGATTTTCCTTAAACAAAGTGAAACATATTAATAAAAGGAGAATTATTTCCGCCATAATAGTTGCATATGAGCGTTATAATATAGGGGAGAGTTCCCAATAGGAAACCACTAGCTGAGTAAGTGTTCCTCGTCACGGGCCCGATACTGTTCTACTGAGAAGAGTGCGCAGAATGAGCAGTGACTTCATTGTAACTTTTTAAATTCTATTTTTTATTATTATTATTATTATTTTATTTTTTTGTCTCTATCTAGGGTTGGGCAGATGGAGCAATCCTCAATACATTCAGTTTATAAGCATTTTAGGGAGAACCAATATAGATAATAGTCCAGAGAACAAGGTAAGAAGCCGTCGACTGCGTCTGTGTATAACTGTGTGTGGTGGTTGGAATAATTATCATTACGGTAATGGCACATGGTCGGTTTGTTGCCCTTATTGTTTTTTTTAAAACTTGGTAAAGGCAACAGAACTCACTATCGGGTCACACTGATGTCTTGTTGCGGCAAAATCAAAACTGATACAAGCTCTATAGACATGAACAATGGGGATATAATGGTGAGAAGCCCCTTACGGTGTCTGGTATAATTATTAGGAAGCTTTATCACCAGAGCCATTATTCACTTGCAAAAAAGAGAAGATGTATCTGACTTCTGACAGTAACATGACCACAAGTGGGACATAGAAGTATATATTTACATTGATTACAGTGGGGTCAAACCTGGGCAACACTTGTAATCCTCCATGTGCCTGAGCCCTTTATTATACTGGAGTGATCCCCCTCCAACATGGTCTACCGTATTTAATTGTTATCTTTCTACTGTTATGGTGTGGTGTATTTCATAGTTACTGTATGCCAGTGTTTGGGTGGGGGGGCGGGTGTATGCCAGGGTGGGGGGGCAGGTGTATGCCAGGGTGGGGGGGCAGGTGTATGTCAGTGCGGGGGCGGGTGTATGCCAGTGTGGGGGTGGTAGGGCAGGTGTATGTCAGTGTGGGGGCGGGTGTATGCCAGTGCGGGGGGGGTGGGTGGGTGTATACCATGTGTCAGCAGTTTCCTCCAGTGAGACTACAATACTTTTCATGTTGTATCCATTCTTTTAAAGATTGTAATTACATTTACAACAGTTGGTGGTCTATGAAATCACCATTTTAGTGGTCATGATCGTTCCCCATTATTACCTCTGGTGGGGTAACATTGATCATTGTGGTTAGGACTCACCATGGCCTCTTACTTTTTTATAATGTATTATTCTAATCCACAGAAAAAGCTTTCCAATTACAACTTTGACTTCCGCAGTTGGCCAATAGATTTCCAGTGGAATGAAATGAGCAGGTACGCATCCATTGTGTGGCTTCATGATGTCCTTGTGTAAGTGCATTGTGACGGGGTATACTGTAAAATGCGCGGAGGCTCATTCTCGGGATATATTAAAAATAACTCCTGCACTCTCCGGAGTTGAGAAGACCGCTGTGTTCCTGTGTAGTGTTGGCTCAGCAGCAGATCGTTCAGGTACCTGTCATTCTCGGAGCTGGAGAAATGTACTATAGTGCCTAAACATTGCTTCTTGGGCACAGCATGTCGCTGGTGCGGGCACACAGGGATACCGACCTTCATGTAACGGGCAGGTATTTATAGCTGCTGTCACTTTAAGAATGACAGCCTTTGACAACCTGGAGAACACAGCAAGTCACGTGACATGTGACAAACAATATGCTGGCTCTCTCCAGGCCTCCTGCTAGTGCACTGTCGGCTTCAGTGCCTGCAGCGGTCACTTCCACGCCAGAGAAGCGACACTGGATTGATCTACTGATGGTGGTAGAGGGTGGTGCACTGTGGGAACACTAGCTGTGTATACTACTCATGCATCATTCATTTTCCCTGACACCTCTAACCTTTTATCCATACACACGGCAAATTTCAGCTTTGGATGATTGGAGAAATACATCCAGGCTTTGGACATTTTGCTATATAGAGTGTTCAGTCAACAATTATTTCTTTGTCTTCCCCCAAAGTAAAGAGTACGAGACGCTCGGGCCCTCGGGAGGCGTGCCTTTGCTGAAGCCAGAGCCACGAACACGAGGAGCCGGTGACGGCTTATTACAGCGGATGCAGAAGCTGCCATGTCAGATCATTAGGTAATGCCCAAAGCTGGGTGTATGTATCATAATCAGTTATTATTTAATATAATACAGAACAGTATTGAACAAATCACATGGTAGTCTGATTTCCCCAAGTGCTGTTGTTGGTCAGAGGCTGCGTTGTGCTTTGCCTGTTGTATGCTTTTGTTTCACCCAGTAAACCCACTTGTGTCCCACAAAGTATTCCATCATGAAATCCATAACTGTTGAAGGCAAAGCACACCTACAAATTAGGCCTCCACATTCCAACACTGTTTATCATGATACCTTCCTCTCCGATTGGACCTTACTTCTGGAACTCCATTTGTTACAAATTCTGTAACCCTCCGTCCCTAGGACTGATGAGTCATGACAGCACCTTGAGCCTTCCTCTGTTGTTGGCACTGTTCCCTACCTATCTGCCTGTGTTTGTGTGTCTCCAACCACCTAAATAGTTCTTTAAAGCGGGGACTTCTTCCTTACTGTATTCTAATGTCTGAACTTGCTATTACTTCCCATTCGTTTCTCATGTTTGTATATACTTTTGTGTGGCCACACATAAAAATAACATACATACATGCAGGACTTTGTGTCTGGAGTGGTCTAATCTCCTCTTATCCTGTGTTTTCCTATAATATATGATAGTGCCACGTTTTCTACAAGAATTTTCACACATCTTCTTATCCTTGACAGTTATGTTGTCGCTCACTCGTTCGGGAGACGGATGCTGTATCCTGGCTCAGTATATCTCTTACAGAAGGCACTTATGCCCATGTTATTGCAGGGACAGGCTCGGCTTGTGGAAGAGGTTAGACTGTCACGTCAGTTTCATGTTCCCCTTAATGCTCTTCTCTGTCACTTCTCTGCCTCCCCATACACCTGTGACACCACTGCCGCATCCCTCTTATCTCCGTACTAACCCTCGTCTCGCTGTTCTTTCTTCTGCCAGAATAACGGAAAACGAGCCAAGCTGTTGGCGTGTGATGGGAATGAAATAGACACCATCTTTGTAGACCGCAGGAGCTCCGGTGATGACAAGGGGTCAAAGCTGGTAAGTGCAGCTTCTGATCACCGTTATTTCATTCACATCTGGGTAACCCCAGTCTAAATTGGTGGTCTGCATTCCCATAGATATTGCTTCAGCTCGCAGAATGACTGCCCCCTCTCATTGAGTGAGGTCATATACAAATCACACCTAGTCAGGTTAGCCTCATGTAACTGAAATTAATCCTGAATGCGGGATCACAGGAACTTTTACATGTAGCAGTTTTTTTGTGTAAAACTTTTTTTATTCTGATAATCGGAATCCTGGGGGCACGAAACACGTCCTATTAAATGTATGGAACAAGGCACAAAGACTGTTGGCTTGGAGTTAGTGTAAAGTACACGGGGTAAATTTATCAAGCTGCAGGTTTGAAATATTAGAGATGTTGCCTATAGCAACCAATCATATTCTAGCTGTCATTTTGTAGAATGTACTAAATAAATGATGGCTAGAATCTGATTGGTTGCTGTAGGCAACATCTCCACTTTTTCATACCCGGAGCTTGATAAATTTACCCCAAGTCCTTCTGCGGAGAGTGTAACTGGCTGGTTAGATGTCCACGCAGCAAGGGACAAACTGACAATGATATTCTCATTTCTATACTGCTCTGCAAAGCTCGACACACCAGTGGCTGTACTCCATACTTTACACCGGCACTCGCTGAACTCCACAACTGCCTTTGTCTTGCTTTATAAACCCATGTGTCTTGGCGACAATCTAATCGCATTTCTGCTAGGCACATGGCTGGTCTGTAGCAGGGTTTGCACTACACATTGGATGTTTAGCACTTTGTAAATGATCTCCAGTGGATACACTTTATGTGTTTGTAGTAAAGAAAAGCTTATTGTGCTCAGTTTAGTGATTTATCTACATAGGTCCTGCAGGCACTTTGTTTTGTAGTGTATGTACAGACAAGGTAGTCGGAATGGCCGGCTGTCAATGGGTTCCAGTTCCGTTCTCACCGGCAGATGAAGCAGTTCGGTTGTACTTTCTGTTTTGTATCTAACCTCATCCTGCTCCTTCTTACCCTGTTCCTCCCTCGCGCTCTCTCTCAGGTAATCTGCTGTGAGGGCAACGCTGGGTTCTATGAGGTCGGCTGTGTGTCCACCCCACTTGAAGGTCAGATGGCTCTTTTCTTCTCCATGTAAACATGTCTTTCTGTCTGTAACTATGGCATAATAATCTCCAGTAATTAAAGGGGAACTGTGCATTCAGAACACTAAAATGACAACGAAATCTCAAAGTGTACAAACTACATAGAAGATGTGACTCATTGCATGATCATTTATATTGTGTAAATAACCAGAACTAAACACTGTGGTTGATTGTATTTTCCTGATTAACAGTTAAGTCTTAAAATGATGATATTATAATTGAAAGATAATCTCACTTATGTATGATGTTTTGTTTGTTTTTTTTGTTTTTTGTTTTTCTTTTTAAATCACAAGTTGCGTTCAGATATGTATCCGGCCCTTACTGTTCATATAATTAATATATTGGTTCGTTAAGAATCTGATCTTCTGCTATAGTTATATATAATGGATTTATCTGTTACAGCTGGTTATTCTGTCCTGGGCTGGAATCATCCTGGATTTGCAGGCAGCACAGTAAGTTCATTTCTGATCCGATCCTGGACCATGTGAGAAGAGCTTCACTGTACAAGTTCTACAATGAGTAATGTTAATAGTATGATAATCTACCATAACTCACTGATCCAATAATACCTTCTGTGACTAGTGAGCCGACTTTGTATTCTGTGTATTTAGGGAGTTTCCTTTCTTTACAGGGTGTTCCTTTTCCTCAAAACGAGGCAAACGCCATGGATGTGGTAATACAGTATGCTTTGTACCGGCTCGGCTTCAAGCTGGAAGACATCGTTGTGTATGCCTGGTCTATCGGGGGATTCACAGGTGTGTAGCCAGCTGGGGGGAGGGGAGGTGCTCCAAGGACATACGACAGGATAGTCCGGGGAGGGAGGATCATGTTAAAGGTTGAGAACGCCAGGACGTTGTGGGAGAGACTGCGTCGGTGTTGGAAGTTAGAGAAGGATGGAAGTTGTAATGTGCAGAGATGTAAATCACAGTGGTGAGAGACCTGAAGATTCATTATTGATGTCTATCTTGCAGCCACGTGGGCCTCCATGTCCTATCCAGACCTCCACGCCCTTGTACTTGATGCCTCTTTTGATGACCTAGTTCCTCTGGCCCTGAAAGTGATGCCTGAAAGTTGGAGTGAGAAAATAATCCTCTGTTACTTATTTGTATCTGATTCTTTTGAGTTCTGATGCAACCAATTGTCAGACTCCGTTTCCCTGATGTATTGGTCCTTTGATAAAACACGTGACTTCCTATTTCTGTCTTGTTATGTAATATCTTCTCTTGTTCTCATTCATTTCCTATCACTGTGGCCATTAACTCCTGTGCTGTAGGACAACTTTTTGTAGCTCTTCTCTTAATATGGTCCTCTGCTCTTCATTGGACCTAGATTGGACATCACAGTAACTATTGTCGAACGTAGACCTGATGCAATGCAAGAAGTGGTGTTTGCATTGTGGTCTCTCTCTCTCTCTAGTATTAATTATTCCCTTACTTTCATGTAGGAGGACTGGTAACCAGAACAGTTCGGAAGTATTTAAACCTAAACAATGCGGAGCAGCTCTGCAGGTAATCTATCCAGATCTAATCGGATACTCTATTGGGGTCATTGATGTTGCTAAAGGGACCTAGTGATAGGGAGACCTCGGATAGCTGTTATTTGTACCTGAACACCCACTTTTCCTCTCAATAACTTAAACCCAAACACTACTGAGACTTGGCCTTACACAATATGTATTTATCATGTTGGTCAACTACATCTGTTGTCTCTACTGTCGTCCATCACTCAACCATCCACTGTTCTGCTAGTCTGTGGAAAGGAGAGGCATTTGGCATGAGCTGATGAATACAAATGAATATCATGTTTTATGCTTTGACTAACACACTCTTGTTTCTCCCCAAGGTATCAGGGTCCCGTATTGCTGATCAGGAGAACAAACGATGAAATCATCACAACGACGTAAGTCGACGTTACTTTGACTGTCATTTATACGTGATTGAAACGTGGCTGCCGTCATAAGTTCTCTATCCTTTACAGGAACCCAGAGGACATTGCATCAAACCGGGGGAATGACCTGCTCATCATTCTGCTGCAGCATCGGTGAGTATGTTTTAGGGAAAAGAGCTTCATGTATCTAGAACGGTCACCATAACTAAACAACCAGGATCCTCATGTGTTGGCTGGAACAAGATGGAACATTTACAGGCAGTGCTGCTGAAAGAGTTTGGATATTATGTAGGAAGCTTCATTGGGGATCTCATAGGAGCCTGGAGAGTCCAGTCTGGTAGAAAAGGAAGTGTCATTCATAAATCCTGGAGTTTGATTATCTGAGCAGCTATCATGTCTGTCTGGCATAGCTAAACCATCTTTCTCCTTCACTCCGTATCCTCAGTTACCCCAATTTAATGACAGATGAGAGCAGGATGGCGGTGAGAATGTGGCTCTCGGCCGCCACCCCAGAACAAGAAGGTGAGGCCGCCCATTATGTGTCAGTTCTGTTGTGCAGTCTCATGAGCCTGTTATCTCTTAATGATGAACTTGTAGTCCACCTGTACAGCCTCAATGAACCATTTTACTTTCTCCTCCTGCAGCGTCTGTACTAAGCCACTATGGGGTAGAAGAGGACTGGTGTCTGTCTGTCTTACACTCGTATAAGGCTGAGCATTCGGGGCACTTTCCATGGAGTGTAGGTGAGTGATAGTACCATGAAGACGTAAGTGACTAAGGTGGCGCATAGTCAGAGACTGGCATTTGTAAGGGACAATAAGGAGCAACATTGGAAAAAGAGAAATTGGTGATGCCAAGGGCTTGGATGGAAGCTACAGACTGATTTCTGTAATGTAGGGAATAAATCACATAGATATCTATCTACCTCTCAAAAGTGGTTAAACAAACTTAATGTAATAAACTTGCCTGCAATGATGCACATGAACAAGCGGAGGGTCACCTGAACAAGCGGAGGGTCACCTGAACAAGCGGAGGGTCACCTGAACAAGCGGAGGGTCACATGAACAAGCAGAGGGTCACATGACTGCTGACAGTTTTGCGGTACTACAGTAGCTGATTCACTGTTATTACGTATATTTTCCAGCGCTGTAACTGTTCCTGCCTGGTGTGGTTCTCCTGCACCATGCACCAAATGCTTTCTACAGACTAAGGCATATACCAACATAGTAGTTCTCAGGTGCTGCATGGTACACATCTGATTAGTAATCAATCAAAGTATATCTCTTTATAATATTGCAATATGTCTGTGCTCTCAACTCCCTCCCAAACCATAAAATCATTGGTTGAATTGTTCAACCATAATTTCATCATGTGTGGACAGCTTAATAGGGAATTCCTGTTATAGGCAGCTGTAGGACAGAGCAGGGAGGGAGGACAGTAACATTGTACATGGATAATATATATGTTGTCTTAACTACTTTCTTCTGTGTAGGGGAGGAGATGAGTGTAGAAGGAAGGCAACAGCTGGCTCTATATCTCGTACGTATGGATTATTGTGTTTGGTTCTGTCCCCAATTACATATACTGTAATGTCCCTACACTGTCACATCATACTCCCTGCTGCTCCTGTACCGGCTGCATGTACATTCCTGTTACTCAATGTCGTCCCCCCACCTTCCCCCCCCCCCCCCCCCCTTCCCAATCCTGCTTCTCTGAGCCCTGCCCGGCAGCTTCTCTCTATACCTGTAATTACATTTCCACCTTGCCCTGGGGCCTGTGCTATTCCTGTACTACTGTCAACTATATATTTACTCTGTTCTTCAATCACTGTACAGACTTCTAATCTGCAGTCTCTGCCATAGTGACCAGTCATCACCACAGCCCACTGTATTACTACTGTACTGCTATTGTATTGTACCGGTGGCCCTCTGCCGAACGGACCTGCACATAGTGTGCAGCCGCAGGCAGCCTTAGCTGTCAAAAAGGGGGCCCCACGTAAAATAAAATTCGCCCCTGTATTGTACTGCTATTTAGCAGAGCTTGCTATAATCCACCCTGAGCCCTTACACATTGGTACTCCTTACAGTCCTCTCTGTAGCTCTTACCCTGGGTCCTTACACATCAGTACTCCTTACAGTCCTCTCTGCAGCTTCTCTACTGAGCCCTTACACATCAGTATCCCTTAGTTCTCTGTGTAACTCTTACCCTGAGCCCTTACACATCTGTACTCCTTACAGTCCTTGCTGTAGCTCTTACACATCTGTACTCCTTACAGTCCACGCTGTAGCTCTTACACATCTATACTCCTTCATTCTCTCTGTAGCTCTTACCCTGAGCCCTTGCATATCAGTAGTCCTTGCTGCAGCTCTTACCCTGATCCCTTACACATTAGTACTCCTTACAGTCCTCGCTGTAGCTCTTACACATCAGTGTACTCCTTAGTTCTCTCTGTAGCTCTTACCCTGAGCCCTTACACATCTGTACTCCTTACAGTCCTTGCTGTAGCTCTTACATATCTGTACTCCTTACAGTCCTTGCTGTAGCTCTTTCACATCTGTACTCCTTACAGTCCACACTGCAGCTCTTACACAGCACCTTCTTGGGGCAGATATACACTTGACACAGAAATTGCACCATCATATGAGGTATCAGGAACAGAAATAAGAAATGGAGAAAGTACTGTTAAGCGCTACTTCCCTGGTCTCTAACTTTCTTCCTTCTCCGCAGGCACAGAAGCATCTAAGAAGTTTTGAAGCAACTCACTGTACGCCCCTCCCAGCCAGTGCCTTCCAAATCCCCTGGAGGATATAATATTGGAACTTGCTGTTAGATCTGCACACTGCGCTGTGTGGGTTAGATACACCTGCTGTCCTTCCTCTATCCCCCTCCATCCTCTGCGAACGGCAGCTAATACGGACAAACGGAAGATGGCCGTCTCTCCACCCATCTCTCATACCTCCTTGACCTTTTTTTTTAAATTAATGGATTTCTGTTGAGCAGGAAAGAGTGTAGTAACACTGAGGAGAATTTCAAACACCGCTATTAAAATGTGAACAATGCTTGGATGAAATGTCTGTCCCTGTCCGAACACTGAAAGGCCCCTGCCTTGGCTTTCTACGAAAGGGATCTCTGTCCTAGCAGGGCAAATTAATTTTTTTTTACATGTTGGACACTGAAATAATGTTGAAGTGCATTTTACCGTAATATAATGTTAATATCATGCACTCGCCCCATTTAACCACTGAGCCAATTTGTTGCTGAAAACTGGTGTGTGCAGCAATCCTGTTGGAGTAAATACTATAATATAAGCAGATACCTGGTTTGAGACAAAATGATTGAGCGCTGTTAATAAATTACTCGTTAATTTCTCCTGCATCTTCATTGTCAGAAACTGGTGTTTGTTCCTCTGGGGTCTCATAGAATAGGACATTTCACACAATTTTAACATTTCATGACTGATGGTAACATTGTCGTATTCACTCATCAGACGTTATTCATTAGTTTTACAATCTTAATAAATTCATATACATGTCTCCATAACTTGGTATTACTTTCTTAAATTCTTGTGGAATGTATTCAAAACTCTCACACATGGAAATGGACATTGTTTCCCCAACTAGCTGACATAGATCATGTGATAGACTGAGGTTGTACAACACACAATTCACCAGTGGCATTTTCACATCTTACGTTAGAGAATGAAAATGGATTTATTTGGAGTGTATATTCTAGTGACTACTACACCTGCTGAGAAGATGGGTAGCTTACTGCTGGCATGTAACAAAACAATAAAAAGATGAATTTAGAAAGTGATAGGGCTGTAAGACACAGTACTCATTTGTGTTTAATGTGTAACTGTCACATCCACCTAAGATGTACACTTATATGGTATAATTATTTTGTCTAAAGTCCCTATTTTCTTTATATTATCACTGTGCCTTTCATCTGAACTGCTAACAAAACGTAAAAGTGGTCTCTTTTGATCCAGAAAACGCTCATGTGAGAGTACCTAGGTTATAATGGAAGGGAAGTGCAGCGATTAAACAAAATGCTCGTGTGACATTAACCTTAGGCTATTGTCACATGAGCACTATTTCCTCCTGCCCTAGTAAAATGAACCTTGCTGTGAAACTGTTTGGTTACTTTGTATAACTTTCCAAACAGATCTATTGATGAGCTTCTTTCCCTAGCTGTTTGCCTGAGGCAAGGGGTGGAGTACAATACAAGTAAAATGCTGTTCTAATATGTCCACTGAAATTCTTTAAAAATTGGAATATAATTACTTCCAGAAAGCTGTCTCACGTTTATTTTGAAGGAGGGAATGTAGCTTAAAGTGAGTGTAATATTGTTGCACTCTTCATGCTATGCTTTTGTTTAAATGTAGGTCGTATTCAAACATCTGTTGCAGAATTGGAGAAAGCAATGCGCTGGCACCTACGGTCCTAGTAATGAGGAAAGATTACCCTTGTTACAATTTGTTATTATATGAAAGCATTTCCTACAGGATGACAAAGTGGACATGTACCCAGGGCTACAATAAAACAGGACAGTTTCATTTTAACTACAAGAATGTTTCCAAATGTAACTCCTCATTTGCACACTGTGGTTGCTGGCAACAAGGACAGAAGACTTCACACCTTTATAAAATTCATAAATATGTAATTCATAAATATAAGTACAAGCACAGGATTTTAATTGGAAATTTCCAGCTCAGCCTTTAACCAAAATATTCATATTCCATATAGGTAGTTTCTCTATAAAATGTATATACGGTACATATAGAGAACATATGTACATCCTGCTCTAGATAAAGTACAGATCACACTCTCCTGTACAAATGAGTCCGTGCAAGAGTGTGTTGAATGCTATACAGGAGTTCTACAGCATTTTTTGTACGTTAAAACAGTATCCCTAACCTGGTCTAGATGGGTGATTACTTTCTGGCTTCTGGACCCCCACACAGGCCTATCTATACAGACTTCTGGAGCAATGAGGTCCCGCTCCCAAAGGTATATCCTATTAACTATTGCTCATGACCAGCGTGGAGGAGTGCCATGGTCATCCAATCAGGAACTGCCTTGTCAGTAAACTGGACCCCTCCAGCAGAGGGAGCTAGTACAAGTAATTTCTTGGGACCGTTACATCTGGTAAAGGCAGGTATACCTAGGGGTGGGGAAATCCCACTAATTTTGTTTGTTTGGAATAAGTGGGCTGTGTACTGTTCCTGGCCTAATGTAATGTGTAGTTCCTGGGGAGCTGAAGAAAATTCCTTTCACTCCTTCTTTCTGATTGGACAGAACAGGAACAATATAACAAGAATGCGCATAATCTGTTCCCATCTGAACAGCAGATCCTGCTCTATATATGATCTATTCCAGGGTGTCTTACCCCTGTAAGAGACATGCAACACTTCACGTTGTAGCAATACTCTTATCATGCACACTAAAGATGGTGTTTCATTAAACATTGTGTCACTAGAGGAAAACTGCAAACTTGACATGACAGCTAGTATATTAACTGCCCTCTGCATTTCTTTACACAACCTCTGACATGTACATTACAAGTGTAATACATCCCACAGCCACATGGTGTCCCTAATAAAGATATAGAACCCCTGTAGTTACAACTGGTAGTCACCTGAAGACTGTTTTGGATAAACTATACACCTGTTAAGAGTGGGTGGGGATCTTACAACTCAGTAATTTAATGAGCTCATTAAAGTTAATGATTCCACCCTAGAAATCCCTGACTTCCCATGGCACAACAGAACTATCATACCACTGAATGAAGAGGTGAGTGTAGCAGGGGGTATGTGTGCCTGATGTTGGTACAGTGAAGTTATTAAATGCATTTTGATTCTCTGGAGAATATAAATCTGACATCATGGTAGTGAGCTTGAGTTGCACATGCTGCAGCAATCTGTAGAATGTTGCATTGCTCATTCTCTGTTAATGGCTAATTGTACAGAATTCTGTCCTATTGTCCAGGAAGTTGTGGCCAAATGGTCTACAATAATTAACCTGGCTGCTTGTGTTAACGGATCTTAGCCAGGGCAAGCTGAGATCTTTAGTTCCACACATTGTCTACTATATCGCTTTCTACGAACCTCCCCACTAATCTTGCTTTTCCTGATTGCATCAAATGTGTTTGGAAATCAAATGTGTTGTGTAAGCCTGTGAATAGTGAAGCCATGACCTGCTTGAGTTGTTCTACGTAGATCATTGGCTGCTGCCATGTTCCTGTGTCACTGACGTGTGTGGCCTAATTAGCAGCAGAGAACCTGTCCATGATCTTGGGTGTTTGCTTTTGGGATATGCAGCACAGTAATGAGCAATGATCATGGCAGCTCCTTGAGATAATACAACTGATGTGGGAATAGATTGCCTGTAGCACCTCTAATATTCTATACATAGGAGCATGGTATATCAAAGAACCTGTCAGCAAACAATATTGTTTTCAGTGTGTCAGTTAAATATTTATTGTGTGGTTTGGACTATTACCCAGATTTACGCCAGATGGAAATTCCAGACTGGATGTTGGAGGAAGCAGAAAACTCGGACAACGAGGTGAGATTTCAGCCTATTCCCCATTTATATGAAATTATGCTTCTGAGCAGTCTATAGAACGCGGATCATTGTAAATTATCATTGTCTGCAGACCAGCTGTCCACCTCTCGCAGATATCACACAGAGACTCCGTCTCCAAGCTGTCGCTCACTCTAGTATGTTATACAAGACAACGGGGGACAGTCTATAAAAGATGAAAAGGGTCTTTAATATTATCCTTTGTATTCTAAGTTCTATAGTATATCACCATGTCTGTTACACTAATTAGTAAAAATTGGGAGCGATTTAGTCAACACTACAATAAAACTTCCCTGTTATAAAATACAGGTTATATACTGTAGTTTTTTCTTTGGCGGTAAGTGTAGCTGGTGTTATGTATATTTTAGTAACTTAAGCCATTGTTTGGAACAGGTCTCTGTAGATAAAACCCTGCACTATCGGTTGGGCCCTGATAATCTGGATGACACCCTAGAATACGACCCAACAACCTGTGATCCTGCCGCGCCAATTTGTAAAGAAGAAAATGACGCCCCACCAGCGTCGGAATGAAATCGCTGATCTATTGCAGGTGATGGCTACCTGCAGATCGCTACTAAGAAACAGGACTAGCCTTAACTGTGTCACCTGCTAAACAGGATCAAGGAATTGTATACTAGACGCTGGTGTGAGGGCATTCACATGATCAATGCGGTACCACTGTAATGAGGAAATCACTATTGATTATAAGGAAATGTTTCACAGTATCTTACACATTTATTGTGGCGATGGGAATAAAATATTCACTGTAATGTGTATGCTTCTTGCCTACTGCCACCTCTGCAGTTTCTGCCAATGCTTATCTTAAATGATTGGAAACGTCCAAACTTTAGCCTTCCATGTGCACAGACAGGACGTGTCCAGTTGCCTCTAAAAGTCACTTTACATGTCCTTTAGAATGTAAATGCGGCTAAACTTGATCTGTACGCCAATCTTTTGTCAGTAAAAAAAAATCTATATATATAATCGTCAGTAAAAATGAGTGTCTTGAATAGAGTTGTTAACCATTGCTTCTAATTCCTGAGATATTTCTTTATTGCAGAAGTCTGTTATGATAAATCATGGTTATCAGTAATTTATTGGTTTTTATAAAACCCTCCATAAAAATGGTTGAAAAACCCACAACTCCGTGATCTATCTCCCCAATATTTATGTCCAATTATTTCTAAAGTTTGCCTTCTTGAAAGGAAAGAGTCCCTGGTAAGTGTGAGCTATAGGTGAATACCATTTAGAACACCACGTGTTCCGGTAGGGCAGTCTTTACATGTGTTTGTGAATGTTTATTTTCATAGTTGATCTAGTATTTAGGAGTAGGGACAGATTTATTAAAACTCCTAAAAGTGGAGGTGTTGTCCATAGTAACCAACCAAATTCTAGCTATCGTATTTTAGCATGTACTAGATAAATGATAGCTAGAATCTGATTGCTACGGGCAACACCTCCACTTTTCCTTATTGGAAGCTTAGTAAATATACCCCTTAGAGGTCTTCTAGAGCTAGTTATTTATGCTAATTGTACCACGCTTGAGACGCTACAAAAAGCTAATGTATTCTATCATCTAGTGGAGACTTAAAAACAAAGAAAAACAACCGTAATACAGACTTGAATGTATATCTAAATACATTCAACGGAGGTAATTTAAGAAGCACAGAATGGACATGCTGCAATGCACCGCAATTTGTGCGCCATCGTATCCACCACAGTTCATATGTTTATATAGTAACATTGCTGTGTTTGTGGAGAAGCAGCAGAGGTTTAGGAGTTAGACAGAGTGGAGGCATATCTAAATGCGGAGTATGGATTAGGCAAACCGTTGCACCTTGGTCTGCATAGCGGAAGTGATACTCTGCGTATCTGTTTTGAGGCAGAAAGTAATACACTGCAGTGGAGTTGTCGTTCTCCTCAGCCAGATGTGGAACCGAACAATGCTTGGATCAAGTCATATAGGGTCTGTAATACTGCGCAGGTCTTGTTGGCAACGCACCAAAGCTCTACGAGGCTAATGTCAGACAGGGACAGGTAGTGATGCTCCGTAGGTTGCTGTGCTGTGGATCTGTTGGCCAGTCACTCTAACAAGGTGTGTCAGTGTAGATGGCAGCTCATCTCTAGAATATCGACTAGACGTGCTCCTCGTTGTTATTCCATACAGTGGTCCTGTCTATGAGTGCACACCTGGTCTCAGATGAAGGTTGCTCGGTGTATGTGACGCTTCTCTAGCTCTCTGTAGAGCGCCTCGTTCTCTCTCTGCAGCTTCCACATCCTTTCATTCTGCACAGAGAGTTCCTGAAAAGACAGATCCATTTGTTATGCAGGTCCATCATCACACCTCAATTGTGGCTGACCTCCCCATCTACTCTTCCTGTATCCACGTCTCCACACAATTATAAACCACGGTTCATTCTGCTAGCCCTATGTATTAGCCTTAAAACTATAAAGATATTGTAAATATTTTGGACTCTGACAGACATAAGAGTCCTGGTCATATTTTATGTGAAGGAGAAGTCTGACTCGGGCTTTAGCCACATGAAGTGTTATTACTTCTTGCTAAACGCTTCAAATGATAACCTGACTGATCAAATCAGGTCTGTTAAAGGCTTGTATTTTCATAATGCAAAACAATCTAATAATGTACACTATTTATAAACCGTTAACGTGTGTACACCAGTGATGGGCGACATGCGGCCCCTGACTCCTTCCTGCTTTATTGTCACTGATGTTTGTTACAGCTGTAACACGTGTTTAAAATGACAGCTGATATGTTATTACAGATAGGGGTGTCTATCTTTTAATTAAATGTATTTTTTTACCTTCTTCCTGAGATTGAGGGTAATGTGCGGCCCTTTTGGACCTTAGTGGGTTGTCCCATACGGCCCTGAAGTGTATCGGGATTCCCATCACTGGCGTATACAGCACGTTCTATCACGGTTTGTTATAAATAACAACAACCCTCTCAGCTAGATGACCACCATCAGGCTAAGTGAGGGTACACACTACAAGGTTTTCAGTGGATTATTGGGCCAATCGCCCAATAAACTACTGTTTGGTCCGATATCACATTAGTGTGTACACTGAAACAATAACAGATTATCGTTCCAAAGCTCATTGTAACATTCCATTTGATTTTTAAACTGGAGAAAAAAATCTTGTTCAGTGTTGGCACAACATCCTTTCAATTCTGCAGTGTGTATGCACTCACGGTCAGGGTCCCCATACAGTTTACATGGGGGTATATTTACTAAACTGCAGGTTTGAAAAAGTGGAGATGTTCCTATCGCAACCAATCAGACACTAGCTGTCATTTTGTAGAATGCACTATGTGGCTGGATCATGTAGAAATAATTTATTTTAGAAATGTATTTCAATTAGTGGTGTAGGCACCAATGTATATAATGGCAAATGCACTTATAGTGTAACATTGGGATGTGTTTTATATGGAAATGTCTTGTTTGGGGTTGTAACTTTTCTTTGGGAATTCCCAAGTTAGCAATAGAGTGGAGGAAATGTATTTATTTCTGAGGCATATGCTAGGGGAGGAAATGTGTATTCTGCAACTGTCTGAAGAAAGGACCCCATGTTAATCTCATGTTAATTAGACCATTTGAAGTGTGAGTGTCCAACACACCTTAAGGCACAGGAAGGTTTAATTAGATTTGCTGTTAGATATTCTCTGTCTCTAAAACAGGATGCAGGAAATCACAGCAAGTTTTAGGATATCACAGATAAGTGTAAATTTTGTTAAGTATAAATTGTATTTAAATCCATGTTTGGGGAAACACATTGCATCCTGATACTAAAAATAACACAGACTTCAGGGGGCTGGTTTACCCCCTGTGAAGCGGTGTCCAAAACTGTATAAACAGCACTGGTTTGTACTGAAATGTATCATTCTTGTTCCATCTGACTTTCAGATCACTGGTACCTTCAACCAGTGTGAACCGTCCATGTTAGGACTACTTGAGCTAAATAAACATCACTTGCTTCAAAGACCTGCTGACAACTTCTTCCATGCTGAAATTCCTATGACCTACAGATTAGACCCAACTGTAATCCGTTTCTGGCTGCACTGAGGTTTGGACCCAGCTTTCTGTTACCATTGCTCTGCCCGCTATCCAGCAGCTCTGGCCAGTGTGAAAGGCCAGGGGGGATCCATCCACAGAAACCCTGATCTATAGGAAGAGGTCAGGGGTAGCAGCCCAGGTGCACCAACAAGGGGGTAAACTAGTAGCGACAGTTACCCAGAAGGAACCCGGTTCTGGATTCCACTAAGGAGTCCAGTGGTGGCAGCAGCTTAAGCCCCTCCTACTGCGGTTAGAGGGTGCATTTGGGATAAAGAAAGGGAACGGTGGCACAGTAAGCCCAGCCGGTTCCCAGCAACAACAGACAGGGTGGCATAGGCGGTCCATCCTGTCACACACTAAATAAAAAAGCTAGAATCTGATTGGTTGCGATAGGCAACATCTCCATTTTTTTCAAACCGGCAGTTTAGTAAATATACCCCCTGATCTTTTCAGCAGATGGTTTGTAAAATTGTTATAGCCAACACATCCAGAGAAATTTCTGTAGTGTGTACCCAAGTCTTGAATTTACCTGGCTGGTGATCTGAAACCCTTGTTCAGTTTAAAACAAGGAAAATATGTAAGATCTTATATACTAGGGTTCATTTTTCTGGAGGTATAAGCAGATTTCTCTTCTTGCCCTGCACCAGGAGGACATTATAGAACTTATGGTGATGTACACAGTTTGTTTTAGGCTATCACTCCTTTTTATTCAGTTACTGTTTACATTATTCAAAAGTGCTCCTCTACTTGTAAGTACAGGACTTAACTTTATTAAGCAGCATTTTCATATATTCAAAAATCATGCTTAGAAAATAACTATTGTTTGGTGAAATTAACCTATTGGGCAATGTATAAAACATTTGACTGCTGAAAATTGATGTGGTAAATTACATAACTGTGTAATAAATGCTTTATTGCACCCCTCGAAGCCCTGCCATTCTCCCTAATGTCTACTCACCCTTGTCAGCACCTGGTTCCGGTATTTAAGGGTGGTGATGGTGTCGGGGTGCTTTGTTGAATAGGGAGACTGTCTTCGAGGGCCCTTAATATACAGAGACGACATATCAACAAATGTGGATGCAAGATGAATGTTACAACGGTAAATTGCATATATGTTATTTAGGAATGGCTGGTATAATATAAGCTTGAGCTGATTTTACGGTGATACTATGTCAAGACCAAACTGCAAAGCCATTTGTTCTGGGCCCCTGGCATTACCAGGGCCAATGGTTTGGTTGTAAATTCAATGGGGGACATTAAATTCCCCTTTACTACGGTAATTATATCGCAGATTTTCGTTCACGGCGCAGTCACAAGCAAAAATCAGAGTTGAAATTACTGTAGTAACGGTAATAATGCGCATTAATTACCACAGTAACAAAATGGGGAATTGTATCTACACCAATATGTTTATAATTATTATTTTACATTTTAACAATAGCAGGATTTTATTAATTAGAATTTTAATGTAGCTGCATATTGGATTCACGGTTGTTTTATGCCCTGGTATATATCATGCTTGGTCTTTCTCTAAAAAGAGAGTTTAAGACTCACAACACTGTATTCGTATGTACAGGTTATAAGTAACACCACAACTGTTGCATTTGAGCAAGGTACTAAACCACCTCACTCCATAATAACCTCAAGGGCCCTGGCCAACCTGTGGCTGTTGTGAAAATACAATCCCCAGCCTGCTTTGCTAGTATAAACAGCTGGCAGGGCATGCTGGGACTCGTAGTTTCACAACACCTGGAGAGCCACAGGTTTGCCAGGTCCTTAAGGAAAGCAAAGGCCTGAGAGAGGTTCATACGGGGGTTGGCACCTGTTCTGGAGAGGAAATGAGGTCGCTCAGGAATCTGTTGACTTCCTGGATTTGCACCAACAGAGTGGAACCAAGGAGAGGAACCGGAGGGGCTTGGTCCTAATGATGAAAAGTATAGTTATAATAATTTCATATCAAGGCAGCAGCAGACATCATGGAGAAGATTGATGGATCATGTAGGGGGATAACAAGGTGATCTTGCATTATGCTGGAAGAACAGCCATTATCCATTGCAGCATCTTCTCCTGTGTCACAGTAAAACGTTGCCTTAGCACACAGGAGAGGACACGATACAGGCAATAATGTAATGCATAAGGAACACAGGACTATGTATAATGTCAATAGGAAAATACAAGTGTAATGTATCATACCAATGTGCACTGCCACTCCCTCTGCTGCTCCGCTTCTTGCAACCTGTCCCTGTACCATTCCCGGGCTTTGTCAACCAGCTGCACGCCGTCTAGCAGAGCATCTCGCTCCTGCTCCAGTTCCTTCATGCGACGTAACTGTGGGAGAAAGTAAACATCTGTCAGGGCTTCTCCTGACACTGCGGAGCCGAGAGGGGAAGGACGGTCTCTCCTTGGAAAGGTGCAGCGAGATTGATGTGCAAGACAGGTGGAGGTGGCAGACGTATTAAGAAAGAAAGCTCCTACCGTGGACCTGTCAGTCCACATAAAAATACACTGGTGGCTTTAAAATATATAACAAAGAATTATCCAGCTCACTCTCAGTAATGACCTTTTAATTCCATTGTCTGACAATATAGTGACCTAAGCCATCTTTCTTTTTAATCTAATAGAATGTTGCTGAATGTGTTTCATCCCTCATTAGCATATAATGCCATTGGCAAAGTATTCTAAGGAACCAAGGTCACCTGGCAGGCTCAGGAAAAGAAGAGTGAACTTTCATATCTCACTTTACCAACACGTGGTAAATGCTTAACACCCCCAAAATCCAAGACCAGAAAAAGTAATAGGACATAAAAGAATTGTACCAAGCACCAGATGTTACATTAAAAAAAATCAGATGAAATTATTTACTTTATTTCAGTCCTTTATCAAAGCTACATTAGAAAAATTCTCAGCTGAAAAGATTTTGGAGTCTTTTTTTGGTAGTACCATAAACAGCTCCAGCCTCCGTGAAATGGGACAATGGCTGTAAAACATCTGTTACTTGAGAAGAGCCATTGAAACGCCACCTGGGCCATGTTGTATCATCATACTACTCCTCTGGTGCTACTGATGTGAAAATGTTCTAAAATCTTTGTTTCCTAATGCTGCCTTCATTAAGGACTCAAAAAATAAATTGAATTGAAACAATAGGCACAGTTTTATTTACTGTTTTCTTCATTGTCCTCGTTTATATTGTGTTTATGTTAAAAAGTGATTTGTCATTTGTGTCAGAATTGTTCACATTCTATAAAGCTGTCTGTACAGGATATGGTGGCATTTCTCCAATATCTGAATAATTAAATGCATGAAATATTTGTTGATAAGATCCAGTGTCTTCCCCAATTCTTGCTTATGAACTTTATGATAAGCAGAGAGTAAATGTTAGTTTATAGTGACTCGTTAAACAATGCTGGACAGTGATAGATACAGACAGCAGTGCTATATTGTGGAATAACTACAACTAAGTGAGAATAAAGGACTGTGTTGACATGTGGGGCATAACTCCTGGGTATTACTGTTTCTATCTAGTATTAAGAGAAGTCATCTGCCTGCCAAAGCACATAAGAACAGTATTATTATTATACTGCATAAAGTAAGACACACATAGAAGTTCCGCTAAAGACTTCCAAGCTGATGCACAATGGGATTAAAGTACTCTTACAAACAGAGGAAGGAAATATAGTGGATTTCTGCCAACACACATCTCTAGACATATGCCCATTATTTACAAGTCGTCAATATCAGCGAGTATTTGCCCCTGCCCTATAGCAAGTGTAAAAGATAAGCCTCCTATATGCATGTTTCTGCAGGTCTGCATGAGCCACATTTTTCGCGAACACGTCTTACTGTAATTGGCCATTGTTAGAACGCTCCCACCTTCCCCCGTCCTACCTCTCCCAGCGCTGTCAGGCGTAAGTGCCAGAATCACACAAGTCTGCATAGAATGTCACACAAGATGCGCTATGCAAACTGGCATGCATCCAACATCACCCCTCAGCAACTACTCGTTGGGTATTGTAAATCTTCGCACTTTCAGTGCCTGTTATTTAAGAAGTTAAAAATAATGAGCGTTGGTGCCAGAGGAGGAGGTGAATGTATGATTTAATCACTGTCCAGTTAAATTATTTTAATTTCCTGATTTGCACATAGCAGCTAATAGTGAATTAATAGACTATATAGTATAAATGTGTGTGACTTTTTGTGTTCCAAAGAGGGACTAATGTGAATGGCTGCTCTTCTCTATCTGTACAGCATAAAAATATTATTATAGTGAGTGATCCAATTCCTTATAACTGTAAGCTTGCGAGCAGAGCCCTCATCTCTTTGCCAGTCTGTATTACCTATTGTTTTATTACTGTGTTTTTTTCCAATATACTGGCACTATATAATCTGATGATGATCTACTTTTATGTTTTGCTTTTATGTTTTTGTTTTTATTAGGGGTTAGCCATACTCCCTTGAAAAACAACTGCAGTGGCTGGCAGTAAAATAGTATAGGTAAATATATATTGAGGTAAAACAGTGTTTTATAAATTGTGTGAGAGCATTCTCTGTACAGTGATGTGTAATAAGATTAGCGCTATGTAAATAAACAATAATAATAAATCATGATTATTTATTCAGGCCTTTAAAATATCTGCCTCCACTATGTGCAGTTTAAGTTAAGTGTTCACCACGCTATGATTCCTCCATGCTTGACTCATTCCGCAAATGTGTCACTGTCTGCAGGGAAGATAGCTTAGATTTAATGATGTTGTTAGGATGGGTGAGCTGGGATGGGTAGTGGGGTTTGTTTAGCTGGGTGTTAGTTGGTGGGCTTTCACTTCTCGTAAGACGACTACCTCCCTGTTTCCCATCCCACAGTGTGTGTGTAATATATATATATATATATAATATATATACATACAGATCAACCACGACATTAAAACCCCATGCTTAATATTGTGTAGGTCCCCCCATGCCATCAAAGCATCTCTGACCCACGAGACATTGACTCCAAGACCTCTGAAGGTGTCCTGTGGTATCTGGCACCAAGACGTTAGCAGCAGATCCATTAAGTCCTGTAAGTTGTGAGGTGGGGCCTCCATGGCTCAGACTTGTTTTTCGAGCACATCCCACAGATGATCGATCACATTGAGATCTGTTGAATTTTTAAGGCCAAGTCAACACCTTGAAATCTTTGTCATGTTACTTAAACCATTTCTGAACAGTTTTTGCAGTGTGGGAGGGCGCATTATCCTGCTGCAAGAGGCCACTGCCATCAGGGAATACCGTTGCCATGAAGGGGTGTACTTGATCAGCAACAATGTTTGGGTAGATGGTACGTGTCAAAGTAACATCCATGTGAATGACAGGACCCAAGGTTTCCCAGCAGAACATCACACTGCCTCTGCCGGCTTGTCTTCTTCCCATAGGGCATCCTGGTGCCATCTCTTCCCCAGGTAAACAAAGCACACACACCCAGCCGTCCACATGATGTAAAAGAAAACGTGACTCATCAGACAAGGCCAACTTTTTCCATTTTTTTTCCATTGCTCCGTGGTCCAGTTCTGGTGTTCATGTGCCCATTGTAGATGCTTTTCATTGGTAGACAGGGATCAGCATGGGCACTCTGACCAGTTTGAGGCTACGCAGCCCCATATGCAGCAAGCTGTGATACACTGTGTGTTCTGGCACCTTTCTATCACAGCCAGCATTAACTTTTTCAGGATTTTGTGCTACAGTAGTTCTTGTCTGGGATTGGACCAGACGGGCTACCCTTCACTCCCCATGAGCCTTGGATGCCCATGACCCTGTTGTCAGTTCACCGATTGTCCTTCCTTGGGCTACTTTTGGAAGGAACTAACCACTGCATACCGGGAACACCCCACAAGACCTGACATTTTGGAGATGCTCTGACCCAGTCGTCTAGCCATCATAATTTGGCCCTTGTCAAAGTCGCTCAGATCCTTACACTTTGCCCATTTTTCTTGCTTTCAACACATCAACTTCAAGAACTGACTGTTTACTTGCTGCCTAATATATCCCAGCCCTTGACAGGTGCATTGTAACAAAATAATCAATGTTATTCACTTTACTTGTCAGTGGTATTAATGTTGTGGCTGATCGGTGTATATGGTTATGTTGTGATATTATATTGAGCATGAAAACAGCAGTAACTTCCATACTAAGGAAAGATTTATGTAATGCAGGGAAT
Organism: Mixophyes fleayi; assembly: GCF_038048845.1. Lineage (NCBI taxonomy): Eukaryota > Metazoa > Chordata > Amphibia > Anura > Limnodynastidae > Mixophyes > Mixophyes fleayi. Next base: position 16,143,642 of record NC_134410.1, read on the forward strand.
AGTGCTGTACAGAGGAGGGTAGGAAATCACATCTCTGATGAGTACAATACACTCTATGCATTCTTCTGGTAGACAGAGTTCAGAGCACGGACAATAATGTTGTAGGAAGGCGCACAAACTGCTACATGTGTGCATGCACTGGCTGCTATAACCTCTCGCTGCAGATTGGGGAGGGGGGGGGGGGCGCTCCTCACACAGGGATAGAATTACAACCCCTGTAATGCTGGAGTATTTGAGTGAAACTTTGCCGCTTGGGGATTGCAGTTATATTAAATTGTCTCCTGCACTCTTTATGTACGTGTACAGTGTAACAACATGATAAAGGCTTGATGACTATATGGGATGCTGGTTAGGTCATACCTTGATAGTTTATAGTGCACAGTAACACAAAAAGTACATCATTATCTTGACATTACAATCTCGGTCATGCTAATAAAACGAGAGTACACTCATTCAGTACATAAGCTATTGTAAAATAAATACAACCAGTAAAAGACAGGTGTGTTAGATAAACAGCCCGTGTGTGGGGTTACATACGTGTGCTGCAGTGACACAGCTGTGTGTGTAAGAAAGGAGGAATCATTATAATAAGACAGAATGCTGTGTACACATTGCTATATACATACCAGGGCCACACACACACAGACTGAGATATTACAACCCTATAGCAGATTAACAGATTTACAACATGTGTCAGCGAGGATGAGATTAACAGGGAGGCAGACACAGCGACAAGGAGAACATCACAGGAGTAGGAAGAGAGGGAATAGTGTAAGAGATATAGACAGACATGAAGTAGATATGTAGACAGATAGACATTTTGGTCATTTCACCCCTCTACCCCTCTAATTGAGACTCACCCACAGGTAGAAGGACAGGGCCTCTCGGCTGCTGTGCAGGGGGAGGATGAGGATGGTGTAAGCAGCTTGTAAAGCCATACATAGCATGGGGAGCAGAGTGCGTCTAACACAAAGGGCGATCTTTGTGCGTGTTTAATAAACATGTATGTGGCTATACATGTGTGTATCTAGCCTCTCATCCAATAGTGTCTTCATGACAGTGTATTGCATGTGTAAATGGCAATCTATGTGTTACAGCATGAGTGCATACGTGTATGTCAGTGTGTGTCTATGATCTGCACATGTGGCTGAATAACAGTGGGTGTATGTATATACTCCCTATGGAGTTCTAGGCGTGTCTGTGTACATACCTGTATGTTCCTCCCTGTCCTCTCTGGATTTACAGGTTGTGACTACTTCCCTCCCTCCCTCTCCCTCCAGCCCCCTGAGTAATCCTCTCTTTCTTCCTCTAGCTCCTTCTGGTTCTAAATATCCCACCTGGTATTCACTGTACTTCTTACCTCTTCCCCCCAATTACCTGTATGGCTACTCTCCTGCCTTATTCCTCCACCTGCAACTATCTGTGATGTCCTCTGCCCCAGAGTGTCTGACACCCTCTCCCCAGTCCCTGTTGTCCGGCTAGAGCCGCACAGACTTGTCCGCCTGTTGCTCTCAAACAGCAGTCCTGTGTGAATAGAGAAGTTATGTGAGTAGAGCTGACACTCCCTCGTCAGCCGCTCTTTCCCACCCCTCCCTTATCTGTCTACCACTCTCACAGCCCCCCATACACCCTCTCCCCTCTCCCCTCTCCTGTCTTCATGTCATCCTTCATAGGCCTCTATGAGGAGGGAGAAAGAGATGAAAGGAGAAAGAACTAAGACCTTGTGCACAAGGGTGGGTTGGGGACAAATAATTTGGAAGTGTTATCCAACATTACTTATACCCAATAATGCTCAAAAGACATGAATGCTTTGCAGTACTAGGTACCGTGTTGTAATCGATCCCACTTGTCAGGGTATGACGCCGTAGGCGCTGTTCTTGGCGTGTGAGGCGCACGGTGGAGGGGACATCGTTGTTAATGCTCTGGGAACGCGTGACGCCCTTACAACCTGGGAGAGAGGGAGAGAGAGAGGTTTATTACGACTTCCATTTATTAATACTGTATTAATACTTATGATCTATGTGGCATGAGAACCTCCATGTAAAGGGGATGAGAGATGTTTGAATAAGAAGGATGTTTATTATAAGAGGCTTGATATGTCTCTCTCTCTCTGTAATTAATGTTTTGATCTCTCCATCTGCTCCCATCTTATAAACCTGCATCTGCTCCGCTGCAATGAAGAGTTCACTTCAGTTCTCAGTATAGACAGATTGCCATCTCTGAGGCTGGATCTATATAGAGCATGGTAATTACTAGAACTGCATATTATTCTGAACAGGATATTTCTAGGACTAGAGGTATAAAAAAATGGCAATTCTACGGCTAGAACATCAGATATACAAATCCTATAATATTTGGGATCGACAAGGACTGTAGGTGTATACATAGAACCTGTCTCTTGTAGAATTGGATGTATATAAAATGTGGTAATGATATAAGCACAGTGGCTCAGTGGTTAGCACTTCTGCCTTACAGCACTGGGGTCATGAGTTCAATTCCCGACCATGGCCTTATCTTTGTGGAGTTTGTATGTTCTCCCCGTGTTTGCGTGGGTTTCCTCTGGGTGCTACGGTTTCCTCCCACACTCCAAAAAACATACTAGTAGGTTAATTGGCTGCTATCAAAATTGACCCTAGTCTCTGTCTGTGTGTGTGTGTTAGGAAATTTAGACTGTAAGCTCCAATGGGGCAGGGACTGATGTGAATGAGTTCTCTGTACAGCGCTGCGGAATTAGTGGCGCTATATAAATAGATGGTGATGATGATGTATTCACAAATTCAATAATATGCAGAGACTGGCAGTTCTATGACCAAAGAACATCATTTTGTGACATGAAATATACAACTCCTAAAATCTAATTCTACCTAAAGCTGGGTACACACTGATGCAATTATCATGCAAATAAACGACCATTTGGTCAGATATTGCATTAGTGTGTCCTCTCCCACAATCATGTTTTATCGCACCAAAGCACATCACATCTGTTGATTTGGTTTTCTAAACTTTTTAAAGAACCAAATCAACGGTGGAATGATGTCGGGAAAATGTGGAAGTGTGTATGCACTCAGGACCAGCAGCTTAGACAGATATCTGTAGAGTGTGCAGGGTCACGATCTTTTCAGCAGATGGTTATCGCAGATCTGAAGGTAAATCGTGTAGGTGTGTACGCATGAATCTGCATGATCATCCGGACATTCAGTCGTTTGTAAAATCATTACAGAAATCGCACCTGAAGTAATTTTCTATAGTGTGTACCCAGCTTAAGATTTGAATAAAAATTTCCATGGCCAAGTTACTGCAGGGAAGGTGAATTTTTGTGGGGTACATAGCACTAAAGCCCCCCAAAAAAGATATCACCATTGGACATGCTCCTGATATGTTGACAAGTAAAGCCTTGCTTATAAAAGGTACAGACAACTACGTGGCAAAAAGTCATCAGTCATGCAGAACAAGGTAATTGATGGATTTGGCCAATATTCAAAACAAAGAACATTTCCAAGGTCACCAATTGTTAGACATCCACTTTTGGAACCTTGGACTATGCCTGGAAATGAAAGACAACTCTTTACTATGTAATACAGAAGCTGCTGTTTGCAGGACTGGAGATGCATAAAATGTGGTGAGTCTGTTTATATAAACCTAAGCTTAGGATTGCCACTAAACTTACTATATGAACTTCCAGTGGGCTTCAAACCTAAATAGGGAATAAAGATATGGCAAAAGTGACTGTATAACCCCTGATATAACAATAATGTTGTTGTTATTATATTTACAATACAGATTACACTTTGTCCACATATATCTATTTATATATGGTGTACATAGGTTTTACAATAGGTATTCTAGGTAAGATATTGTAATGTTGACCTTACAGTGATTCCTTGACAATGTACTTTATAGGGCCTGATTCATTAAGGATCGTAAATGCTGATATGTGCCGTATTTTGTGTAATATCACTCTGAACATGACCAGAATATCGGAGCATTCGCCAGTGAACGCAGCAACGTCCAATTCATCTTCAAGTGCAAAGGACAATTACTACATTCTATGATTTCATGGGCAGAACGGGGAGGAGAATGGGCGTATACACCTAGTCAATGTACAGTCAGGGCGCACACAGCAACGTCTGATCCAAGCTTTGGGCATCTCTAAGGTACGTGATTTTCAGTCGTATCACTTGCACCAGCTACAGGTCTGATGTAGCCGTCATCCCTATTAATCGGCATGATTAATAGTGATGACGGCTATGTATGTATGCTAGAACATGTGTTTGCAATCAAGAGCAACTGTAAAAATGTATTTTACCTACATCATAATAAATGCATTTTATGGAGGGAGGATGAAACAAAAACAACACTTTAAAATTTTTAAATGTTTTGTCATTAATGACTATAATATTGACAGGTGACATTATTTGAATTGTTTATTTTACATTCAACAAATGTATTGGACGTATCCTACAGTGTATTGTCTGTAAGAACATGAGTGGACCTAGACCTGTATTCATTAAACCTATCTTTAGATCCGCTTCTTGTTGAATACGGACAGGCGTATGCCCTATGTACCTGATTATTTTTTTTTTAAAAAACCTGACATTGGGTCAGATTCAATTCCCTAAATATCCGCGGGAGGTGCCTCCAGAACGACCACAAGACACCTCGTACGGATATTTGTTGACAGAAGTAACTCTGATTTTCACTTGCGCCCCATAGAGGTGTGAGCAAAACTCAATGTTACTTTTTACCATCGTAACGGTAAAAAATCTCGTCCTAAGAACATCAGACAATTGAATCTACCCATTTATGTTTTGTATTTGTTAATGAAATCAGACCCTATTGTGTGCACTGCTTACCCCATCTCGTCAAAACTACAGTGTCCAGCTGCCCAATTTCCAGGGTTTCAAAGTTTTGTGCCTTTTAAAATACCCCTATTTTTCAATATTGACCAAGCACAATCAAATTCTTATTGTTCCTACATATTAGATGATATTCTTACTATTTATACTTATTATATGGGTTTAATAAGTAATTTCTGGAAAATAAATATATAAAATGAAAAGAAAATGTTATAATCTACTTCAGTAAACATGACAAGTTGGGAGTTGTAGGGCACCAAGGTCTGAGACAGAATCAGACGTGATTACGTGGGAATCACGTCATTATATGGGAATTCTGCAACTAGACCATGGGATATATAAATATTATCATATCTATAGCCTACTACATCAATGCCTGGGGATACATAACATATGGTGATTCTGTGACTAAGTAACAGATGGTTAGGTCCTAAGGAGAAGCTGTAATATCCTGTCCTTCTAGGACTGGCACTCTAGAACGGACAGTGGTTGATCTGTTTATTGCAGTTACATTATAACTTGGATTAGAATTCCCCAGCCCTACGGTTCTAGAAGTTGCATAGAAGCTAAAATACTACCTGGTAATTCTGACGGCCTTAAACCTTGGCATAAAGAAGCTTCATGGGCTGGAAATGACAATGGCTAACCACCATGAGTGGGATTTAAAGCTATGCATCTATACTACTATGAAATGAGTAAAAGACAGGGCCTCAGTGTGAACCATTCTAGATGCAATATACGGCCCTACCAACATAAAATTTGATTTTAGAGTCAGATAAGAACTTAAACAGGGCAAAACAAAAATCTAGCGGGGCATTGTATCACACAGAATGAATGTATCAAATCAGAGCAAAAATTATATGTTACATATAAATGTAAACATTTAATGCATTCAGTATGGCAACGGAAATACCATGTCCATGAGACAATTGTCCAATCAAATACCCCCATTTAGTTAATATGTCAGTATAGAGGCAAGAAACCTCCATTTACCTTCCTTACAGCCAACATGTCCATGTCTTTTCATATGTATTCATTGTTTCTGGAGGTATATGAAACTATGTAATATAGCCAGGTTAATCTGGAAAAGACTTAAGGGATGTATACATATAGATTATGTTTTTCAGGTTTAACCAGAAAAGAAACACACTCTGGGCTTTCCTGGCGTTCTCAGTTAAACCCAAAATGAAAGAAACTGGATTCCTCAGTGCGGCTTGGAAGAGCCCATGTGAGCAGCAGATCAGCTCAGGAGCTTTACTGCGCTACTTCCCACGCCAGCACACATGTATTTATAAGATGCCAGGTTGGTGAAAGGGCTGACCTGTCATATGTAAAGAGAATGACACAGACAGAGTATGGAAAACTATTTTACCCTCTCCCCTTACACCCTGCCCCTCTCTCCTGCTGTCTGTCCCTCTCCCTTCCCCTTGTGTCCTCTTCTCCTTCCCTGGCAACCTGCCCACTGGGATCTTCTCTACTGTCCCAAGGCACCTTCTCACACTCTATACCTCCCTTGAAATCATTTCCCCTAAGAACCTTTCACATCTCCTGGGATCCATCCCCAGTCACTGTCCCATCTCCCCTGGCACTCTCTCATCTCTCCCCTGGCACTCTCTCGCCGGTACTCTCTTCTCTCTCCCCTGGTACTCTGTCCTCTGGTACTCTTTCCTCTCTCTCCCCGGGCACTCTCTAATCTCTCCCCTGCCACTCTCTCCTCTCTCCCATAGCAATCACCCCTCTCTCCCCTGGTACTCTCCTCTCTCTCTCCCCTGGCACTCTCTCTTATCTATCCCCTAGCACTCTCTCCTCTCTCCCTGGTACTTTCTCCTCTCTCCCATGGTACTCTCTCCTCTCTCTCTCCCCTGGCACTCTCTCTTATCTATCCCCTAGCACTCTCTCCTCTCTCCCTGGTTCTCTCTACTCTTTCCCCTGACACGCTCTCTCTCCCCTGGTACTCTGTCCCCTCTGTCTTCTTGCACACTCTCCTCTCTCCCTGGTACTTTCTCCTCTCTCCCATGGCACTCTCTCCCCTGGCAATCTCTCCTCTCTCTCACGGCACTCTCTCCTCTCTCCTCTGGTATTCTCTACTCTCTCCCCTGGCTTTCTCTCCTCTTTCCCCGGTACTCACTTCTCTCTCCCCTGGTACTCTCAACTCTGGTCATCTCTCCTCTCTCTCCCCTGTCACTCTCTCCCCTCTCCCCAGTAGTCACTCCACTCTCTCTCCTGGTATTCTCTCCTCTCTTCCCGGCTTTATCTCCTCTCTCCTCTGGCACTCTCTCCCCTGGCACTCTCTCCTCTCTCCCCTGGCACTCTCTCTTCTCTGTGGGCGCCCATGCACATACACAGGTGCCTCCATTCTGATTTCCTGAGCTGACTCTCTGCAGATGCTCTGCATAAACATTTGTTGATTGCAGTCCATGATAAACAGGACACTTCAAATTCCTATCTACTGTCACTTTGGACAATTCCTTAAACAATTCCAACTTTTCTATTTTACTCCTAATATACTGCTTGGTGAATTAGTGTTTATATCCTACATAAGTCATGATAGTAAGAGGACATGTAACTGTTTATTTCATGTGACACGTTTTTATCAAATGTGACAATGTTGCAAAAGGTGTCCTATCAAGGACATTTGGAAGTCAAAAGTGTTATGGACACCTGCTACACTGTGACTGGCCCCCTACATACAGAACTCGTTACAATATCTTATCCCACAACGCAAAATCTCATTCTGCATTTGTACAAAGAATTAGGTGCTTTACTGTAACCAGCGCACATTCAGCCAATCTCTGCACAGATCCTCCATTAGAACTCTTGGAACCATTGAGTCGCCCCCATCTTGAGGCACTAAGTTATTCTCACATTCACGAAAACTGCTGGAAATCAACGCTATGCAACAACACTTTTCTGCTTTCTATGTGAACCTTCAAAACTAGTGACCACAAAACAGATATATATCTACCGCTATTTTTCGATCTAAAGATAGAGAAATAAAAATGAAGAAAACCTAAATAGACTTATTTCAGCTCTAATAACTAGAATAGTAACATAGACACGGGTTCATTTTCAGACCTTGTCTATATCCCACCAGAGAGTTATATAAATGCACATTTATAAATCCCCATCATGGTGGTAATAGGTTTACACTGTCATCATTGCCAGCTGTACACATGGCTCACTTACTAACATGCATTAGGGACAAAATTTGCGCTGAACCACAATAACCATTAAGCAATTAGTTTTTATCTGTCTAATGCAAGCCGGACCACACCTTCCTACTGTTCCCAAGAGATGTGGAGGTGGGGGGGCATGAATAGAAAGGGTGGGCATGAAATGATGACACGATTTACATCAAGAGAACGGGACAATATCTATGAGGATGCAAATGTGGCCATTGTGGACCAGCACGAGGTTTGATGATGCCATTAGCATTATCACTTGGGTGTGTTAAGGCATGATGATGCTAATTTTGTCATCGTTCACCTACCCACCTTGCAGTCAGGTAAGTGCGTTTGCGGATAAATTGCCTAATCTCTCTGGAGTTTGGGAGGTCTGGCTTTACTTTGGGAGTCTCCTGGATATTCCAGGAGAGTAGACAATTGTGTATTGGACAATGAAATCAAGTTTCTTATCAGTTGCTATTGTTTAGTGCAAATTCTGCGTCCATGGAAGACAACTGCCTCTGATGGCCAAGGACAGTCCTAATTGTTAAAGGTTGATCCATGGAAACATCTCAATCATTTCTCCTGCAAAATACGGCCAATTATCAGTATTATTGTTTTGAATGAAGGTAAAAGTCTAAAGTTATTGCTGCCCCCATACAGACACAACTAATGGTTCAACCCAGTACCGTGTCCTGGAAATAATTTGTATACATTGTCAACTATGAATGTTCATGACAATGGGCATTGGGTGCGATACATATTCAACATGTTCGACAGCTAAAAGATCGACATCTATATGGTCGACTCCATAATATAGATAGTTAACAATAATGGCATTGACGATATTGTTAGGTTAACTATTGAAATGTAGACAGTGGGCCTGATTCATTGCGGATCTTAACTTAAGAAACTTCTTATTTCATTCTCCTGGACAAAACCATGTTACAATGCAAGGGGTACAAATTAGTTTTCTGTTTTGCACATAGATAAATACTGACTGTTTTTTCATGTAGCGCACAAATATCAACTTTAAATTTCAGTGTACAAATAAGCTATCAAGTATTTGTGTGCTACATGAAAAAAAAGTCAGTATTTAACTTATGTGCAAAACAGAATACTAATTTGCACCCCTTGCATTGTAACATGGTTTTGTCCAGGAGACTGAAATAAGAAGTTTCTCAAGTTAAGATCCTTTATGAATCAGGCCCAGTGTTATTAGGTCAACAATAATATCCCTTCCTTAACTCTAACCATATAATATTGTCTACTTTCGAATTGTCGACTTAACAATACTGTCGAACTTTGAATGGTCGACCTAATATTTGCCGACTTTCTGGATGTTGACCAAATGAATGTCTAGCCGTTGACCGCATACCGCACCATTGTGTTTGGTAGTGGGTACCATTACTGCATGCCAGCTTAGGCGGTTGCAATTACATGATATATCTGTGTTATTATTGTTAATGTCCTTTTTAATTAAGTTTTATTTTGTTATAAACACACCCAATTAAGCTTAATGAATGAATGTGTTGTTTTGTTTTATATTTCATAGTTGTCACACAGTGTGGTAGGCCAGTCGCTGTGATATTATTTTGATATGTATTTCCAAGAAGTGTTTTTTATTTGTTGGAAATGATAGGTTGTGTGTGTGTGTGTGTGTGTGTGTGTGTGTGTGTTAAGTCATAATCCCTCTCTGCCCATTCTCTCTCAATGCACAGATTGCACTAAGACAGATGGTGCAGATTAAAGAGGACTATGATACACAAGTGTCAGACCAGGGATGAAGGAGAGGGAGGCAGAGACTGGGGCGGACAGTGGTAGAACACGAGGTGAAGACAGAGTTGAGTGGAATATAAGAAAAGTGGAAACTGAAACATTTATGCAACAGAGGAATAACAGATGAGACATCAATTAAGACCCACCAGATCCCCCACACTCACCCCTCTTTCTGGCTGTAGCTGTGTCTTGAGGTTCTCCAGTTGTCAGCGCTTGTGTCAGGCCCCTCACCAGCCGGGCGAAGCTCAGGTATCCTCCGCTTGAAGCTGTTGCATCTCTTAGCGCCTGTGGGACCCTGGAGAGACTGCTCGGCCCTTCCCAGAGGCCTTCAATATCCTGCACATGCACCCGGCCACCCCCTTCCTCCTCCAGAATGGCGTATAGAATACGAAGGCTGTGGAGAAAACCCCGGGAAGGGCAAGGAAGAGGAGAGGACTCGGGGCCCTGTGCACCTGGGGGTGTAGGGCCAACGGTGGAAGAGGAGGAGGGGCTGGGGCCACAAAGGGGAGAGGTAGGGCAGGAGTCTAGCATTGTGTTCATAGTGACCTGTAAAAATCTCCCTTTAAATATATACCACTACAATCACCTGCTATACAGCTACTGCATATGGTATAAGATTTAATGTTTGGCACAAGTCCAGGCAACTTTCTGTACTCTCTCTATGTAAATTATCTACCTATATTTTACTTTGACTGTGAATATTTCCCCTTCACGTCTTTATACAAACTACAATGAAGTATCTGTATCCAATGTAATTGTCTCCCTCTCTTTCCCACACTGTGCTATGTGTCTGGGCTCTGTCTTCTCTCTGTAATAGCGATGATTATCTTTGTCTACGGTCTTTATCCTATGGAGTATCTCTTCTGTGTTATGAGCAATGATGACCTCTTACTGGTTACACATTGTCCCTATAGCACACACCTCACTCTGTGGTCAGTCTCCAGCACACTGTCACTGTCACTATCCCTGTGTGTATGAAGCCAGCACACTCTCTCTCTCTCTTCTTACTCACACTCTCTCTCCTAGTCTGTTTGTCTCCTCCAGTCTTTACATCTGTCAGAATAGCTGTCCCGTGCTCCTGTCGGATTAGCTATGGTTGCTGTCTCTCTCCCACTTTCTCCTTGCTCCTCTTCCCCGATCTCTTGGTCTGTGTCCGGGCCAGTTAGCTGCCTCCCTCCCTCCCTCCCTGTATAATCTCTCTGTGATTCTTGCTAAGTCTCTACCTCTTTCTCCTGTTTGTTAGCTTGTGATGTTTCATGTGGCTTTCAGAGACTGTCACATGTACAATGTCTCTTTAAACACAGGGGACCTCTGGACCAGACGGGACCAGAAACAGACTTCTCTCCCATCCCCCATCCCATGTCCCTTCGGTCTTTGTCTATCTCCCTCTTTGTCCCTCTGTATATTCTGTCCCTACTTCCTCCCAATTCACCTGTCCATGTCCCTCTGACACACACTCACACACCCTTCTGACTTCTGCATCTAAAAATGTTTAGACAAATAAATACTTTATTTATTGATGCCAGTGAAAACACGTACGATTTAGTCACAAAGCTGATAGATTCACTGCAATGTAAGAACCGCAAGAGTTTTAATAGCTGAAAATGCAAAGAGTTTAGTCTGAAAGAAAAGACACAACCAAATTGGGCAGAACTTCTTGCGGAAAGTGAATTGTCTTATAGCCAAACTATACACATTGCTAGAGATGGGAGAACTCTTTTGCATTATTTTGTATTTTATGTGAATAAGACCAGTTCAGGGAGACAGAGCACGATGCAGTGCAGATTTTGCATAGAGTGAATCCATTATAGGTCTACTACCACCTACTGTAAAATGTTACTGACCTGGCAGTCAATTTTTGAATCAGCCCCAATAAGTGCGAGTGGTAAGAGCCTATCTTATGGAAAGATCTGCATTTTCTCCCAATGTCCTGCTTTACCAGGGCCTGATCAAGGGTTCAGATCACTCTAGGCCAGGGGTCAGGGAACTTTTTTTACCCCCAAATATATTTAGATACGCTGACGTTACCCCCTTGATTTTGAAAGGAAGGAAATCATATATTATTAATTATTGGAATCCAAAATTTTATTGAATCTATTCAAAACTTTTTTGAAAGCTTCAACTCCAAAACTTCAGGTTTTGGAGAAATGCTGTTGCTTCATTTTTGATACGAGAGCATCAATATTGGGGCATTTTGATGTCAGCAATTTTGGATACAGTCTTCTGCGTCCAATCAATTTCTCTGCTTTGTTTTTATGTTCGTTAGAGTGGAAAATCCTTGTTCGCAAAGGTAGGTTGTTGCAAAAGGCAGCAACTTTTTGACTGCCTCCTCATGTGCAATTGTGAATGCCTTTGCAGCTGTTGACATCCAAAAATATGACATCTGCTTTGTTTTCAAATGCAATACGTGCTTCATTATTGCATCGAAGCTCAAGAAGTGCCTCTGCCAACCCTTCAGGCTCTTCTGGTACAACAGCAATTTCACATTTAAAGGGGTCTACAATCCAACTGACAGGATGTGAATCTGCAGCATTACCCCCAGGAATTTCATTGTTACCCCATTTGTGGTAATTTACCACTGTTCCCTGACCACTGCTCTAGGCTAATACACTTGTAGCATCCCATCCCCTTCCACACCAAGTTAATACGCATTAGGTAAAAAAGAACTCTCTTAAAATCCGAATTCCTTCACCCCCATCCACCAAGGTTTATGTTCCTGAGTTTTAAGACTCGGCTCCACTTGGATTTTCAAAGGGTCACCGTAATCTTTGTCACTCGTTTTGTTTTCAACAAAATCAGAACTGTATAACAGAACAGAGGCATGAGTGAGCGCTACTGAGAGCGAAGATGTGAAGGGGGAGGGGGCTGTCACACCTGAACCTATCGCCGTCCTTGTCTCTCCTACTCGCTTATCCTCAAGCGCTTGCCCAAGGATAACTCATTGCCTTCAGCCTTTGACATGGGAATACGTCAAAATTAAAACCTTACTACATTTTCCTTTCATGTTTTCTTTTTACCCTGGAGAACAACTATTCTCTTATAGTTCGAAGTGAATTTCAGTTTATACCTCTCCCTGTCACAATTTTTCAGCCCCCAAAATTCCACCCACCCATAAAGTCTTGCTCCTTAGGCTGCAGCCTAGTCAGCCTATTGGATAATCAGGCCCTGTGCCCTATCTGTGAATTAAACCCGCCCCGTCTGTTCATAACACATCATGAAGTCACTGTAAATAAAATTGGAGATGGAAGGTATAATAAAGCTACTCATAATAATAACAATTCTAATTATTTTGTAACTCTTTTTCATTTCAAAGTGGGAATAGACTAAGAGAGGCTTATTGCCAAAGTACAAGAGACAACGTTCCGCAATAACAAAGGATAGAAACTAAAGGGGATTTTAGTCTAAAAATTTGCTGCAACATGCTCCCCTTTTATTTTCTATTTCACAACACACATACTGATCATGCAAAAACAATGTTCGGAAACATGCACGCAAGTTTCCCAGAAGAAATAGCTGAATATATGTTGATACTTTAAATTTGATCTGTCATTGGGAAAATGCAGTAATGTCGTTTTTCATTAGTTTGTTTTTTTTACCTTTCAAAGACATTTAGAAAAAAACAGCTGTTTTACAGTGATCGGAATTTCTAGAGGTAAATACCTCTAATTGTCTGGCGTTTAAGTCATTTTAGGGCTTATGCATACAAGTAGTATGTCTTGTAAAAACAATGTCACGAAAAATGCCTTTATTCTTAGGGCTCGGTGGGACATATATTGTATTAGTTTAACTGCTATTTTGCCCTTATGAACATCTTTCAAAGATGTTAGGGGTCATATATAACCGCTAAACAAAACACAACAGCAGATATTAGGTATTTGTGCTATCATTGCACTTGTTATTCCTGGTTTCTTTGCCTGGAACACTGAAGGCATCTGGAAGTAGACAGATTGGACGATCTATAGATGTAACTAACTGTTATAATGCGGTGTACTTGGTCGAACACAGTTCACAGTAGCCACACTGACCGCAAAGCACCGTACTCATGGTGCTGTGCAAGAAGCCGGGGGTGTGTGACTATGGGGAGTGATAGTAAGCTCCTTATTGATCCACGCGATCACAAATACCCCCTCTCTTTCCCAGGCTGTGTGTTCAGAATGGCACAGAAACCCTGGAAAAAAAACTAACATGGGAACCCCACAAGCTACTTGGCCAAATGCCCCAAAATATTAGTCAAGCCATGCCGCTGCCCTCCTCTGTGTGGCATGTGCAGTTCACAGGGAGTGGTATCCGGCTGGGCCGCCTAAATCAGGGCAGTTGGGAGCGATACATTAAGGTTCAGAGCCAGTCATGTAATGATCACGAGTGAGAATGTGTGATTCTAGTTGTTATTTTTCCTTGGCCTCTGTTTTGTGAGGGCAATGGTAATACCTGAGCCGTGGGTTACTCCAATCAAGTACAAGTGCTGCTTATGCTAATATACTGAAAGACAGATGATCCCCTAGGGGCCTGAAGCATAGTTGAATGCACGCTGGTTTTTGTAGCATAAATTGCATGAAGTCGCTCTGCGCATGCTCACAACAGCAAATACCTATGCTTATGCAGACATGCATGCATCCACTCTTGTGCCTGCTTGCACCTAAAGAGGCGTGACGGGTAAGGGAAAGGGGCGTTCTAACGTAGGCAGAGTACAGTAAGAGAGTGTACCGCAAATTTGTAAGTCGATGCAGACCCAAACCTCACCTCTGAGGCTCCTGGGTGATTTTTTCATTGTTCATGCATATATTATAGAATTTTCTGTGTGTATTTAAAAAAATAAATAAAAATTATATAAAAATGTATTTATCCCTATGAAAACAAATGTTTACAAAGTTTTATTGCGCTTAAGACCTGGCACTGTGTATGGGGGTGTAAGTACGCCTGCTGTAAACATGAAGCACATACTACAGATGCAGAGCTGGGTACATCCTCAGATGCGACCGGCTCAGCAGATTGGCTGAAATATGCTATTTTTGCGTGACCATTTTTCAGCTGTAATTTACGTCCATATTGCATTCAACTCTGCATCAAGCTCTGGAAGTTTAATGTAGCTTGAACAATATAGTGATCCAAAAAGCTGCCACAAGTGCTGTTATAATACTTGTGGACATTTTAACAAGTCCTGGTCTGTCCTGTGTCTCCTTCCTTAGAACAGCTGGCTCCCTTCCACCCCTGTCACCACACCAAACATCATACCACAACACCAGCCCTTGTCCTGGTGTGCACGCCAGCAGCATACACCTGTAACTAACCAGGATGCTTCAAAAGTAAGAGTAAAACTGAAATATCCAACATACAACAGACACAGTTGGATGCATTCATGGTCTTGGTACTGTAATATAACAGTGCTATTGATCAGTATTTTGTGCTGCACGCTGAGTTCACTATGCAGTAAATGCATCATCAACATGATTATCTGAACCTTGCTCCCATCTCACGCCTCTCACATGAATTGTTAGGTAAAGCATTCAGAAAATGAATAGAACAGCTAAGGCCCTTTAAATCCTGTCACCACCCTAGCACTCACAGCAGAAGGTCCCTGGGTGCTGGCTAGGACCAGGATAGCACATGCCATGCACCTGAGCACTCTCATGGAACCCTGGTCCCAGTTTCAGACACATTAATCAAAACACATTTCTGTTTGTCCCCCATTCCCTGATATCATTGACAATAACGGAGAGGGACATGGACAGTTAAACATTTGTGCCCTAGCCCATAATCTGCTACTGCCATAAACAGGAAAAGCAATTGTAAAGCGCTACAGAGTATGCTGGCGCTACAGTTAATAATAATAAGCATCTGACATGTTTTAATACATAGTTCCTTTTCTGAATAAGCAATGTAAAATAAAAGAGAGAAAATGTCCACATTAGCTGACTGTTTACAAAACAGCTCCAACGCAAACAAGTAAACAGTAAATGCGGTCTAATTAGGATGTCTATTAATATTTACATTCATTTTGCAACATGTCAATGAAAATAAATACAGCAGTGATTTCACAGAGCAATAAAGAACATATTCACCATCTGCAAAGAACAGCTGCTGATTTTTTTGTGTTCAATGACAAGCCAGTATATGATATTACAGAGCAGACTGTATTGGAACATAGCCAGAGACATCTAGTTGTTGATTACTGTATCATAGTAGTAATTAATCTGATGTGTTATGCCACATTCAAATGACGCAAATTAAATAGGCAAAACTCGGCGAGGGTTGCATCATGTTTAAAGGGGGCCTCTGACACACCAGGAAAGAAATACTAATAAATAATCAATTATATTTTATGAAATACATTTTACATGACTGCATTTCTACATTGCATGTGTGCAGTTTGCTGCATATTAACTATAGTACTACATGAAACAACAAAAAAATACTACTAAATAAGAGATCCACTTTAAAAAATAAATCCATAAAAAATAAATGCAGACATATGAAAGGGTTGGGGGCTGATGTTATCGAAAGTCAAAGTAGTGACCAAGGACCACGAAAGAGGAGAGAGAAGACCACATGAAGCCCTCAAATTTACAATCTCAAAAGTCTATGTTAACTGTACACTACTGTCATTATGTTTTCCAAGAAAATATTTGCATCTCTTATTCTTTCTTTACATTTTATATCTCAGTTTCTGTTGAGTTCTTTGTAGAATCCACACCATCTGATAATTTAATCTTTCTAAACATGAGGCTCGTCCTCCCAGATTGACAGTTCTCCCATTGATGACTGTTTAACTGAACTACTTGTTTTGTCATTCTATGTTCAAATTTCCCTCCCTGATTGTACAACGCTGCACTTAATTAGAGAAAGTCTGTGTGATTCTTGTGAGATTAAAAACGAATACCCAAGTCTAATTCACTAAGGACCGAACTCAATGCTTAAAAGACTTTAAGACATACAATGCAAATAGTTTTCACTCCCTTTTTTTTTCTCTTTTATTATGCACAAGGTGGGCGAAGATGGCTGTTTCTGCATATGAACGCCAAACAAAGGATGTATTGCAGCAAAGGGGGAAGCCAGAAGAATTACAATCATTGGCAAGAGCAAAGAACAGGGCATAACCTTTATGCAGAGAGTGGTTTAGCAGTGGAACTTGCACAAGGAACTAGATTGGTGCTTTCCGAGGAACTTCAACTCTGGATACTGGTTTTGTCATATTAAATTCCATTTAATAATGTTCTGTCTTTGTGTTCTCAAATAATTCATATGTCAGATAGGCTTGCTTTTTATAATGTTACATTTATGCAGGGAATTCATTTATTTACAGTAAATTAGGTTGTGATTGCATCTAGGATAAGTCAGGGAGTAACTGAATACTTTCAAAGAATATATCTTAAATTAAATATTAGTGGTGGCAGCACTTTCTGTTTTATAGTAAGTGTTAGGTAGATGTTTGGAGGTTTTTAGTCATTTTTAGACAGACCAGGTGGGTTAGATTTGATTATTTAATTTACTCCTATGTGTCTTGCATGTCCAGGTCCATCTTGTAGTGACAAAAGGTTTAAAATAATAATAAAGAAGTACATGAGAGATGGATACAGAGAGTCAGAAAAGGGAGGAAAAAAGAAATTGGCCTTTAAACTCATGTTGCAATCCAATTGCTACATATAGTAGCTATGTTATTAAAAATGCACAAATATTGTTTATGATTATGTCCTCATTAATGGTCACTTCAAGGATGAATAACAAGTGCAAGAGGCCAAATCTGAAGAGCAAGATGGGTATGTTGAAGAACTGTAAATATATATGTGACGCTAATGGTTGTTTACGAACTAAAGGGGCAACGCAAGGACCCTGCAAGTGCTGTTGTGACTCCACTGAAATATACTTGAGGGTAATGCTATATGTATAGAACTGCACATGAATGCTTACTGAGAAATATGAAAAGGGCAAAATTGTACACAAGGTGATGTGTGGACCTGGGTGGATCATATGCTTCAAAACCAAAATTTCATTTTGTAGGACAAAATATTGAAATGAGCTTTGGGGATCGGGAATTTAAGTCACACAAACTTACCAGAAACATACACCATCTAGAAGTAACAGACATCAGTATATTCTAAAGATATTTTTAAGCAAGTCCTGTGCTTCCAGTAGGCACAAGTATGCTGCAAGTAATTCCAAGAGACTCTTTGATGCATCAGAAATATAGTGTGGCATATAATTATATAAATATGGGTTTTCAGTTATTCCCACAGAGCATACACAGCTTTCTCACATCCTGTCCTTCACAAGTGTTACATAACAGATAAGCTGTGGGTATAGTGTGACAATTTTATCAAACTATATAGTATCTCTCCCAACCACCTCCCTGTGTTACTACCAGTTGCTCTGTGCGGGGAATATAATGCACATGACTGTAACAAGTTATAACTGATAACACTAGTAACAGCCCCCTGTGTCCCTGTGTTACTGCAGGCTGCTCTGTGCTGGGATGTACTGCATAGAACTAATGCTACGTGCTGTGATCTATTGCCCATAATAATTAATAATAACTAATAATACTAATCACAACTCACTGCATATTACAGAACAGTCTGTACAGCAATGTACTGCACTGATTAATAACAACTAATAATACTATTATATAAAAATAATTACACAATGATAACTAATAATACTCCCTATACTACTGTATTACTGTACAGGGTATTGGGTGTATACAGCCTGCTCGTCTATGTACATGTTTTTTGAGAGTGCACCGTGGGGCTAATCTGTTCAACAAAACAGCGGGGAGGGAACTAGCAGTGTCAGCAGAGCAGGGATTAAAAATCATCAGCAGTCACAGGAAAACAATGCCAGTCCCATACAGGGTTCAAGTAACTGGGATATGCTCAGTGGCAAACATGTTACATATGAGAAGACATGTGGTGGTGTATTGTTGTTTTATAATGTAATATTTCTCATAAATTAACTTTCTGTGCCTCTTCTGCTAAGCTGCACAAATATATAGGTTTGTGGTGTATACATATACTGGGGATTGTAGTCTACCTGTCACCTACACTTGCTGTAGGCAGCCTTATATTCAGCCTATCAAATCACTCGGAACTAGTGACACCACTGAGGCATTTACCACAATCACCATCTTGAGCCAGTTATAAATTATATAACAATCTATCCTAGTGCAGTTATTCCCAACCGGCTGCTTCAGGGAATATTTTTCATCAGCCTCACAAGCATTCAAGAAGAATAATAATGAAAACTCTTAAAATATATGGGATATATGCAAAAGGAGATTATATTTAAACTACATTGTAATTATACATGACTCACATTAGCTGTAATTCACGTGGTTTTCAAGCATGCAGATATTAATTCATGAATCTGGTTTTATTTATTACAATATTTTATTTAACAGGTGTGTCACACAAAAATCAATGGTGTGGCATCTGCTGTAGCAGATGTGTCACAAAAGGTTGTACTAATGCGTGGTCATGAACAATGGTCCACAAAACAGCTATCTCCTCGCTGTGAAGGCAATAGGTGCACTTTTAAGACTGCTAACTTGCAAGCAACACCGATGTTCCTGTATACAGAATAAGGTGATTGCCAGCAGAAACGTTAATCTAGCCCATAACACAGCACAGAGAGCTGTGCAGCAGTGTCAGCAGATCGGGGATTACTAACCAGTGGCCAGGTCTACAATGTCCTTTCTGAGTGAGAGGGTTAGTCTAACATAAGCGCATAGTGAATGAAAGACAGTGACCGCCCTTTAATGGGTGAAAGGGTCAGTCTAATGCAGGAGCGCTGTGAGAGACAATGATAGATTTAATGAGTGAAAGGGTCAGCTTAATAGCAGTGACTGGACTGTCTTTAAAATATTTATTTTCATACCTAAGGGAAGCAAAGAATTTTAGATACTTCTCTAATGTCACAGCATGAAAACCATTATAAGATTGTGTAAAACTGACATTCTGCAAACAATGTGGATAGGATTGTACAATCCAACTATGGCTCCAAAACCTCAGCTCTGCTACATTTCTGCCACACCACCATATACAAATACTCATACTAGTTTATTAAACACACTGATATATATATATATATATATATATATATATATATATATATATATATATACTGCTTACGATATTGCTTCCTTGTATTGTAGATGCTTACTTGTATTGTAGAAGGATAAACATCACCTCCTCTTCAGTGCAGTAGAGCGCTTGGATTGATCTTGTCTCTGGAGGGCAAATTACATATATATATATATATATATATATGTATGTGTATATATATATATATATATATATGTATATAATATCTCTCTCTCTCTCTCTCTCTCTCTCTCTCTCTCTCTGCGTGCATGCATGTATATATATATATATATATATATATATATATATATATATATATATATATATACATGCATGCACGCACCCAGTGGTCGAAGTAGAAATTTAGTAGTGGTGGTATGCAGGGCTGCCAAGAGGAATTTTGAGCCCCAGTACAGCAACTTCATGGGGCCCCCCTATAGCTGGCTAGTATGTAAAATTATGCACGCCATCAAAGGGTGTGTGGCCATACCATTGGGGGCGTGGCTGTGCATCATTACATGTATAAAATGTAATATATAATCATTAGAGGATTCTTGACACCCCTGGTGGTAAGTAAAATATGAGTGAATGGAATGTAATAGTTTTACAGTGAAGGCAGTAGGAGAAGTGCCGGTATATCATACCGCCATAAACTGGTCCACTTCCACCACTGTATATCTATTCATCTATTTAGACATATATAAAGATTATATAAACAGAATATGTATATATATATATATATATATATATCTCTATCTACTATATAAAAGCCTAGTGGCGTGTGTCTGTGTGTGTAAAAAAAAAACCAACAAGCTGCAGTGCCATCTGCTGGGCGAAGTTATACACTGACCTACTAAATTCTTAGTGTGTGTGGAAAAAAAAAAACTCAGAAAGGGCTGAAATTTGCTGCAGCGCCACCTGCTGGGCAGAGTTATACACTGACCTACTAAATTCTTAGTGTGTGTGGAAAAAAAACCTCAGAAAGGGCTGAAATTTGGTATACTAAGATGTTTTTAATTTGTTAATTTAATTTGTTAATTGTTAAAAGTGTTTATAAAGATTTAAAAAAAATATATATATTTCTTGAAGGAGAAGTGACAGTTGGGAGTGGTTGGTTGTTGCCGGGGGTGACAGAGCGAGAGGAGTGTGATACTCAGGACCACTGAGAGAGATCCCTGTGTCTGGATAGACATCTGGACAGATGTGGCGATAAAGATGAAGGATGAGGTGATGGAGAAAAATGATGAGGTGGTGACATGTGGACAAAACCACGTTAAAAAAGGGCGCTTGCGTCGGGAAGTAACGCTCTTCCCCTGAGGAGGCCTGGGCTATGGCCCAAATGCATGACAAGAACCTTTTTTAACACCTTAAGTAGCTTGATTTGACTAGAATGCATGAGTATCATGCACGGGTTAACTTGTAAATATATATTGGGCTTGGGGCTTGCCCCAAATACATAGCGAATTACACTTGATTGGAGCAACCACCATTCTCCTCTCTCTCTTTTTCATTTATATTATTTCCTAATTCTGGAATATGTTTATGCAGAGCAGTTGAGGTCAATTGGAATGAATCCACTGCTCATTATAGTGCCCTTAAATCTATTACACAATTGCCTTCTATTATATTCATAAAAACTATACGTAAACCTACCATAATGTACAATGACAGAGATATTTGGCCTTTTCATTACAGTTGTTCTGCAGCCAAACAAGTCACCGTGTCCTTCAGCTGCATTGCTGACGGATAGTCTGCAGTGTATAGGAAAATACCTGCACCGATGATCTCTCTGAAATACTTTCCATTCTAAGAAGCTGTTGAATCTATTTGTGAATGCTGTTAGCAGTGCTTTTATATAAGCAAACCTGTATTTTAGATTTACTGGTCGTTTAATTATAAATTTATCTAGTAAGGGCTTAGTATGGACATCTGATTCATAGTGAGCCATATATCGGGTTGGGTGGTTTGCACTGCACATGCTCAGAAAGTGAATATGCGGGTGTTGTAACGTAGGCAATGTACAGTAAGGGGTGTGTTCGAACAATTGCATATAAATTCATATCTGGATGCTTCTATAACTCTGAATATAGCATACATACACACAAGTTATGCTTGCATTGTACTCTGAATCAGGCCTTTTGTTAATGCAGCATAGCAACCCCAGTTATTGTTCCTACCCCAAAAAGAGAAGCTTGAGACTCAAAATGCTGCAATTCTGGGGTAGCACTACTAACTTTTTATTGATTTTATGTTAAATCATGCAATATGCATTGTATCAAGTAGTTAAGAGATTCATATGTAATACTTGTCTGACTGATTCTTCTTAGCAACCATAAACAAGTCAGTGTGAATAAAACAAAGGGAACGTTGCCTCAGACCTGACATGTGCCTGGTGCTCTTCACTATGTGCCCTGCTGTCACTGCAGCCTGAGACAGCAGCTTTCCATGAGAGGTGACTAAGTGTCAGCTGTTGTCAAGGAAAGAGCATGGGCTCTTGTGTACCAGTTGTATATGTCAGTGGGGTTTAGATAAATTAGGTTATCAAAAAGTAATACGTATATTTCAATTAATTCTGAACAAGCATAACAAACGTTACTCTGCCTCCCTTGTAGTTAGACTTGTGGCTTATTTTCAGTTCAGTGTTGTTATGTTTAACATCTTAAACAATGAGTGCAAGTAACATCTGTCTTTCCTTTATCTCTGTAATCTCTCCCGGTGAAGCAGAGTAAAGGGCTGTGTACAATCTGTTTGCACACTGCTCCAAGAAACCATGTTTGACCTGGTTGGAAAGCTTTTTTCGTTTGTTGAATTACCATATATTGTGTTAATTGACCAATTTTTTAAAAAATGTGCTTCTTTTTCCAGAATACTAGTCTCCATAGTATGGAATTTGACCACTGCATGTATCTATTAGCCTTTGTCTTCAATTAGTTAGGCTTGCAGGTCCATATATAATAACACATAAGTGCTGTACACATAGATATATATTTGACATTAAAAGGAGTCCAATACTTGCATGTAATGTATCTCACATTGTCCAATCAAGGTTTATTGTTTCCTCAGTAAGTGCTCTGGGCACAAAACATCGAACATCAATAGTATCCATGACCACAGGAAAAGCCATATCAGTAGCAGAAAAGGAACAATTACATATTTTCAGCATATATATTGTGTACATATATAATCCTTACATAATCTATAGATATGGTGCACAATGATAAATATAAGACATTCTTGTTAAAGGTGACAACAGGTTTGATTCTCACTATGAATTATTAACATTTTTTGGATTATTTAGAAAACCTTTGTGTGCTGGTTTCCTGGACATATATAGAGCAAAGAAAGAGTATACAGGAGGGACAAAAGGTTAAGTACTTTATAACACATAAGCACATAACAAAAACATCAACATCATATGCAAATATCATGTGATACTTATAAGCGCCCAAGTAAGAATTTACTAGACCATGACAAACATTAGTATGACTAACAGAAGCCACACTAATCCCAATATATTTAATGAGAACAAGATGTCACTTAAGACTTAGGGGCCGATTCAATTCGGTCACATTAGTGTGGGAATAATGGGGCGCTAATTGTATTACCAGTTCCGAGGGCTGCGAGCAAAAATCAGTTTTGAAATTACCGTACTAACGGTAATACTGTGCGCTATTACCGTAGTAATGGTAATAGTGCGCAGGCCGCGTTATTCCTAGAATAACGCGGCCAAATTGAATCGGCCCCTTAGAGACAGATTATATAATGAAATTCCTTCCTTCTCATCCAGGAAACCATATTACTAGAAATGCACTGGTAGACAATTCTTAACTAATTACACCACAAAATCCTGACTAAACTTTTCCATAGTAATCGGGGGAGGACTGATGAGAATCTGCTCACAACAAACACAAAAAGTTCCCTCTCATGAGACAGGCGGAATTGCTTAAGGACCTCAAAAAAAGATTCAAAATTAGCACTGTTAAAATGCAACGGTTTCATAAAATAGTGGCAGTATTTAAATACAACAAAATGAACATTATTTACACATAAGTATTCTAAAATTATGAGACATTTACTTTAAAATATTTTTTTTTAGCGCCAAACTCAAAACTTAGTGTTTGGCATTAAACCCAAAATGTTCTGCCTGTCTATAATTCTACACTAAATCAATGTTTCCCCTCTAGAATAAGACATTCATCCATGCTGTACATTAGTGGTGGTCACCGTCATACAACAGGGCTCTTTGCAAAATCTAACAAGTGTGATCTGACTTTGGTAACTTTTGTAAGTAATATTATAAGAAAGTTCATAATATGGAAGAAAAGGGTAGGACCTCATTGGTTAAATATTTTTGAAGGTCGACCTGTGGATCATCAAGATCTAGACTGAGAAAGCCGGAGACCAGTTTCTGACACCTGAGAGGAAATTGAGAGAAGTGTGTAAGAGGGATATGACAAAATGCAAAGGAAAGATTTATCTAGATAAGTACAAATGACAGCAGAAAAATGTGGGTATTATGGAATAGAGGAGGCAAAACAATATTCCGGAATTCTGTTTACTTAATACAAGTGTGGGGATCAAAGAGTGGCAGCATTGAAGCCCCAACTATAGCAATGCCCGGATTCTATTCAGCCCCCTAAAACCAATATTGGTTTGGAGGTGCCGCTAGGCCCTGGGAACCAAGTTCCGGAGGTCAGTTTGGTGGGATATTTTAAAATACAATCTCTCAACCCAGACTTGGTAGCTCCAGGTCTGACAGGGGATTGTACCACGGCTGCACATGGACATTGAGCCAATCATAGGCCTCTGCCACTGAACTACATGTTAAAGAAATATAATGATCCAGACTGACCCTAGGAGATAAGATTTACAATCTGTATTGGTTTGTGGCATAGAGCGCTGGTTTATCCCTCTCCAGCATACGTGTTCTGTAATGGTGTAAAATGAGGACTTGAGAGTCCATGTAAACTGTGTAACCATAACTAACTTCAAGTGGTGTAACAGATATAACAGATGACAATAGGAAATACAAATATTTCCTACTCTGTTCCTGTGAACTCAGATTGAAGCTAACACTCTAATCTATCTTCCTGCATTGAGCGCTACCCATCAATTCTGATCCAAAGTAAGTGGGTAAGCAGTTGGTTTGCGGGAACTGACCATCTAGAGCTGAAGTTATCACCTCTCACAATGATTTGATTAAAGAAGACTTAGATGACAGATAGAAAACAAACAACATTAAAATCTGGGATATGTCTAAATCTATTGAGCTAGTGTCACTCGTCATTGGCTTTTACCTAAGTGCTGTATATAACAACTGTTATCTCACATCATCTTTCCTTATGCTAAATGAGGACCCCAACGTGTGCCAAAACTACAGGCCCAGATTATTTTACAACACAGACTTAAGGATTACCCTAAAGATCTACCCAACCTAATCAAGAAGACCAGGAGCTGGCAAAACCACAATGCTGCTCAAATGCAAACCCAGAGAGTTATTCCCTTGTTGGTGGAAATCACCATTTGTCATTGAAACTGTTGGACTGTTCCTGATAGAATGTGCTGTCTGGGGAGGCATCTAGTAATTCGAAAAACCATATTTAGATATATCTTTTATTTTATTTTAACCAACAGGGTGGTAGAATAAGCCTATCCTGTCTCATATATCTGTATTCACTCAAACAAACTCATTCATATAAATGATAATAACTAAAATGCATAAGTAAAAAAGACTGAGAAGTAACACAAATACAGAGGATGGAAAAGAACAGAGAACCACTATATATAAGTGCAAACTTCAACATCTCCCTTACTTCTCCAGTTTTTCTTGCTTAGCTGTCTGATTGAGGCATTGTATGGCCTGACCTCTCCTGAACAGCTCTGAAACCTTGAATACAAAGTGAAAATTAACAAAACTGTTAGTCAGTGTCATAAGGTTGAGGATAAACAGAAATTTAAGATAATTTTATGAAAACCATATTAAAAAGGAAGCAGGATGAGTTGCTGACAAATAGTGAAGTGTTAATGCTATAATGCAGTAATATAAGAAGTATTCATGATCAGAGTACTCTGAATGTCCACGAGAATTAGGTAAATCCTTAAAAAGTATCTTAAATGAGTACATTATATCCCTTTCTTCTCGGTCAACAGAAAGTGTTGGGCTTGCAAACCTCAATGATATTATACTTGGAATTAATTTCCATGTGTAAGGTAATATTTTTATGGTCACTTGCTGACTGTAAAGCAAAATAGGATTATAAGCAATAAGGAGCATGCAGATTTTGTTTAACTATAAGTCCCAAAAAGCTCTAAGATGCATGGTAGTTGGACTTAGTCCAACACAGAAGTGCAAAAATAGGATTTTTGTACTCACCGTAAAATCCCTTTCTTGTAGTCCATTGGGGAACAATGCGAAACAAAAGGGTATAGCTGGTGGTCACGGGAGTCAGGCACTTAAACAGTTAAATCTGTGAGTGTAGCTCCACCCCTGCTATGCCACTCCCACAGAAGGAGAATTCAGTTTATGTCTATCAAAGCCCTAAGGAGGGTCAAAGTAAGTCAACCAACACAACACAACATAGTCAACCCGTAAAACTTTCAAAGTGTGGGTGGGCACGCAGTGTCCCCCAATGGACTACGAGAAAGGATTTTTGTACTCACCGTAAAATTCCTATTTTCTCTTAAGTCCTATTGGGGGACACTGCGAAACATAGGGGACATACCAAAGTCGCCCCTAAGGGAGGGACTGCTCTGAAACGGCTACACGCAAAACTTTACGGCCAAAGCTAGCATCCTGAGATGCAAAACCCTGTAGTCTGTAGAATTTTACAAAAGTGTGGACAGAAGACCACATAGCTGCCCTGCACAGCTGTTGATCTGAAGCTCCATGACGCGCCACGAAAGAGGCACTTATCGACCTGGTTGAGTGAGCAGACAAACCGTCTGGCACCAGCCTAGCTGCCTTCGTATAAGCCAGCTTGATGGTGGAAGTGATCTAATGGGCTAAAGACATCTTGGAGGCAGGCCAACCACGTCTGTGTGCATCATACAACACAAAAAGATCTGTGGTTTTACGCAAACCCGCAGTGCAGGCTATGTAACGCTTAAGGGCCCTAACCACGTCTAAGAATAGCAAGGACTGATCTAAAGACCTAGACTTCGGAGTGAAAGCAGGAACTACTATTTCTTGATCCAAGTGAAAACGAGAAACAACTTTAGGAACAAAGGAGGGCTTGGTATGAAGTACCACCTGATCCTCATGGAAAACAAGGAAAGGGGAAGACAAGCCAAAGCACCTGACTCGGATACTCGCCGCACCGAAGACACTGCCAGCAGGTCACCTTCCAAGTGAGATACAGAAGGTCCGTCGAATCTTAATGTTCAAATGGTTGTTGGACGAATGCCTGAAGAACCAGATTCAGATCCCATGGTTCCACCCGGTGTACAAACGGAGGAAGAATGTGAAGCGCTCCCTGTAGGAAAGTGTGAACTTCTGGCAAAAGAGCCAACTTGTGCTGGAAGTAAATAGATAGGGCAGAAACTTGCAACTTCAAGGAGACTAAATGTAATCCTTTGTCTAAACCTGCCTGAAAGAAGGCTAGTAACCTGGAAAGGTTAAACCGTGACGTGTGAAATTAGTGAGTTTCACACCAAAGAACATAAGTCTTCCAGATTTTGTAATAATCTTTCGCAGACGATGGCTTTCTAGCTTTGATCATAGTTTTCACAACTGCTGATGAAAACCCTTTAGCTGTCAAAATCATGGTTTCAATAACCACGTCGTCAAAGCCAACTGACCTAATGAGTGGCATCGAAGAGAACCTTGAGTGAGTAGGTCTGGAAGATGAGGCAATCAAAATGGTGGTTGTATTGCCATTCTCAGAAGGTCTGAGTACCAAGATCGACGCGGCCACTCTTGGGCCACCAGTATGGCCTGTACTCGTTCCCTCTTCAGGTTTTTGAGAACCCTTGGGAGCATTGGAAGAGGAGGCAATAAATAGTCTAGTTGAAACTTCCATGGAATTACCATGGCATCCACAAATCCTGCTGCGGGATCCTTGTATTTTGCCCAGAAAAGAGAACCTTTGGCATTCAAGCGTGACGCCATGAGATCTATCTCTGGACAACCCCACCGTTTAACTAGGAGATCGAACACATCCTGATGTAGAGACCATTCTCCTGGGTGAACCTTGTTGTGGCTGAGAAAACCTGCTTCCCAGTTTTCCACGCCGGGAATGTAGATCACTGAAATGACAGAAGTGTGTTGCTCCGACCACAGCATTATCCTGTAGGATTCCTTCATGTCTCTGGCACTGTGAGTGCCGCCTTGATGGTTTATGTAGGTCGACTGCTGTCACATTGTCTGATTGCATTCTGACTGTATTTCCCTTCAGAAAAACCTGTACCCGGACTAGCACATTGTAGATGGCCCTTAGTTCCAGAACATTGATGGGGAGAGACGTTTCCAGAGGGTCCCACGAACCCTGAAATCTCTGATTTAAGGTGAACCCTCTCCATCCCGACACCCGACAGACTTGCATCTGTGGTGACAGCTGTCCACTCCCATATTTGGAAGGATCGACCTCTGCAGAGGCGAAACCTGAGAAGCCACCAGGCAAGGGACTGTCTTACAGGATAGGAAGGAATGATCATCTGTTTGTCCAGTTGTAAATGGGATTTTGACCATTTTCGCAGTAGTTCCCACTGAAAAGCTCTCAAATGAAACTGAGCATAGGTTACTGCTTTGGATACTGAAACCATTGTGCCCAGCAGTTTTATAAAGCTCAGGAGAGAGACTTCTCTTTTCTTCAAGATTTCCCTGATTTTTTTCTGTATTGAGTGAATCTTGTCCTCCGGGAGAAACACCTTCTGACACCTGGTATCGAAGTTCAGGCCTAGAAAGCGCATTGTTTGTGCTGGTATTAGGGCGGACTTTGGTCAATTTATTATCCAACCATGAGCTTCCAAGAAGGATATGGTTGTTTGAAGATAGTGGGATAGAATTTCGTAAGACGGAGCTTTGAGAAGAAGATCGTCTAAGTAAGGTATTACTTTGATACCCTGAGAACAGAGACTGGACGCCATGACTGCCATTACCTTGGTGAAAACCCTTGGTGCGGTGGCTAGACCAAAGGGTAAAGCCTTGAATTGGTAATGGTCATCTTGTATGGCAAATCGAAGTAAACACTGATGTCTCTGCTATGTGAGAACATGAAGATATGCTGCCCTTATGTCCAGGGAAGCTAAGAATTCTCCCTGTTTCATTGTCGCAATGATCAACCTGAGGGACTCCCTTTTGAACTTTAGTACTCTGACCTGAAGATTGAGAGATTTTAAATTTAGGATTGGTCTGAAAGAGCCGTCCGGCTTAGGGACAAGAAAGAGGTTGGAGTAAAACCCCAAACCTCTTTCTACTGGTGGAACTAGAATAATTACCCCCGACTCCAACAGGTTGTGGATCACTACTTGCAGAGCCCTGCTTCGGAGTCCACAGGTTGGGAGGCCAAAGGTGAAATATCGATTGTGAGAAAAATGGGTCAGGTCTATAATATATCCCGTCACGACAATGCCCCTGATCCAGGGGTCGGTTGATAAATCTAGCCATTTGTCATAAAATACAAGAAGACATGCTCCCACCACATTGCTGTGGTTCGGAGTCGCGTCATGTAGAGGCCGACTCAGTTAGCTTGGAATTTCTGCGTCTAGAGGAACCATGGCCCCTGTGTAAAGTACATCTTTAAGGAGCATTTGACTGCTCTCTGGCTGGGGATGTCCTTGTCTTGTTAAATAGGCGAAAGGACCGAAACCTAGGATTTTTAGGTGTGGTCTGAGTAACTGGGAGAAAGGGGCTCTTGCCTCCCGTTGTTTCAGATATGAGCTGGTCTAATCTAGCTCCAAATAGGGATACTCCATCAAATGGGACTGCTTCCAGTGTGCGTTTAGAATCCGCGTCCGCAGATCAAGATCGCAGTCACAAGGAACATCTAGCAGCTATAATGTTTGCCGAAAGCTTGACGGTAATAGAGTTAATATTCAGAGAAGCCTGACCCATGAAGTCAGAAGCCTCTCTGATATGGTCTGTCAGAATTAATAATTCATCTGCAGGGGAACCATCTCGGATTCCTTTAGCTAACTCCTCTGCCCAAGATTGAATGGCCTTATTTCCCCAATCTATGGACATACCAGTTCTGAAAATAGTACCAGCGTCTTCATATGCCGAACGGAGCAAAAAAAAAAAAAAACACATTTCTTGTCCGTGGTATCTTTAAGTGAAACTCCCCCTTGCACTGGCAAGCTAGTGGTTCTGGTCAACCTGGCTATGGGGGGAGGGGTCTACTCTTGGGAGAGTCTCCCACTTTTCAGAGTCTTCTACCGGTAGAGGATACATTTTCCTGGCATGTGAAAGCGGGGGTCAGGTTTGTTCCATGTCTCCGCAATCATGTCCATTAATTGAGGAGAGGCAAGGCAATAAGCTGTTTTATCTGACTTTTAAAAAGCAAGAAACCAGCAGCAAGTGAAACCTCTGGGTTGGCAAAACCTAATGTATGTCTAACTCCCAGTACCAAATCCTCAATACTGTAAACCGTGGATGTGTCATCCAAAATAACTGAATCCTCATCACCAGAATCTCTATTAAGTTCTCCTTCCTCATCCAATGAAATATCTGGAGTAGAGTCTGCTACACTAATGTTATGTAATATTTGACGCTTATGAGATGTTTTTCTAGCACCACTCAAAAGGCGTTCCAGTGAGGAAGTGGCTTTAACCAAACCCTGGGTCGAGACCGCTAGAGTTTGGGCCAAAGAGGATTCCACCTGAAACATCTCTGTAGAGGTCTGTCCAGATTGTGAGCCTGACTGTTGTGATGCAGAATTAGAAGTGTAAGATTGACCTCAAGGTGTGATATTACCCTTTTCAACTTTGTTCAACGGACACAGCCAAGCAGGTTACTCTGCGGGTGCAGACACAGACTGAATCTGGCTGTGTTCCCAGATCTCCACTTCACAAGCTGTACACAGGGCCCCCGGATCAGACTGTCCACAAGATAATTATAAATTACATTTTGTACAATTATAATGTGTCACAGACCTTGCAGCAGTTGCCTCAGTGGTCCCTTTGTCAGGCATGGTGAAATATATATATATATATATTATAGGGATATATGACACCAATGTTTATTCACATAGCCACTATTATAAATTACTGTTCACCAGAGAATATAATAGTAGAATATATGCAGGAATAAATATATTATGGGTTGAAATATATGACTTAATAAAGAATATATGATGCCCCTCAGCTGTAAACAGTCTGTATTATATATCAGCACTGCATATAATTTAACCAACTAACAGTCTCACAAGCAGGCACAATCTAAAAGACATTCAATTATTGCAGAAAGGGTGTTTAAAACAGGAAAAAAAACTGTCCTGTCAAGAGGAGCACAGCAGGGTCCAATGAGGTGGTGAGGTAAAATGGCACTGAAAAGTTTGTTATCTCCAGGAAGCAGGGGGGAGGAGTCTAGAACCTCTACCTTCCTTTGTATTGTAAACTGGCTGCCCCGCTGAGGAACGGAGAAATCTCTGTATCTGTGCCCTCTGTTGGCGCTGCAGGCACAGCTGTACTCTCTGATTCACTGGAGAACTTGCTGTGACTGCTTAGGTTAGTAATATTATGTGATTATTTATTAACTATAAAACTCAACCTAAAATTGTAATGTCAGTGTTAGATATGGTGATTATTTAAGGAATGCTACTTATTCCATTTACCATGACCAAAAAATCTCTCAGCAATAATGGATAGTCCACTTTGTAGGTGCTGCCAGACAAAATGCTTACAACTGTAATATTAATGCCAAAGGTCCAGACATTAGGGCTGAATTCAAAAGATTTTAATTTATTAAGAACATCACTTTCCTAAATGTATCAAACAGAAGGAACAAAAAAGAAGATTAAAATTATTCTTGCATTAAGTCAGATATATATCACTAGTCTTTAATCTGATTCTTTGTTCATGCGGTTTGAAAATGTAAGTGATATAATGATTACATTGGCATTATAAGTGCAAGCATTTTTTGGGCTGTTTTTGTTCTTTGGTGACACACAGAACTAAGTCTTTTGTATAGGCAAAACGAACCTAAGCACATAGATTTCAAATAAATAAAGCTGAGAAAACAGATGTATTGTGCAGTCCTTCGCATGTCCTAGCTATAATCATATGACGCCAACAAATATTATTTTTCATTATAGTACCATCAAACATTAAAAATAATGATAACACATTTACCTCCAACCCCCTCTTGATGATCTCGTCTGGCATGCCAGCCATGGCAGCGACCCTAGCTGCTTGGCTCACTTCTGACACTCCATCTTTAAGCTGGTAGAAAAAAACTAGTTCCTCCCCATCAAGACACCACTCAAAAGTCTGTAGACCATAAGATAACAACATTGGCAATTTACATGATGTTTTTCTTATTGTCATTACATTTGAATTAAATGCAATAACACCAACATTGTTTGAAGTTCAGTTTATAATGAGATGATTAGTAAGAGTAAGCAGAAAAGGGAATCACAAATAAAGACTGTAACATATCCAAACAGTATGCACTTCTTATGTGTCTTATTTTATCATCAATATTCATTTTAGAAAAATATTTTAAATGACCCCAAATGTGTCTTCTAGACCCATTATCTAAATAAATCGAGTCCAGCAAAACTAAATCCGGTTTCTGCCTGCGTCTAGCCTGCAATCACTAAGGAATGCCTTAATCTGTCTCGCATCTCACACCAGAAGATTGAAAATTTTGCTCTTGTAATGGCACCACCATCTTGGCCAACAAATTAATGTGTTTCACTATATAAATAGGTACAATTGAACAATAAAAGGTGCGTGACACAAAAAAGGCATATATCTTGTAGATTTACAATTTTAAATGACTGCTAGTGTGTAAAATAGTGCTGTTGTAGGAAGAAAAGCTCAAATGACAAAGTATAGTAAATGACTTATGTTTGTGGTGACATGGTTTTGTCCAGGAGACTTAAATAAGATACTTCTTAATTTAAGATCCTTAAAGAATCAGGCCCCTAGTAAAGTACTTCCTGGCCAAGACAAAGTGCACTTTTGGTTGGCCAAAATGATTTCCTCCTTAGGGGCAGTCCAATTCTTTCAGTTCCACTCAAGGGAGTTTCAGAACAAACGCATATAAAACTGGAACAAGTGGTCCAATTTGCAACTAACTTCTCAGTGCATCTCCCTGTCACCCAGAGAAAGTAAATTTCCCTTGTGTTGGTTGAGGAAGACCAATCTCATCCGGGGGTGCCCCTTCAACATCTTGGATTGAACTCTCCTCATCACAGATGCCAGTCTCTGAGATTGGCCAAAAGAAGCTTCCAGGCCATAATGGCTGTGTTCATCCCCGGGATGGACAACTGGGAGGTGGACTCTCATCTGTCAGGTCACTCCACACCAAGATCTTCCAATCGAGGCTTGATGGGGTCAGCCAGACGTCGACTTGATGGTGTCATGGCTGAATTACAAGATGAAAGAGTCCAGGGACCAGGGGTACTTTTA
This sequence comes from Mixophyes fleayi, assembly GCF_038048845.1. Lineage (NCBI taxonomy): Eukaryota > Metazoa > Chordata > Amphibia > Anura > Limnodynastidae > Mixophyes > Mixophyes fleayi. Next base: position 16,177,083 of record NC_134410.1, read on the forward strand.
GTAGACTCCATGGTGGTCCCTTGGGATTTCCCTCTTGTTTACCTCTTCTCTCCAGTACAATGATCCAGAGGGTCTTAAAAAGGGTAAAAAGGGAGGAAGATCACATGGTCTGGATTGGCCTAGAAGGTCTTGGTACTTCAACCTGATCGGTATACTGGAAGCCCCTCCATGAAGACTTCCGTTGCAGCCAGACCTTCTCTAGCAGGGCCAACTTCTGCATCAAAATTTAATACAGTTAGTTTCAATGGGATGGCTACTAAAGCCACTATCCTAAAAGCTAAGACCTCTCAGATAGTGTGTTGCAGACCATGCAGAGGGCCAGAAAATCAGTCTCTGCCGGGAACTATCATAGTGTCTGAAAGGCATACATTTCCTGGTGCCCGCAAAAAGAATTCCCTTCGTCTATCTTTCATCTTCTCTCCTTCTTGCAAGGGGTTTTAAATCAGGATCCCAGACTCAATTCCTAACAGGTCCAAGTGTAAGCCTTGTCTGTATTTTTTCATAGAAGGCTGGCATTATTGCCTGAGATTCAGACATTTCTCCAGGGAGTAAAGCCTCCTTATGCTCTCTGGTGGGCCCTTAGGACCTAAATCTGGTGCTCATTGTGTTATAACATCCACCTTTTCAGCCATTGCAGTCAGTAAAATTAAAATATCTGTCCTGGAAGACTGTATTCACTCTGGCACTCTGGAAAACTCTACAGGGTCTCAGAATTGGGGACGTTGTCTTCCAAATCCCCTCTCCTGGTGTTTCATTAGGATAGGGCATTTCTCAGGACGAAACCTTCAGGTACTTTCCAGGTTTCACCTGCACCAGGAAATTATGGTTCCGGCCTTTTTACCAGGACAGGTCCAAGACGGAAAATACCTCTTTAGCTTGGCTGGACCCGGTATGCTCCTTGCAGATCTACATTCAGATGACCAAGGAGATGCACCATCCAGATGATCTGTATGATGCGCAGAAGAGAGGATGGCCAGCCTCTAATCAATCTGTTACCAGATGGAAAAAGGCCGTTTATCCATCAGAGTGAGTCAACCTGCCCAGAGAATGTGACAGCCCATTCTACCCACTCCCTCTTGTCGAAGTCAGCAAATTGGATAAAGTAATTTCAATTAATATCGAGCAAACTTGATTGTCTTTGTCTGAAACTATGCGTAGAGCACGCTACGGCGTGGAAGGGCGTATCCAGCCACAACACGTGGCAATAACAGTTTTTACACTTTTATGTACATTCGCACATACACACACGTTTGTAAATAGTACACATTAATTGTAGTTGCAACACATAGTCATTTATGTCGAAATATAGTAGTATTCATGTTTAATATTATAAGTTATATGCATACTAGTGAAACCTATGGTTCAGGTTAAAGGAAATGTGTCATGTTTAATATCATATTAATCCCCTTTACATCAGCAGCTGTCCGGTGCATTCGGCGAAGAGATCGTACATTGCATACTCTAGTTATTGATGTTAGGGAATAAACCTTTAATATGATGTTGACTGTAAAATGCTAATGGACTGGTTGTAATTGGAGTTATGGTGGAAAGAACAGAGCACATCCCCTGGAGAGATGACCCCCACCTTTGGATTCCTTAGATTAAACCAGCCTATGATCTACAACCCCCTGGACCTTCCTTAAACCTGGACCAATAGAAGCAAGCCACACCATCTGCATTGTTTTACTGTATTTCTGTTTGCATATAAGCATGAGCTTTTCATCCAGTGATCAGACATCTTGTCCACAGACTTCAGGACTGAATGACTGTTTACTGGATCCAGAGCGCCTGCGATAAGTAACGGCTGTACTTACTATTATTTAGCTTGAATTATTCTGCTACTTTTTGAGAATAAATATTTGTGCGTTGGGAACACAAATCGAGATTCGACAATCGTTATTGGATAGCGAAAAAACGTGCATAACACTCTCTTAGGGACAGCTTTGGGACGTCTCCAATGTTCCCCATAGGAGGAAGGGGAAAATTAGATTTTTGTACTTACAATTAATCCTTTTCTCTTTATCCAAGGGTGACAACTGTTCATTTTTTGAGTTCAGGTTTATTATATAACTTTTTATCCTCTTTCTCTATTGGTTGTTACACTTGTTAGACTCTTTTTGGGCCATTAATTAAACAGAGATTACTGTGGGTCAGTATAGGTATAGAGGGGGAGGATATTGTCTATATGAAGAATTATTTAAAGTGCCAGAGCTTCTCACTCCCACATCAATATCCAATGTCTCCAGTGTCCCCCATAGGATAAAGGAGAAAAGGATTTTAACGTAAGTACAAAAATTAAACTTTTGCTGCTACCAATAGAAGCTGAACAGATTCAATATGAAATTGTTGTAAATATACAACATGATTCCTGCTATTTAATTAGATGAAAATTGTGGTACTTACTCTACAACCTTTTCACAGCTAGCAGGGCGCTCTTATCCCTGCTAATCGAGAGAGACCTTTAACTTGAGAGAGGAACAAATCAATAATGGAACAATGTGGCGAGGAAAATGCACAGAATATGGCTGGCATGAGGCATGAAGCTGCTTATGTGTGAGAGGGCTATATTTATTTAGTGTGAGTCTGAAAATCCTGTGCACAGAGCTAGATATGATGGTACTGGACTGGTGAACATGAAATCTGGGCATAGAGCTGTATGTGATAGGCTTCAGACTGGTGAGCATCAGGTTGTTGTCTTCCGACAGGGCTGTATCTGGTGGCAAGGAGATTGAGGCATTGAGGTTGGTGTTGAGCAGTAATGAGAATGATGATGTTACTCTATCAATTTCTGATAAGCATGAAGCTACTGTGCTGGGCACAAGACTTTACTAGTGGGCAGTGGATAATGGTGGGTAAGAGGTTGTTAATTTAGCAATAGGGCAATATGTGGGGGCTATATGGCTGTTCTGCTGTGAACAAGGCTTTAATGATGGACATAAATTAGTGTTGAGCTGCACATGGGGTGAGTAGTGTTGTAAGTGGTGGGTATCAGACTGCTACGCTGGGAATGGGTTGCATGTGGTGCCGGTGGGGGTGCTATGAACAATATCTACTTTTATGCTACACCGTGTATACTATTTTTTCGTTTTGCGTTCTATAGCTGTTTTCATGTATTTACATTTTGCCATACTGGTACCCTTCATATTCAAGTAATACAGAATTGTATGCCATGCAATACAGTGTACAGGTTTAGCCACATTTTACCTGTTCCTTTTATTTTTCTTAGCTCAATAACATGCCGGAGTCGTTAGTTATATCAATTATTTGTCAGCATGTAAATTACTTCAATCCGCCCACCATGTTTGCCCTTTTCTCAAAGAGAGAAACACTTATATTTAGGTAAAAAACTATTTGAAATCTCTCAAAGATTTTGTCCTATAGAGTTATTACAACTTTGTGTGCTTCTGTGGGACAACCTACTAAAGTAAACTGCAAAAAAGTATATTTATATATTATTGCCACTGTTTAAGTTTAGCGATCCTTCACAAGTCGTGTTTATGGTTAGCCTGCAGCATATAACATTAAATCAGGTTTAGTTTTATTTTGTTATGACTTGTATAGCAAGACCGACAACATTTTTGCATGGGCCTAAACTGTCAGAACAAGTATGGGATGTATTATCCGGAATGCTTGGGACCTCGTGTTTTCCAGGTAAGGGGTTCTTCCATAATTGCAGCACAAACATATTATATTACACTGAAAAATGAGCCCTATCTTTTAAAAAACTGCTCCTACACCCTCATTAAAGGTTAATTCCACCCGAACTGAATTTCCATTTATGGGTGGAATACTATAAATTAAGCATGAATGCAAAATGTTACTTACCTGGACTCTGGCAATCCACCCAATCCAGTGGCTCGATCAAAATCTGCTGTGGTCAGGAAAGGGTGTCCTTGCTCTGCCGGCAGTAAGTTTTCAAAGAACAATACACTGATTGTATGCGAGACAGGTGCGAGATAGCCTGCCTCCATTGTGGCAGATGTTGTGGGACCAACCAAACCCGGTGGATCGATAGGGTGCAGGTAAGTAATATTTATGATTAACTTATTGAACTCCATGCAGAATTTAATTTTAAGTTTTCGATAGAGTTATCTGTTAAGTAGCTTTGCAGTGCTCCTCACAGTGACTGTACGAGGTAACACTTGGAAATCATGACTCCCTGTGACATTATCCTTGCAAAAGCAATTATTTTCTTTCTTTTTTTGAAATTTTCAGTATAAGAGTTTTCTAGATAAGAGACCCTATACCTATAGTTACATTTATGTAAAAGCAATCTGTCTTCATATCCAGCAATAAAATGTGGTACTATGTATTCAACACATGGATCATTTTGTTATGTGCCTTATTCTCAGTAATATTAGATTTACACATCTATTTACCCTGTCCAGTTTGCTCTCACCTGATATTGCACTGTGGGATTGTCTGGGAGTATTTTGAGCTGTATCAGACTGTGAAAGTTAGTAGACAGGAAAATGTGGGGGCTGGAAGACCCCTTATTTATCCAGTATCTGAGGATGGCAGCTAAGAGAGAGAGACCATCCACCTGGAAATACACATATAAGAGTTACTATTGATACACACAATTAAATTATGTACTCACTGGGCGCACAGTTCAGTTAATTTGTACACTACATTTTGCTTCTGGATTTGCACCTTTGCCCCTCTTTTTTTCACACCCCAAATAGAACTATATTTGCCAATGCACACACATGGTGTTGATCATTCATTTTAACTCATGGCTTTTAACAATGTGTTTGTATTTTACAGTGGAAAAGTAAGGTGAAAATACAGCAAACACATGGGTATATTAGCATCTTAATAAGGACTACGTACATCATGTGTGCCCAGTAAGGGTAAACAACAGTATAGTGAAAGGAGCAGTTAATGGCGCCTCAGAGGTATAATCAAGAACTCATTTCACCTTTATTGAAATTTAGGATTAGTTATTAAAAGTGCAACTTCCAGGGCTAACAGCCTTAATATAAATGTAATTAAATTAAATGTTAAAAATGAAAATTGGAATAAACAGAGAAGCTTTCCCAGTATTGTATCCTCCATTCGGTATAATAAAGGAAGCAGATAGAGCTTGGTTCAGCACAGGATAAACAGAGTGCTCTCTCAACATTTATATACTGAAACATTAAACTTCCAGACAGATACGTGATTAGAAACATTGCGGAGATAAAGTGTAATAGTTCATTATGAGTTAAATATGTAAGAGTGGGGTGAAGCAGTGACATTTCTCACCGTATTAGTTCCTTTTCCAAATTCATCAATTAAAATAAGTGAATTCACAGTTGCATTATTCACTGCTCTTGCCACCTAGATAAAGGAAAGAGACCATGGCATTGATATGTTTAACCCGGGATAAATATTTCAATTGAAAATGAATTCTTGTCTTGCAAATCCACAATGACTGAGGGAAAAATCAAAATTGTAAATATAATCAATAATCACAGAGGACATTTATCTCAGTAGAGAGGAGCCCAGTTCCTTCATGCCCTGAAGTATGAAGCAAGAAGTTATGTTTAATGTCACATATTTCTTACTGTTGTTAAAACTAATATTCGCTTTTACAAATTGCTGTCAGTAATGTTTGCAGGTCATTTGTATATAAATGAAGGTGTATTAAACTTTACGCACATAACATACACACACAAAGTGGCTGCAGTAAAGGGACATAGGGTTCAAGCAATGTTTTTCCTCTTCTTTCAAAAAGGCAACTAGCTGTAGAGTTGAGATAGCCATTCTCCCAGATGGAGAAATAGACCAACATGAAACTTGTTATTGGCTGACAAGTGAAGGGGACTCTAAGCTTTAATAATCTAGCTTTGATCAGCGGTAATGTGCGTCATGAGTTATTTTTTGTGCTTTTTTGCCATTTGGGTGACCCTGTTGCCACTCCAAAGGTCCCAAACACCCCAGGTCCTACAGCTCAGGGAAAGGGGAGGGGGAGAAAAAGCCCTAGCTGTTTATTTGGCCGCTCACTATAGAGGAACCAATTTACAACCATTTGTCTTAGCCCAGTCACTTAAGTGGAAATGTGAACTTCTGCCCCCTACTCCAAGAAACAATATCCAATATTAACACACAGGGGAAGGATAAGCTGTTATTCCACTGCACCTTTACCGTAATCCTGTTCAAGACCCATTGGTTCAGGATCAACAGCCCAAACCTCCTCCCCAGGGGGGAAGGGGAAGGACCAGGTGATCTCTCAGTCTCCAGTCCAATAGGGACCTGGTATCCCCGGAAAAAAGAAGAAGAAATCAACCAAGGGAAGGTGCAGGAGTGAGAAGTGGAGAGTTTAAAAAGTCTCAACCCTGGAAAAGCAGGTTCTGTGTTGTGATTCTTCCTTTTACAAACCTTTACTGGGGATTACACTTTCCATTGTACTATATGGGGTACAATTGTGGACAATTTACCTATTAGAAGTGTGGAGTGTGTTCGCACTGGTAAGAGCACATGTAGGCATCCAGAGAAAGCCCATCAAAAGTAGTGAGACTCTGTGGCCTGTTGTCTGCCTGAGCTTAGTGGCAGGAGAGGGAAGTCAGAGCCTAGAACGTGCAGATATCAAGATCCATTGCCAGGAGGACTAAAAAAAAGGTCCGGTAATACTACTTGATTGCTCATATTCAGAGGGATCATTGTCCTATTTCTAATGCACACTTGGTTTAGGGTGCAGGTAGAGCACAATACATCAAGTTGCACTACTACCACCTATGTAATTAGCATATTAGTCTAAAGTGAGGTAAGGAGGATAAGACTTGATTACCTGGTTTAAGTCAATCATAAAGGTGGACAAACCAAGAGATACAGATTCACGTGTCTGTAAACGAGTGAAGATCCCATCAATGGGTCCAATCTCAGCATATGAGGCAGGGACATAGCTTCCAATCATAGACATGAAAACGATGAGACCCACCTGAGAGTAGGAAGACATATACCATCAGACATGGGCAGCACTGAATAAGGCTGACGGATGACACAGGAACATAGAAGGTTACAGAAACTCAAATGATGTCATCTTGTTAGCACCAGTTGTAATTTTATGAATGCTTCAGGATTTCGGAAACTGAATGAAACACATTATAATTTCTTATCTTGCCATCCAGGATCTCCCTGTGCCGATTCTAAGGATTTTCCTTGTACTTTCCTAGTACTTATTACCATTCTGTTCTACTTTTAGGACATTTTACCTCTCAAAACACATCAACGCTTTTCATTTTAGTATGTGGTTTTTGTCATCGTCTTGCACCATCCTCTGCCAAGCTCCCGTATTACTGTATCTTTACTCTACTATACCTTCATCTCTCCAGTTCCTCCTTTATACATGGCTATGTTCCTATCTAGAGTACTTGCTGATTCCTCTGTCATTTGCTCCTACTACCTGTTTCAGATACACACTCTTCCCGCATGAGTTGGGCCCTGTCAGAATTTTTATTCTCTTCTCTTTCTCTCCTGTCTGAGATGGATTTGGGACAAAGGTTCCAGAGCAAAAACCCATAAGGGGGTGTCTGTAGGAGAGTGAAAAAAAATCAGAATATGGCAATAAGTCAAATATAGTTTCAAACTATTATAGGTACAAGAAAATGGAGACAGAGCTGTAATGAATGTGGAGATCTGTCAGAAATAAACAAAGATCAGTACATTTATCTCCTCCTCACCTGCCTTCCTTGATATTAATAGTGTTGGCTAGTGTGTAGCAGGGGCGAACATATCCATTCTCTCGGGCAGCAATAGCCATGGCAAGGAGAGTGTCCAGCTGCCCCACATACTCAGTCGCATCTTGTAACACAGCCGACTTCTCCAGGATTAGCATCTGCAGCTGATGCATAATCATGGTCTCATGGTCTGTGGTGGGAGCACACATATTTACTCCATATATACTAATACACCAGACTAATGTGTAACCCCTGTATCCTGCTTCCAAAAGTATGTCATCCTTCATGTTCCTCAGTTTAAACTATATGTGCGGCTAACGTTACCTACCAACACTCATATTGCTTTCTACCTCAGGTCCATCTTTAGAAGAGACATTCTCTCTTTTGCACCCAAATCCTCATGCCCCCACTTCCTTCTATATTGCCCTTTTATATGTACTGTCTTTGTATAAATGCCTTTCCCCTAATTAATGTCATATCCACACTATGTTGTATATTTACTAAACTGCGGGTTTGAAAAAGTGGAGATGTTGCCTATAACAACCAATCAGATTCTAGCTGTCATTTTGCAGAATGTACTAAATAAATGATAACTAGAATCTAAATGGTTGCCATAGGCAACATCCCCATTTTTTTTCAAACCCGCAGTTTAGTAAATCTACCACTATGTATTTTCTTGCTTTGTGGTGTATTTGTGTATAGCTAGTTGTGCTACTTGTGAATTTGTGAATTTGACAGTGTACATGGTTGAGCATGTGGGTCTATAAACAAAAGCAAATGTCCATCTGTTTACATTAATGTATAAGTGTTCATCTTTGGTATTTTAAAATGTAGGGATTGTACAAGCATGTACTCGTTGTCTAAACACAGTGGACGCAACCATTTTATGTGTTGAACCAAAATTTGTAGGGATGTAGCTTTTTCATTCACTGACACATAAGGCACAAAGGGGCCTATTTATCAACGCTTTTTCCTGTTAAATCCCCGAAAACAACAGTTTTTGGGCATTAACCACTAAATTGCTATTTATGATTGTAGCATCGCTTAAGCTGGCATACATTAACATATTTGTAAAGATTCACTGCCGGCAGCTCTGCTCCGAAGAGCAGAGCTGGACAGCGCATGTGTGGAGGGATCATGTGATTTCTCCCTGTCACATGACCCACCATCTTGCAGTCCAGATCTCTGTGCGCATGCCCGAGCTTTTTGGTCGGGGCATGCGCACAGGGATTCAAAGCAAGCCGGAAACCGCATCACAGAGGACCGCAAACGAAGTGCCCGTGAAAGGTAACACAGGAACAACCGATTTTCGGAACGGGTGTTCCTGTGTTGATTTTTTAATAAATATGAGATACATTTCAATCCTCATCTATGCGATGAGGATTGAAAAGTATCTTTCATAAAATGCGGTGCTACATAAATAGGCCCCTAAGTATGTTGTGACTATGGATGCCCCTTGCTGTGTTCTGAACCCCTTCTGCATACAGACTCACCTCTAATCTCACAATGGAGATCGCCAAGAACTGTATCCAACTCTTTGGTCCGTTCACTTCTGTAATGGAGTCGATCTTCTGACAGAAACTGCCGTGCAAAGGGAAATATAACACAGGTAATTATTGCAGAGTATTGCAAGAGTAATCCATAATAGATACAAAATACATATGTTGTCAGTGCCAGCATATGAGGGATCAACACCTTGTTGGAAGAATTACACAGGTAAATATAAGAATGATGTACAGGACAATATTCCAACATGGAACAGTGACCCACATGAAAGTTCACTAAATTCTGAGCAAGTGAAAAAGTCCATTGTATATAGCCAGATATCAAACATTTTAAATTGTATTGTGGAGAAAATAATAAATAAATTCACACAGACAAATATGCTGTAAACTGTGAGAGCCACAGCACTGACATCTGAAATAATGCTATAATAGTGGTAAACAATCTATGGCTCTATGGAATGCACATCCCAGGAAGTTTTACAAATTGCTCTAGTGTGTGCCACAATGCCTTCAATCAGCTGATAGACAAAGCAACACATGAAGGCTACTACCGAGTACCTTGTTGTGGCACAAAGTTTCTTTATAGTCCAGTCATGGAGCATTGGGTTTTACAGAAAATTAAAGATTATACTGAAGATTAAAAACTGTTGAACTATTTGAAAAACCACTTTCCTCCACAAGGTGGCACATGTGTAAAACTGCACTGCACATGCATTCCTTTTATTTGGCAACGATCCTGAACTGTGTACAGGTTTTGATGTAATCTGGATGTACATCTGTGGATTGCATCAGACTGAGAAACAGAAACATAAGTTATATTATATTTCATAAAGTGAACATGATTTTAGGGTGTCTTTTATTCAATTAAGATTTCATTCAAAAGTAGTTTTTGTAAATAATTTAGAAAAATGGTCAGCGCACCAACCCCTAACCAACACCAGTGCTAGACAGCCTGGGTTGAGTATAACAGGGAGACCATGAGTGTGGGGTTTCCCTGCCATAGAGCAAACCAGACTGGTAAACGCGGGGCTGCTGCCTCTATGGGATATGTCAGAGACAAAAAGAGCTGGAGCTCATCCTAGTAAATTTTATGTGCCCAGCCCCCCCCAGCACGGCGCTCCCATTAGGCAAGGTTAGGCACTTGCCTAGGGCGCCGGGCTCTGGAGGGCGCCACAGTATTCTAAAATACTTTAAAACTGTGCGGTGACCGCTGACCATACCTGTCACGGCCGCCGCACACCATTCAGATGGATGGGGAGGGGGGAAAAGAGGCTATTTTGTCACCACCGTCGCCTCTCTGCTCCGTCTCCTCCCCTCCACTTACTAGTGTCAGTGAGTGGAGGGGAGGAGACGGAGCAGAGAGGCGGCGGTGGTGAGACAAGGTAATGAAAGGAGGGAGGAGGGCGGCGATTTTTGCGGGGGGAGGGGGGGCGGCGATTTTTGCTGGGGGGGGGGGCGCCGCTTTTTTTAAAAATGCCTAGGGTGCCGTGGACCCTAGCACCGGCCCTGCCAGCCCCCCACCCCCGCTGGCATTGAGGGACCTGCAAATATTTTGGAAACCCTGAGTAGCAGCCAGGGTAGCAACTGTCACCCCAGTTATCACAGTATAATAGACAGGGTTCCTAAGACCTCTGTCCGTTATGGCAAAAGAGTAAAAATATATAACCTGGCTATCACCTTTATTAAATCTAAAATAAAAATGTTTTTTTACCTTCTTGATCCCCTGTTGTCCAAATCGAAAAAAAATCCCCATAAAAAAGACCCACCCACAGGAGATGAGCTTGTCCAAATATAGCTATTTTTTGCACAAAATTCTCCTATTTATTTTATATTATGCTACACATAGTGATTTATACATTTGATTGTACGGGCAGCACAGTGGCCTAGTAGTTAGCACATCTGCCTCACAGCACAGGATATTGTAGATGTTTATCATAAAGCTACCCAGATGCAATTAGAAACATTAGGAAACTAGAACACACATTGGTGAGGTGCTATGGGAACTAAGTAAGTTACATAGGAAATGCAGCACATTGGCCTAGTGGTTAGCACTTCTGCCTCACAGCACTGGGGTCATGAGTTCGATTCCCAACCATGGCCTTATCTGTGTGGAGTTTGTATGTTCTCCCTGTGTTTGCGCGGGTTTCCTCCGGGTGCTCCGGTTTCCTCCCACACTCCAAAAACATACTGGTAGGTTAATTGGCTGCAATCAAATTGACCCTAGTCTCTCTCTCTCTGTCTGTCTGTCTGTGTGTAAGTGTGTGTGTATATTAGGGAATTTAGACTGTAAGCTCCAATGGGACAGGGACTGATGTGAATGAGTTCTCTGTACAGCGCTGCGGAATTAGTGGCGCTATATAAATAAATGATGATGATGATGATTGTTTTAGAGCACTGAGCAATGTTTTCTTTTGTTCTCACATACATGGTGGTCTTAATTGTCCTGGCTGTCCTTTCAAATGATTTTATCCACTTGTACACATTTCATTAATGTAAAGAAGCGCACCTTGTTTTCACTAAGACCCACTCATTCACTATGGATTTATTTATTTATCATTCCAAATCAAAAGATCCAAGGACCATTCTTGCCCTCTCACATGACATATCAGACAGGTGCCCACATGCATTGTGCTGGACACCTAATTTATCAGTGATGTGCAATGCCTGTGACTCCACAAATAATATACTAACCAGATTATTGTACCAGCCTGTGGCCGCACAATGTACTAGGTGCCCATGTCATGGGTGCTATGGGAGACAAAGTCACACAAACCACAAACCCACTCCCACCACCTCTGGTACTCACCCAATCATGAGGGATAGGAGGCTCATCGTGTTTTCTCCAACGACAATCTGGAAGCCTCTCCTTGCGTTGGTTCCCCCTCCTGGTTACTGCCATGACCACCTCACTTCTGACCTCCCGTATCCACCGGCAAAGCTGCTCCACAGGCCTCTGCCTGTGGCCTGAACCCTGGCTTTTGAGCCTGACTAATGGGGCACAGAACTTTGGGTGCCCTTCCGTAACCGGAAAGAGGAGTCTGGTATACTACCTCTTGACAACCTAGCAGTAACTAAAAGAAGGTAGCATCTGTCCCTCTTGTCACAGGACTTAGTACCCTCCTACTCTATCAGCAGCCTATAGCTCCTCTAACAACCAGGGCCTAGCACTCCTCCTAACAAGCTAAGGGCCTTGTGCTCAACTCCAACTAAAGGGCCTTGTGCCAAACTTCAAATAAAGGGCATTGTGCCCAACTCCAACTAAATGGCCTTTCGCCCTAACTAATGGGCCTGGTCTGGTGCTCAACTTTAACTAATGGGCCTGGTGCCCCACTTACTACTATAAGGGGCCTAGTGCCCAACAAAATCTCCCTACTGTGGCCACCCTATCTGCTGTTTGTGCCTAATGCCCGTTTTGTGGCTTGGGCCTACTGCCCAGTGTAAAAAAGGGGTGCAAGTGCAGGCGGGAGCCCAGGTGAAGGGGAGCCCAGGAGGGCTCTACCTGATTCTCGGCCTCTGCCGTCGTCCTCTGCCGGCTTCTAGTAGGCTGCTATCAGAATTGACCCTAATCTCTGTCTGTCTGTGTGTATGTTAGGAAATTTAGACTATAAGCTCCAATGGAGCAGGGACTGATGTGAGTAAGTTCTCTGTACAACGCTGCGGAATCCAGGGCGCTTGCGTATGTATCGGCTGTACTTATTTTTGAATTGTTATCTGTTGCATCCTGCTATATTTTGCTATTAAATCTAATTGTGCGTTGAAACCACAGATATCGCAGCGGACAATGATCATTGGTAAGCGGTAGAATGACTTTAATAGCCCCAGTGGGGCAGGGACTGATGTGAGTAAGTTCTCTGTACAGCGCTGCGGAATTAGTGGCGCTATATAAATAAATGGTGATGATGATGATGATGATGAAATGTGAGAGAATTGAAATAATTAATTTCTCACCATGAATTCCAAACCTTCAATCTCAAAGTCGCTTTTGTCCTGCATGAAGGAGAGACGATCGATCGATAGGAGGAATCCAATCTAAAGGAGATTACATGTTATTAAACATAAAGACAAATAATCCAACACACATACATTAAATGGTCTTTAAGTTGCCAAAAGGGTTCAGGACGCCTTTGTAGCATATCTGATTCAGTTACATTACTACTGTACTCTACCAGCTTGAATTAGCAATTGAATTATCTTCCTCTTCATTTCTCTCACCAGTGGGATGTATATTACACTACATGATGGTATCTGAACGTCCAAGGTCTCCAATTCTTTGCGGGCAACCTCGGTAAGAAAGTCTGGCAGTCCCCGCAGCTGACGTTTCTCTGTCATATAAGAGGACAATCTATGAGGAAAAAGTACCCTTTATGGGCGCACAGTCCACATTCACATGTACACTTAACACTTTAATTTTGTAATGATTCGGATAAGGTGCTCAAGTTCATATTGTGGGGTTTTAATGCTACCTCATATTATGCTTTTTTAAAGCCAAGAAATGTCCCCATTGTAGATCCTTAAAAAGCTCTTTTTGTCGAGTAACATGAGGACATATTGTCCATGGAGGACATTACTCTATCCGCATATATATATATATATATATAATATATAAATGCTTAGTGGCGTCTGTGTGTGGAAAAAAAAAAACAAGTTGCAGCGCCACCTGCTGGGCAGAGTTATACACCGACCTACTAAATTCTTAGTGTGTGTGGGAAAAAAAATTCAAAAAGGGCTGAAATTTGGTAGGGCTCAAACTCATTTTTGTGAGGTAATTTTACCTCATGAACACACATGTGTAGAGGCGTGCGTTAGTTTTTTCCACACACACACACACACACACACACTATTTTCTCAGAAAGGGCTCATCCAATTAACCTGAAATTTGGTATACTGACATTATTTGACAAAAAAATTAGAATAGTCAAGTCAGTTAACTTCCATCATCCCCCCTTCCCCCCGTGGGAGGGGTAGTAAAGGCTAAAATTACGAGTTGAGGGGTCAAACTCATTTTCGTGAGGTAATTTTACCTCATGAACACACATTAAAAAGGGCGCTTGCGTCGGGAAGTAACGCTCTTCCCCTGAGGAGGCCTGGGCTAGGTCCAAATGTATGACAAGAACCTTTTTAACACCTTAAGTATCTTGATTTGACTAGAATGCATGAGTATCATGCTCGGGTTAACTTGTGTATATATATATATATATATATATATATATATATATATATATAATAACCTAAATAACATGATGGAGGGAAGCAGCTGGTATGTAACAAATCTGATTGGAAAGCAAGTTTGCATACACTGTCAGACATCTTAACTGCTGTCACTTAGTGCCCACACCAAAATGATTTCACATCATGTGATCAAATCCTCAAAACTGTCTCTGAAAGGACTACATATGCAAAGAGGAAAGTGTCACTCACTATCATCCACAGTTGGGTCTACATATGGTTTAATGCAAAATCGCTTTTCTGTCTGGCTCTCCTCAAAATCCACCTGGGTGAAACAGTTGGGGGAAAAATAAAGAGTAAGAAGCAGAGGTTAGGGTCAGGGAAGTTATTACAAATAATATGAGTAACAAAGTGTAACACCCCCTGAGGCATGAGACTATGTGACATTTGATGGGTGAGAAGTTTGAGTATTCCACAGTGGAGAGATTGGTGTGAAGAAAACATTCTGGTTCGGGAAGAAGAAGTTCCATTACAAAGTTGTAAAGTTGAGTTGAGTTCGTAAGCATCACGGATGAGTTCTAAGTTGAGAAAGAGATCCCCAGGGGAGAGAGGAAGCTAAAAAAATTACTAATAATGTCATGTCAGGACAGCGCATCCGGTAGGGTCGCTCATGCGCAGATGACATTTGCAGAAAACAGCGCAGAGGAGAGCACCAATGATCCCTCTCCTACGATGCCCTCCCCATAGATGGCATTAGCCATCAGGGTCAAGCTCTGAAATGCTTCATATAACTGCCCAGGCTGCAGTCCCCATTGAGTTTTATGGAGACTGCAGTTTAATGTAGTAATTTGCTAGTTAGGCTATTCTTAAATTAACATTTTTCTTAAAAATGCCTAAACCATGCAGAAAAAGCAGTTTGCACATGGTTAAGGGCCCCTAAGAGCTGTCACTATCTGTTTGACATTTACAGCTGAGCTTGAGTCAGAAGGTATGAGAGTCCACTAATGTGAAGATGGTATTATAGCGAGTAAGAAATCATTGCTGCCATAATTAACAAGATCAACAGGTGTAGCTTCACAAACGGTGTTAAGGTGGAGCAGACAAGTAGGGTGAGTATTACAGTTCTGCAAAGTTTGATTCATGTGATTTATTCTGCATGTGATGTAATAAAGTAATCCATGCTACCATATAACACGATAAACAACATAATTGGTGTTGAGGTATATTTAAGTAATAAAGATAAAAAGACTATTTTTTAAGTCTGTAAATAAATAATTTAAATATCCGTCAAACATGACCTGGAGTTTATTGTTTTCATCAGTGGTAACTGTGCAACATAGCACCTACTGCATGTGTGGTACATCTGTTCATCTGTTATCAAAACTCCATGTGTAGGGACACCTGTTTCCTACCTTTAACTTACAAGATTCTAAGGTGGGAAAGGATGAACAACAGGTGGGTGGTTGACCTAAGAGTAATGCTAGGTAGGAGTTATGCAAAACACTGTACCAAAAAAGCACCAAGCCAGTAGGGGGTTACATAGGGAAAGGAAAATAAAATATTGTGGAGGAATTGACAGAAGCCAGGGTTGCACTCAATAAATTGCTTGAGAACAAAGCTAGTCTTTGATCGATGCAAACACAAATATTTCCAATGGGGAAACAACCCAGGGAAGCTGTTAGCACGGGCACTAAGAGCCCAACGCGCTGCCTCTTTCATCCATTCGGTGAAGGACAGTAGTGGGAATGAGAGCCATTTGACAGGGGAAATAGCATCAGCCTTTCACGCTTATTATTCCCATCTATATAACATAGCAGGCTCGTCCTCACTGGTGACCAATGACTCTAAATGGGAACTGATTAGCGAATATCTCCAGAAACGCACTTTTCCCAAGCTCTCGGAGTCTGACAGGGAGATGCTGGATCAACCCTTTACCCTTATAGAATTGGGAGAGGCTATCGCCTTCACGCCAAGTGGCAAAAGCCCAGGATCCGATGGGTTTACAATTGGCTACTATAAGATGTTTGGCCAAGTGTTAAACCTTCTTCTAAGTGCCTTCAATGAGGTCTCAGATAAATCCAGCTTCTCCTGGCAGTCGCTCGAAGCGCATGTTACGAATATTCCTAAGGACGGTAAGGACCCCTCCCTGTGCTCCAGCTATCGCCCAATCTCCATGTTAAATGTAAATCTAAAATTTTTTGCAAAAATGAGGGCCAATTGCCTGAAGAGCCCCTTACCAGACCTCATAGATAGCGATCAGGTGGGTTCTGTCCCGGGCCGCAAAGCGCGGGACAACACAAACAAAATTATAGACCAAATGCATTTGATAGATAGTAAACGCACCCCGGCATAGTTACTGTCAACTGATGCCTAAAAGGCCTTTGACAGGGAGGATTGGCGATTTCTTGAAGGGGTGCTGGAGCACATTGGACTGGGCCCGTTCTGTTTTCATAGAATCCTCTTCCTTTACAGGAATCCTACAGCTCGCATTAAAATTAATGGCTTTTTGTCCAACACATTTTCCATCTACAACGGCAAGTGTCAGGGTTGCCCACTTTCCCCATTGATATTTGTCATGTGCATGGAGGCTCTGGCTCGATATATCAGTAATAATTGTGATGTGACGGGATGGGGGTGGGAGAGTCGGAGCACAAGTTGGCAATCTATGCTGACGATTTGCTGGCAACGGTCACCATCATCATCATCAGTTATTTATATAGCGCCACTAATTCCGCAGCGCTGTACAGAGAACTCATTCACATCAGTCCCTGCCCCATTGGAGCTTACAGTCTAAATTCTCTAATACACACACACACACACACACACACACACACAGAGACTAAGGTCCATTTTTGATAGCAGCCAATTAACCTACTAGTATGTTTTTGGAGTGTGGGAGGAAACCGGAGCAGCCGGAGGAAACCCACGCAAGCCTACGGTTTCACTGCCCAATTTAATGCTCGAGTTTAAGAGATTCCGGGCACTGTCAAACTTTAAAATGAATTATACTAAATCTATGGCTTTGACTCGCTCTATCCCGCCACATGTTCTTGATGGTCTTCAGTGCTCATTCCCCTTCAACTGGCACCCTTCTCAGATTAAGTACCTAGGGGTATTACTACCTAGGGATCTCTCCGACTTGTATAAAATCAACTTTGTTCCTCTAATTCCAAAGTTTTGCGCAGAATTTGGGCGCTGGCGATCCTGAGGATTCTCCTGGCTTGGAAGTACGAATATAATTAAAATGAACATTCTACCGAAACTTCTATATCTTCTCAAAACCCTCCCAACTCACATCCCCTCTAGGTATTTCCAGGATCTTCAAAAATTGGCTCACAAATTTATATGGGCAGATGGGCCCCTCAGATTCCGCCATAATATTTTATATAGACAGAAGACACAAGGGGGTCTTCAGCTTTGCTAAATACTGTCAGGCTGCTCTCCTTAATAGAGTCATGGAGTGGAGCAGAGAGTGTCACCATCCAGGCAGTGGGTTCATATGGAGGGACAGGTAATGAAAATTTCCACCGCTGTCCTCCCCTGTCTGCCCAAACTCCCACACTCCTCTCATTCCACTATTGGATCCACACTTCAATGCTGCTCCAGATTGCAAACTTTGACATTTATCTCATCTCCATTATCCCCCTCACTTTGACTGAAACTCCTCTTGTATATACCCTCCATGCAGGGAACTCGCTTATTTTTCTAACCAAGTCGCACAGGAGAGGATAAAGGAAAGGAGCGAAGAGAGAGCAACAGTATTCCCCAAAAACAAACTTTGTATGGGAGAACAAGAGCGTTAAGGGTTGGCACGCATTGTCCCCCAATAGATTCAGAGAAAAGGATTTAACATAAGTACAAAAATCCTGTTTTCTCTTACATCCGATGGGTGACAATGATGATGGAACTTCCCAAAGCTGACCATACAGGTAGGTTAACTTAGCAGTTACAGTGCTTGTAAAACATAGTAAACGTATAAATCGAGTACTACTTGGCTGTCCGACAAAGCTGCTCAGCTGAGGCTCCATGCTGTGCCATCCACAAGCCACTTACAGACCCAGTAAAATATGGTTCTGACCTGTGAGGAACAGGTTCCCCTTTCCAATGAAATCATGTCGGATCACCAACGTAATCCCTCTTGCAAATGTTTGAACTCTGTGCATCATATAAGAATCCAGAGACTATAAATTTCCCTCAAGAGTCATATTAGTTCAAATCCCAAGGGGCTATATGAGTGATATATAGTGGTTGTACATGAATAAATCCATGCAAAAAAAAGTCTGCACTTCTGGTAAAGTGCCAACATCTTCTGAAAGAAGACACAGCTGACAATGTTGAAAATTTACTTCCACCCAACACATGATCATGTTAGTTTCTGCCATTGCAAGGGGGCTCCTTATTAATGCCGAGTCTATATTGGATAACCCCTCAGCAGAAGATGTCTGACTACAGATTTTAGCAACGCTCTTAGTCCTAGCTAGCACATTTAAAGACTGTCAGTGCTCAGCATTAACGGCTGGAAACTATGGTCTAATTTTCCAACGCCAAATAGCATTTGAACGGCTCCTGTTCAGGCCGTCTACTCTGCGCTATCACAGGAGCGAATAGTGTGTCTCTGGAGACGGTTTTGTGTGAAATGGCTGGTCAAGTAAATGTGAGACTAGTTCCATTTCAATATAAGCTTTTTTTTGGTGAGGACAGACTGTCAAGAAGGAGGTGCTCTGGGCTCTAGACTGATAGACCCTGAGGTAACCTGGGTATTCTGAATAGTTAAAAAATGTAAAAGATCCTTCTCCTCTGGATTTAACTCTGGATTACTTCTTTAATCAGACAAATTTTAAAACTTCCCTCAGAAGAGGAGGAGCTGGGTGTGCCTCTGTCTGACAGTTTTGGAAGGCTAATCTCTCTGAGGAAAGGCTGCCAAGGGGGATGTGCTAGGCTGTCTAGGGTTTTGCACATCCCCACAATGCCTAGCACTGAACGTGGCCACAGCCCAGAGGACGGACCCTTATTAGCCAGACTGTGCCTAGTGATGTGCTGCTACTTAAAAAGTATGGAGGGGCTATAAAAGGGGGAGGAGTTTCAGTCTTAGTGAAGAAAATTTAAAGTGCAAACTTCTGCCTGGACCCGCCAGAGCCCATCGTCAGTGTACCCATAGGATGTTTTAAAGAAACTGGATTAAAAAAAAAGGAAAGCTGAGAAAGGGTGGCCAGAACAATAGATATAAAAGAAATTAACATAACAGTGAAGAAGACAGCAAAGACTTGTGGCAGGGTGACTATGTGAGGTGTCAGCCTACCAAGAGGTGGATGGACTGAGTGAGAGAAGATGGTTATAGGATACTAACCACTTTGCTAATGACACTGGCAATGTAGTGTAGGTCACTGCTGAAAGCAGAAGAGATGCGTGAGAACAGAGTCACAGTCTGTGGTAGAGAGCGGCAGATGTCTCCTATACAAACAGCATTATACACTGTCTGCAAATAAAAAATGATGAAAGTAGAGAGAAAGAGAAATGATATATTTACTCTAATAATAAACAGAAGATTAAAGCAGATAAATTGCAGCAATGGGCACTAATTTACCTTGTATAGAGCCTGCCAGTCTGACACCTTGGTGTTAGAGAGTGCCATGCGCTTCAATATCAGCTGATGGAAGAAAAGAAAAAGAGCAACATATTAAATATTTAAACAGAAAGGTAAGAAAAGTCAAATATATCAGGTATATATATAGATGGCAGCATAAGAGTCAACAATAATGATCATTCATCAAAATATGCCTTTCTCTGATTTATAAATTAGGTGCTTCTTAAAAGTATGAAGCAATGGCATTTCCATAATATTTTGTTGTTGGCTTGAAAAAGAAAAGATCCAAATGTTCTAAGTATTGAAGGTAGAAAATTTTATACTAATATTTTGTACTTATTTTAGTGATTTCAAATGTAAAGACACATAGAATAAGACTGGAAATCTTTGTAAAAAAAAAATAGACACAAAAATGCAGAACTAACATGTTATGTCCAATATAAAGAACCACTTAATTTAGTTTTATTCTGTATATTCAAAATAAACTAATTTCTTAATAATTAAAAAAAACTGCAAGTGTTAGTTGCAGTCCTGATACCTAAAATAAAGTATAAAGCAACACACAAGGACTATTTTTTGGCAGGCGTTAAACTCAAACCCTGATGTGACAAAAATTAATTATTGATACACAAGGGTTGCATTGTGCATGCCTTTGAGAGTAGCCTAGCCTACACCTAAATGAGAAAAAAAAATCAAACCATTGGTTCCCTAAGTGTCTTTGTACCTATGCTGTGATATAAGACAGATAAGACCTGCAGTGAGAGCATAGTGACTCACTGGGATATTTTTGATGTTCTTCAGACATCCCTGAAGATTGTCTGTGGTTTCCTGGTTGCGGGGTGTCATGAAGAAGTCAATCACATCCAGTCGACATGTCAGCTCGGTCTGGTTCCGTGTAGGCCTCATAAACCACAGTCTAACATGGATAGAAAGCAGTGGTGAAAGGTACGTAATGACAAATATAATCTTTAAAAAGACAATGGCCATTTGACTTACCTCAAAATGTTTTCTCCCCATTTTGATTGGCAACGATTTAGAAGACCTAAAGTATTACAATATGTGTGTGGATATACATACAAACATAAAAAAGACTACATAATTTGCTGCTCCTCAAATTTCCTCATCTGTCGACTTCATTTAGCATGACATTCATATTGCAAATCCAAAATCTGCCACAAATAGCACTGAGCTGCAATATATTTGACATCTACTATGAGGTTTCTACAGGTCATTCACATCTCTGTGGCATTAATCTCAAGCAAGTTAGATAGAATAAAGTTTGGGTCATAATATTACCAAACAGGCTCAGTCCTTCTTTAACACTGGAGCACATTTTATACACAGATGGGTGGGCCTCACTTTTGAATATCTGCAAAACACTGAGAAAAGAATAGAGATATATAATTAAGTTCAACAGCACGCCACTAAATTATTACTGGTGATTTAATTGTGCTGATAAGCTTGATACTGGTTATACAACACAATATATGGTCTTGTATATACATACCTATCAATAATCCAGTGTTTGGTGGGATAGTCCACATAGATTGTAAGCTTGCGAGCAGGCCCTCTTACCTCTCTGTATGTATTACCCAGTATTGTTTTATTACTGTTTGTTCCTAATTGTAAAGCGCTACAGAATCTGCTGGCGCTATATAAATAAATGTTGTTGATGATGATGATAAATGACTAGCATGGTATGAGTTTGACCATCCTCAAGGCTATGTGGATGTGACTTTAGGGGAAGTAGACATGGCTTGGGTGAATTATGAGTGTGGCTTACATTGTACGATGTTTTCCTTTTAAAATATTGCAGGCTCAGAAAATCCTCAAACTAACTGATTATTTACTGTAGCTTGGGTTATACAAGGGAGCAACAAAACCATTATAACTTGAGTTTTTGTACGATGTATTGAGCAACATACACTGATAAATGATGTGGATAATGGCATCTGGGGCAGCACAGTGGCCTAGTGGTTAGCACGTCTGCCTCACAGCACTGGGGTCATGAGTTCGATTCCCGACCATGGCCTTATCTGTGTGGAGTTTGTATGTTCTCCCTGTGTTTGCGTGGGTTTCCTCCGGGTGCTCCGGTTTCCTCCCACACTCCAAAAACATACTGGTAGGGTAATTGGCTGCAATCAAAAAAAAAAATTGACCCTAGTCTCTCCCTCTCTGTCTGTCTGTCTCTGTGTGTGAGTGTGTGTCTATAATAGGGAATTTAGACTGTAAGCTCCAATGGGGCAGGGACTGATGTGAATGAGTTCTCTGTACAGCGCTGCGGAATTAGTGGCGCTATATAAATAAATGATGATGATGATGATGATCTGCTGTTTTGTTCAATCCTTACCTGAAAGTATCTCGGTCCATATCCAAAATATCGGTCCTAGTCACAAAAACATAACAAACATAAATTACTTTCTTCTTAGGGAGACAAACACAAATCATGTTCTAGGCTCTGTTTCCTGGGTCTCAGCCATCCTTCCTGAACAGTCTGCCCCAGACAGCACATACAGGGAAAGATGGAGAGAAATTTGTCAAACAATCCCTTGTCAGAGGTCTAATAGGACAATTATTATTACATTTTACAGTTAGAATTTGTAACTATGACAGTGCTGTACTGAATGTCACTGGAATAACATATGACAGCTATGTAATTCTCACACACACACACACACACACACACACACACACACTAGTCTATTACCTATATTTTGCAGTGAAGACATATTAGAGAAATGTTAAAATGCTTTGTTATGAGCAATCTGTGTGCAAATTGTCTTTTTATGTGGTATTGAATTATAAAGAGTGCTTAAAATAAAACCTTACAAATATAGCGAATAGTACTTTCACAAAATGTCACAAAAATGTTGTAAATAGCCAAGTTGAAGTAAAATAAAACTGAACTGTTGTTACTGAATTGTGCAATGAGCAACACGTTTGTACTTTGCTTCTCCATTATCTTAAGAAATAATCTTGTCTATGCATGACTCATTTTCCTTAAAGATTCAAAAAAGCCTCCAGGAAAATAATGAAGTTTCCCATATGCCTTTTCTCCCTCTTTGTAACACCCTTTCATAACACCCTTGCCTACCACCAGGTATATTCTCTGCACAAATGGGTACTAAAATGTATTATTTCCATTAAATGTCACACACTTTATAACACCACCCCCATTGAGAAGGAGCATTGCATTAATAAAAACAATGAAAAACACAAAAAGGAAGAGATCTGCAATTATGATTATATGTAACGTACAAAACGTATTTCTTGAAGCTTAGGATTGGAACTGCTACACTGCTGTCCTCCAACTCAATGCCAATCCTCCTCCGTTCAAGGAACTTTAGAAGTCCCCCTAGAGCACATATCTATACAAATAAGAAGAATTGCAGGCATGAAAGGCAGGATTTTCCTTAACACAATACATCTCACACTCAAAACTGCCACCACTAAGAGTTGATTCCAAAGCTACCTTGAGGAAGTTCTTGACTTATTTCCCACAACAATCAAAACTTAAATCAACCAGAGATATGTAGTGTTATAATAACCAAACTATCTAGCATATGAATATATTAAGAACACAAAGACAGAACTTTATTTAATGGAGTTTAATATGATGAAAATGTCACAATGATTAAGGTATAAAAGATATATTAAAATGACATACTGTAATATTTATGTAAATGAGTTCCTTAAAATAAAAGGCAGAATGCAGAAACAGAAAAAACTCACATAATTAAATGATCTCTGGTGCTGGGCAGGCAGTAATTTTTGGGGCAAATCCTCAATAATACATTGATCCCCAGATATTAAACAATTTCCCCATATGGTGTGCTCATTCCTCCCCATCCATCCTCTTCTTGTGACCTCACTGAAAGAGGTGTGGTAGAAAAACTTAGGTGTGGTGAAAAGGATGAGTTTATTACCCTGGGGGATCCCTTTTGTCCCAACCATTTCAGGAACTTTTTAGAAATTAAATATATTTTTTTCAGGGCATCATAGAAATATAGTTTTACATTTAATGAACAGAGCACACAAATGCATATGAAAAATAAATATGACATATTCATTATTTGGAACAATATATCTTTTCTATATTTTTACTATAAAAGTGATCCCTAAGCTTGACATATGTCATGGGCCTATTTGTACTGACCATAACTATATACAGAAATTTATACAACTAGGAAATATGAACATTTCTTTAATGTTTTAGCTTTCCTATATGAATAAATAATAATAATAAAAAGACCTACTCTACTGTACAGCTATTATCCCTTTGGTAATTTCAAAGGATTGCCCCTGTGGAATTGTGCTATAAACAATATCTCCCAGACTGATTTACAGAGATTTTCAGACTGGGTGCATATAAACTGAACACATACACTCTAGGGGGAAAATGTATCAAGCTGAGAGTTTTCCAGTGGGATTGAAAAGTGGAGATGTTGCCTATAGCAACCAATCAGATTCTAGCTGTCATTTTGTAGAATGTACTAAATAAATGATAGCTAGAATCTGATTGGTTTTTCAAACCCCAGGGAAAACTCTCAGCTTGATACATATACCCCTAGGTGACAACAAATGTCTCCAAATATGCACATTCAAGCTTTTGATGCAGATCAAACTAGCTATCCCCTGGAGGTACTAGCATGCACTTAGTTCATATATTAAAGTCATTAGTATCTGTTTAAGTAATAAGTTATATATTTCAGATTTTATTATGTCCTTAAGCCCTGATCATGCCATAACAATGACAACTGCATAAAAATGGCCAATGAGCCAAAGTGATGTTTTTGAAAAAATTCTGTTCTTTATGTATTTTTGTTTCAATTACTTTTTAAAACAGCTGGTCTAGGTCAAATAGCACTTCTGCCTCACAGCGCTGGGGTCATGAGTTCAATTCCCGAGCATGGCCTTATCTGTGTGGAGTTTGTATATTCTCCCTGTGTTTGCGTGGGTTTCCTCCGGGTGCTCCGGTTTCCTCCCACACTCCAAAAACATACTAGTAGGTTAATTGGCTGCTATCAAAATTGACCCTAGTCTCTCTCCCTCTGTCTGTGTGTATGTTAGGGGAATTTAGACTGTAAGCTCCAATGGGGCAGGGACTGATGTGAATGAGTTCTCTGTACAGCGCTGCGGAATCAGTGGCGCTTTATTAAAATGGTGATGATGATGATGATTTACAAAGTTTTTCAGCAATATTTTTTCCAAGGAGTTTTCTACTTTTTATAGCAGTGTTTATGTAAATTTATACAAATATTACAATCTTCTATTTTCTAAATTTTTATAAATCCATTAGTACAGTGGTTCCCAAACTGTGCGCTAGTCTCCCTGGGGTGCCTTGGAGATCGCACAGGGGTGCCTCAACCAGGGCCAGTGGTAAACAAGGCGGGGGACTACTTGGTCATTATTTTGGCTATGGGGTGCCTTGAAAACATTTTGGAAAACCTAAGGGTGCCTTGAACTAAAAAAGTTTGGAATCCACTGCATTAGTATATCTCAAAAGAATGGGTCTGTCATTTAATAATATTGTGATAAAAAATAAATAGTTCAGTTCGCAATCTTTGGCATTAGTCCCAATTTGAAACTTCCTGTTCTAAAATCCGAGCTGTCATCTTCGAAGTTAATAAATTTCATGAGAATATGCAAATTAGAAAATAAATGAATAAATGAAAGGTATAAGCAAATCATTTCTGAAGAAAGAAAACATGTATTCTGTAAATAAGTGTTCTTAGTCCTCACCATAAGAGGGCAGTCAAAGGGAATGATGGAGGAAAGATGTACAATCTTCTGTGGTTCAGTGAGGTTAGAAGGCAGGGAAGAGAAATTTCCTGCGAGGACCCTCTGCTTACAGATGGGCAGTGCTGATTATGACACAGAGAAACAAACTACTGTGAGAATAATTATTCCAGTTTGTCTCCCTTTACCGCACTGAGACACATCTATGAAGCCAGTGCTAATGTAATGACATCATTTTTCCCATAACAGAGAAAAATGAGGAAATTTGTGTTACATTTTTTAAAGCATCGCAATGTGCTGTATAAATGGTAAGCCAGCACAGAAAAGATATTCAACAGTACATTTAGCATTATAACACTATTTTACAATCATTTATATGAAATACAGTATACCATTATTTATTGTAATTTATTTATTTTTTATTTAGAAAATGTAAACACAGAAGCTTATTAAACATTATTGGGATAATCACAACCTTTACAGAACCTCATAGCTCAAAAGGTCCACAAATAACATAATTTAAGAAGTAAAAAAAAAATAATATAACTTTCCTCATTACTCTCTAACTATATAACACTCAGTGACGCACGCAGGGGGGGTTTCTGAGTCTCTAGAAACCCCCCCCTGCGCTAACAAAGTGGCCACTGTCCTATACAGCAGCCGCGGCGCTGTCAAAGAAGCGTCCGCGGCGGTGCTGTATTGTATACAGCACCGCCGCAGACGCTTCTTAGACAGCGCCGCGGCTGCTGTTTAGGACAG
This sequence comes from Mixophyes fleayi, assembly GCF_038048845.1. Lineage (NCBI taxonomy): Eukaryota > Metazoa > Chordata > Amphibia > Anura > Limnodynastidae > Mixophyes > Mixophyes fleayi. The sequence continues at coordinate 16,203,497 of NC_134410.1, forward strand.
CGCTGGCGAAACGGAGCTCTCTCTCGTGTTTTTTTTTGTTTGTTTTTTTTTTGGGTCGGCGGGGAGAAACCCCCCCCGACAATCCTCCATGCGCCCCTGAACACTCTAGAATATCAGATAGGTTTTTGTTAGCAGAAGCATAGATTCTATTAACATTTAACCTATTTTAATACCTGGTAAAAACCTCAAGATTAGTTTTTGAGACGTACTCAAAAATAAGCATTGCAGGCCATATGTTCTCTTTAAATTTTTTCTCTGGACACCTCTGGAACACTTTGTAGCTTCTATGCTATATGTGGCTTTATCTTTGCCCTGTGTTTTTTGCTTAAATATTCAAGTTCAGACACCAATGGTACACTATTGAATATAGAGCAGTAGCATCAATTTACAGCCACAAACATTTATTATGTCACTTGGAGTAAACTGGAAAAAAAAACACACAAATAAGATATAAAACAAATAAATAAATAACATGGTTAATTTAATTCTGTGCGATCTTCTATTTATTTTTCTCTGTAGTTGCATTAATGTTGCTTACTGTTAAGGCTTTAGAAGCTTACTCCATAAAATCATATATGTATTAGAGGTTTTATAAATGGTGACAACTTTATTATTATAAATGTCATAAAAGGTGACAATATAAAAGTGACTAAAAGCATGGACATTTTGGATTCTAAGATATGCAGGCACAAGATTACTAACCTGTCACCATATCATACTGTATTTACTTACAATCATCTGCATTTATACTGTGTTTTAACATTGAAAAATGTCATGCATCTAAGATTAGCTGGAAAGCAGGAGACTCTGGTTTTCCAAGTTTGACAGGTGACTGCAGGCATAGGATGTCTGCATTACCAGATTGAGCTGGTGACTCTGGTTTTCCAAGTTTGACAACTGCAGGGAGCCAACTAATCCTCAACTGAGCAGGCTGAAGGACACGAAGATGCCTTAAATACCTGAGAGATGAGTGGGAGGAACAACTAATCAGGCTATGGCCGGGTGACAGAGGAGATAAAAGATGTGCAGACCCGAATCCAAGTTGGCATCCAAGCTCGCAGTGTCTCGGCACCCTGGAGAAGCGGTGCCCTGTTCCACCCTTCAAATAGGAGAATGTTGGAAGCGTCATTTGAACTTTAATTGTAGGCACTTATATTCACTGGAGTAAAGTCCATTTGTGAGTATGCGCAGAGCAATTTCACGCAAAATACGTCACGCAATGAGACTTACGTTCCTTGATGGATCGCGTTTTTAGGAGTATGCACACCATGTAACAATAAAAAGACTTGGTAGAAAATATGAAAAAAAATGGAATAACTTTGCATGACAAATCAGCAATGACATGGTACAAAGCCACATAAATCTTGTAGATGAGGCCATTACAGCACTCAAAAACAATGATAAATAGCAGTTGACATACAATGATATAACAGATAACAATACAGCAACAAATACCCCTCTCAGGCGGCAATAACTTGAATATAAATGCACATAATAATTACAATATGAAGAACAGCTATGACCTCATACAAATGGGGTAGCAGCAGGCAATATTAAATACCAAGTACCAAGCATTGCATCATGATGTTTGGTTGTACTAAATATCCCGCTATGACAGGTAATACAAATTACTTGGGATAATAATAAAAGTATCTCTAGTTCAGGCAGGCCACTGTAAAATGTTCAGTTGTAACGGTGACTCACACAAGCTGTGGACATAGACTAGTTCTGAAGTCCTGGATGTAACTTGAAATAAGGCTTCTGGAGGTCTCCAATGACTCTCCACAACAGGCCCATGAGCAAATATAATAGCAAAGCCAGGCACCTGGACATCCTAGGGTACCTGTACTGCATAAGGACGACCTCTGGACCAATTGTCTTTCACAGAATAGCACTCTCCTCCCTGGCAGCTTTATCTCTGAAGATGGCAGCTTTTTCTCTGGCATTCAACACTCTTATAATTGCAGTTGCAGGTTTCCCTCTTGATAGTGAGAACTGCCCAGTCTGTGTATCATGGGAGTGGTCATAGATTGTAGGGAAATACAGGCTCATTTAAAAACAAATATATGTATTTTTTATTTTCTTATTTTAACAGTAAGAGAAGTCCTCATAATCAACTGCCAAACTTGTGCCTGTCTTAGGTAGGTGCAAAATTTACATGTGAAACTACTGTATTTAACGTATACTTTTAACTCCAACTATGACAAATTTTGAAGGGAATTATGAACTTGCATGTACATACCCTTACAGGACTCTGATTTCATGTGACCACCCCTAAACCACCTCTCCTGGCACACAGTAAGAAACATTTAATTCTAAATACGATTGAAAATTTTGTGCAGTGGCAAAATTTGGGCACAATGCATTTCTACATTGTGCAAAAGGATTTCCTAACTCCTAATGAGGCCCTTTATGCTCATCTCAATTGATGAGGGGTCTCTGTCCATTATACTGGCACAGCTGGGGTCCCATTGTTGTCTGTGAGTGTGTGTGTGAGGGGGGGGGGGGGTCTGAAAATCCCCAGTGAAAACCACAACACATGGTATGTAGTCTCTGGGAGAGGGACTGGACACAGTGTTTTTGCAATCTCCACCCACAACAGAGGCACTACAGAAACCAACCAAAGCTGTCTAGTGCTGGGGCTGGTTGAGGATTTAGGGAGTTGCTGCCTGTTTTATTATTTTATTTTAAATAGTGTCCTATGCATGTGGATTTTATTTCAGGTGCCAATTTTATTAATAATGTGTATGACACTACCTACAGTGCTCCTGGATATGCGCTTCTGCACCGAACAGAAGACCTGATAGACAGGTGACAATGTTCCAGTAACTTATATACATCTGCTGATTGCATTTACTGGCAGGCCCAATAATGACTTCTAGGATCATTTTTGTACATTGTGATAGTTCAAAATTATGGTGATATCAGACCAATATTCTGGCCAGCAAAGCTTTCCAAATACAACTTGAGATTTTTTCCCTATTTTCACTTACTGTACTTTATCCTTAATTTTTAAAATTCAGAGTTATCTGTGTTTTATTATACATAATAGTGCTGCTCGTTGTTTGTCAAACTTGCAGTAGCAGTAATTTTATAGCACAAATACTTGAAACTTATATTTGTATGTGTCTTACACCAACTACATAAAAACATATTCATCTCATTGTCTCATGGCATTGCTGCTTTAACTATGTAAATAAAGATTCATCTGTATATTCTGTAGATCAATGGCGGAAGTGGAAGAAGCAGAGAAACAAAGTTAGCCAATAATCTAATATCTCCAAATGAAAAGTGATCATCTCAAAGACAAATCCTAAGATACTTGACCTGGCATTAAAAAGGAAGATGCTAGATTATATGTAGATGAAAAAAATATTTATTTGTAAAGAACATACACATTTAAAAAAAAATACAAGATTTTGCATCCACTCTTCTTAAACACCAAGCTAAAATTAGTGTAATAGTAAGAGAGGAGACATAACCAGAGTGGTGGAGTCCCATATTTACCATTTTAGTGAAATCAGCTACACAGCATGAACATAGTTTCACCCAGTGTTACACACAAAAAAAATAATAATCCTATGTTGTTTGCATTTCTACTTATACATAGCACCTCATCTCAATTACTGCTGTTCTCACTGTGTCACTGAACGAGTGGTGAGAATATAATCAAAGACAATTTGCTTCCGGAAAGGGGATACAGAAAGTGTACTGTTTAAGACTGATTACCAAAGTCCATACGTGGAAATAGAACTATCTCAGCTTTGAATCTCCCATCAGCTTCTCCATCTGGAGCAGAGTCTAGAAGAAGATAACACGTCAGTGGAGGTTGAAGGAGTTATAAGTAGAGGATATTGCTGGGTAATTTAAATAAGGAATTCAGTTTTTTGATGACAGAACTAATGTTATAAGAAAAATAAGTTATTATATGGGATGAGAAGATTCATGATATAAGATAAAAAGGAAGAGGGAAAATTAAAGCAGGGCTTTTAGGTAATTTAATTCACTCAAGGTCCGAAGAAAGTCAGAGAAATTCTGTTCTTGCTTTGCACTGGTCACAATACATCTTGGCTGCAAATCAGCAATCACTAGAAAGGGAAAGGGATGAGATTGTGGATACAATATAAGGAATTAAAAAAATGAGTAGAAAGGTATTGCAAATAGCTTAAATATGCAGTATCATTAATTGTACATTTTCTCAAAAGCTTAAGAATCACCGATATTAGGGTGCATAACAAGATATAAATCCAATGGAAAATCAAATCAAACGAGAGCCCTGTGATATCTAAGTTTGGTTTACTAAGTATATGTTTTACAGAAAACCTAGATGCGCTCAGACCTCATCAACTTGCTTGAAATGACTCAATTTGAAAGTGTTCCACATTGGAATGTATAACAATAAGTCTAGGCAAACTGTAGTCAATACTTGTGACTAGGCAATGATTATAGAAGAAAATAGCATTTAGAAACAATAGAAAAAATAGGAAAAGCGGAGAAGTTTGCTCTATATGAAAAATAATGTTTATAATCAAAATTGCAAAAAGATATCACTAAGGAAGGTGGCAATGCAGAGGCATTACAGGTAGAGATATACATGGCAACAAATACGTGATTTAAGTACTGATTGGAGTTCTTCAACAAGCATAACAGATTGTAATACAATACAATTATTAATGCAAGTCCAGTCCTCATTATGGGTAATTTAAAGTATGCAGATATAAACTGGGATATTGGTTTTGTCAGGCTAGTAAATACAGAAATATGTTTAAGATTAATTTGTCATAATGATGGTTACTCCCAAGAGAGAACCACTTGGCTGGGACAGCTATCAGAGACTTGTGCTGAAATGAGACATACAGTCAAGTCCATAAATATTGGGACATCGACACAATTCTCATATTTTGGGCTCTATACATCACCACAATGGATTTGAAATTAAACTAACAAGATGTGCTTTAACTGCAGACTTTCAGCTTTAATTTGAGGATATTTACATCCAAATCAGGTGAACGGTGTAGGAAGTACAACGGTTTCTATATGTGCCTCCCACTTTTTAAGGGACCAAAAGTAATGGGACAAACTAAACTACATAAAACTTTCACTTTTTAATACTTTGTTGCAAATCCTTTGCAGTCAATTACAGCCTGAATTCTGGAACGCATAGACATCACCAGACGCTGGGTTTCATCCCTGGTGATGCTCTGCCAGGCCTCTACTGCAAATGTCTTCAGTTCCTGCTTGTTCTTGAGGCATTTTTCCTTCAGTTTTGTCCTCATCAAGTGAAATGCAGCTCAATCAGATTCAGGTCAGGTGATTGACATGGCCATTGCATAACATTTCATTTGTTAGCCTTAAAAATCTCTTTGGTTGCTTTTGCAGTATGCTTCAGATCATTGTCCATCTGCACTGTGAAGCGCCGTCCAATGAGTTCTGAAGCAATTGACTGAATATGAGCAGATAATATTGCCCGAAACACTTCAGAATTCATCCTGCTGCTTTTGTCAGCAGTCACATCATCAATAAATACAAGGGAACCAGTTCCATTGGCAGCCATACATGCCCACGTCATGACACTACCACCACCATGCTTCACTGATAAGGTGGTATGTTTTGGATCATGAACAGTTCCTTTCCTTCTCCACACTCTTCTCTTCCCATCACTCTGGTACAAGTTGATCTTTGTCTCATATGTCCATAGGATGTTGTTCCAGAACTGTAATGGCTTTTTTAGATGTTGTTTGGCAAACTCTAATCTGGTCTTGCTGTTTTTGTGGCTCACAAATGGTTTACATCTTGTGGTGAACCCTCTATATTCACTCTTGTGAAGTCTTCTCTTGATTGTTGACTTTAACACATATACACCTAACTCCTGGAGAGTGTTCTTGATTTGGCCAACTGTTTCTTCACCAGGGAAAAAATTCTTCTGTCATCCACAACAGTTGTTTTCTGTGGTCTTCCGGGTCTTTTGGTGTTGCTGAGCTCTCCGGTGCGTTCTTTCTTTTTAAGAATGTTCCACAGTTGATGTTGATCAACTAGTCTGCATTTAAATAGGGACAAGACTGTATGTAAATTGCTAAGTTTGCCTTTTCTGATTATGTTCATCATTCCACTGTGAAACATTTTACTAATGAGAAATCAACCCTTCAGAACCGCTTCATTGCACAAATACTAGCGGAGCGATGAGATATTAAACAGTCCTAATGATCACAAGAGAAGTAAAGTGAGAACAGGCTAGGAGTAACATGCAAATAAGTAATGGAGAAGATTTTGAGAGGAGTCTAGTAATGAAACGTATTTTCCACCTACCTCTGCTAAGCAGCTGTAACTGTTCAGTATCTGGAGTATCTGGCATGAAGTGAATGGAGCAGTCACCTGATATGTAATATGCGACAGCGAGAAGTCCAGACTGCCATAACACACTAAGGTATATCTGAAGCAAACACACCACAGGATGATTTTATCCTATCAGGAGGCATTAACAACAGTATTCATTCACTGAGCCAGAGTGGAAGCAAGATCGAATGAGACTTTCAGGCAGCATATTAGTAAAGAATTGTGAGTTGATGCTTTTCTTTAAATGTTATAATACAGATGAATAATTGTTCAAAAAAACCCCAGCAAAGATACACATATTTTTTTTTTTAAATTTGCCCTGCATCATAACATGACCTATTTTTTCCTGTGTGTATGTAAACCTTACACTTAAGCTGCTAGTACACATGCAGAGCCAGCCTGGTCCCCAATAATCAAGATCTGTGTCTAATTTGAGCATACACCTGGCCGAGCATCTGGCGTAACTCAATTATGACTGCACACAATAACATATGTTTAGGTAGCAAATGTTGTTTTGGGACCACAATCCTAGCAACCTAAAATGAGCAAATTGGTTGCCCAACTACCTGTCTAAATGGACAGCTGTAACAATAACCAAAGACAATCTCCAGTACCCTACAAATTCTGACACACATCCACCTAACAATGTTGACACCAGTGGAAACAAACTGAGTCATTTAGGACAGCTGTAATGGCCCAACCAAAGCTTGGAATAATGTGTTCCTCATTCAATCAGTGATTGCTAGACCTGATATATGGGAATATTTAAGAACGCAAAACCTCTGATGGTTCCTCATCTTCGTCTTGACAGTCGGTAACTATGAAGTTCTGTGTCATCTGCAAGTGATTCATCAGCGAACAATCAAAGACTGAAGAAATAAATATACATGTGAATCAAAGACTTACAAGGATTAAATTATAACATGTATAACAAACAAATATCTGTGGTGTAAATTTTAAACAGATAACAAAACATGTTGCATTTGTAAAGGGGTTGTACATCCTGCCTTCTGTAAATGCCTATAATCCAGTGGATCCCAAACTTTCTCAGGTGGAGGCACCCTTAGGGTGCTCATCATTTTTTCAAGGCCCCCCCTAAGCCAAAATAATTACCAAGCAGTCCTCTGCCTTGCTTACCACCGGCCCTGGCCGCAGCACCCCTTTGAGATCACCACAGCACCCCAGGGAGCAGAGGCGCACAGTTTGGGAACCACTGCTATAATCTGTTGTTGGCAGGGATCGGTGATAGAACTTTGAAAGAATGAGGTGTGTTCAGTGCCATTAAGAACAGCATGATTGCCTGTGAGGCAAACAATTTTTTGTACCTTTAGAAATATTGTTTAAAAAGTCACCTTAAAATGTACTAGGAGCAAGGAAACAAAACATTAGCTATGAGATCAACCAGGTCCATATAGTTACCATAGCTTTGTTCTTCCAGTATTACAACAATGCCATTCTTTGAAAACATGCAAGAATTAATAAGGAGAACCCGCACATTACACTATGCATACAAGAAGCATTTAAACAATTTAAGAAGTAGGAAACATAAAGTTTACATAACACTGAATTTAGTTACCAGTAGATTATAGTCTAAACCTCTAGGTGACACTACAGGCACTGGGATCATCACCCTGTGCTGTCTTGAGGCACGACGAAGAAAACCTGAGGATATACACTAAGCTCTGACGTTTCCTGTATAAACATCTGGCCTAGCAAGTTTCTGATCTCATTGATAAAAACAGATAAAAATAAATAAAATTAAGAGGAACTAACTGAAATGAAACTTACATTAATGTTGGATCAAAGCTTGTAACAATAAGTAAAACCACTTTTTTTTCTTTAGTAGTTCGTTAGAGCCAGCTGAGTGCCTGATAGAACAGAGTTGTCCATCTGTCCTGCATGTCTATGTCACAGTGTGAGTCACACAGATATGGAGGACAGTCAACAGAGTCAATGCTGCATATGATAGACGGGATATGGCTCTCCCCACCTTAAACCAGCTCTGACAGAAATGGATGTTTGCCGCCCAATACAATTATTATTATTATTATTAATATTTATTTATAAGGCGCTACAAGGCATCCGCAGTGCCGTACAGAGACAAACAAAATCACAATACAATGGGAGACAGCACAGTACAGTAAACACAGCAACTCAGTACGCTCAATGCACAGCTAGAGAGGGCGGGGAAGGGGGAGGGAGGATCCGAAAACGACGGGGCCCAAGAAGGGGGGCGCGGAAGACAGGGAGAACCCCAGGGGGGAGGAGGGAGCGAAAGTGGACGTGGGGTGGAGGACCTTTGAGGAGGAGGGCTAAGTAGCTGGAGAGCAGAGTTAGAAGTGGTGGAAACAGGAGGAGAGATGGCCCTGCTCAGAGGAGCGTACAATCTAAGGGATTACAATCAGGCAAATGTCATTTGGGTGCCCCATACAATCAGGCACCTTAGGCTTTTGCCCAGACCATAGCTTGTGCCCTCACTGGTATTAGTGGAGATAAACCAGAACAAAAGACATCCGAGTCTAAAGTCGGTGGGTTGGAGAATGTATAATCATGAGTGAAAAAAGCCAAAGTTGATAAACAGGCAAACAAAATAAGAGTCTCGAAGCAGATAAAATTCCAACTTTACACAAATGCAAAGATTGGTAGGAGTGAGGGTCTTATAAATGGTGCATACTAAGTCCTAACTGACCTTGCTGATTGCAGTAAGTGAAAAAGAATGTGCAGTTGTCAGTGTAGCCGGTGCACTGCCACCTAACACCTGTAGCTAGTATTGCGGTGGATCCTCACATGTTGCAGTTGTCAGTAGTGACGGTGCACTGCCATCTGTAGCTGGCATTATGAAATATTCTGATACATATGTAATGTGTCCCACATCCCCTTCCTGTACCCTCATAGTACCTAATCCCCTAGCAAGAGATTCTCATTATAAAAAATAGAAGAACTAGGGAATAACCTTCTCTGGTACCATTTTCTATGTTTACGAATTGTGAGAGTGAGTTGTTCAATGGTATAGGAGCCTGAGGGTGGTTGTATAAAGCCATAATCCAATTCAACATAATAGGACCCAGTCCAGGTGCTCCAGTGAACATTCCATACAGATCCAGTCACTATGATTGAAGACCTTCTCAGCTTTCATGGGAATATTTTTCATCTCTGTATTATGTAACCAGCTGTAATGTTAGTACCTGGCTTCCAAGCCTCACCTATTTTTTATGGGGTTCATGTAGAGTTGGACGCATTTTCTCCCTGAATGTACATAGAAAAGAAGCTCACAAGAAAAAGCGTATTTACGTACATATGTTTAGCCAGATGTTTCTCAAGAACTCAGTAACATTACCGCAGGTGTACAAGTATGTATTCTTACACTAAACAATAGCGCTGAGATGTGAATAAACAGTGATAATAGTGGATGCTATTTTAGGACTCTCATGTTTGTCCCACGAGTGGGAATGTTGGGGGAAGGGAGATGTCTTATGGGCAGCCAAGTCCAGCCATCTGCGGGCGTGACTTCACACAGTGTTATCAATGAGCCTCCCCTGTATTCTTCCTATTTCATGCACAGAGAGGGGGCTTCAATTACACCCCTGTATGTATAACACACAGATGATAAGCTGGGGCCCATTAGAGAACAAGCAGATGGGGAAATTGCTAAAAGGGAGCTTGGTTCAGGAAAAGACAAATAGAAAAAGAAACAATAAAATCAGAAAAGTACAATGTGTGTGTGTGTACAGAATATATATGTGTGAAAAATTAAAAAATAGGCAGAAAGTAAACTGTACATTGACTAAAAACAAATTAATATTAACCTCCTTTAAACCTTGATAATAATAATGTAACACTGTGCAATGTAATACAATTTTCTTTTTACTAGTTTCTCTCCTCTCAATTAAACAAAAACAATTACAATTAGTGTTAATTACTCACCTAGAGCTTAACCTCACTCTCAGCAGCTTAGAAACTGCTAAAGAGCACAAGTAATACAGGTCAGGTGACAAGTGCAAGAGGGGGTGTGAGGACGCCATCGTGTCACCATGGCCCCAACCCCTGTTATGAAATACCAAAATTCATGGTATTTCAGGGGGCAGGATTACGCAAATTGAATCATTAAGCATACTTGGCAACTTTTTCTCATTAGCTTCAGGGAGATCCCGGGGGAGGGGCTTGATGTATCTCAACATTTTGGCACCACCCCTAAACGATTGTCAAAAAGTTGACCAATTACAGCAGGGGGCGAGGCTAAATGACACGATATTTGCGTCATTAAGCCCCGCCCCACTTATCTATTGTGGGGTCGAGAACCGGGAGGTTGCTCTGCTCTCCCGGGAGGTCTCCCAGAAATTCGGGAGTCTCCCGGACATTCCGGGAGAGTAGGCAACTATGCGTTAAAGAAAAGCATCTAATGAATCTCTACAGACTGAGCTGTATTTTACATTTCTGTCTCCATTACTGGTCATCTTGTCTTATCTGTCAGTCTTTGATTAAATCATGGTCTCCATGAAAATGGCCACCTCCGCAGGTGGCCATTTTTTTTATGGACATATACATGGGCATAGGACACAATTTCTGAACTGTGTCATCATGCCACAGATGGCGAAGCCAACCACGTCTTGTACTGGCTCAGCATCAGGGAGAATGCCAGACTCTTCAGGGAGTGAGGGAGATCACCCCTATTTCAGGGAGTCTCCCTGACATTCAGGGAGAGTTGGCAAGTATGCCATTAAACCCCGCCTCCCCCAAGACCCAGGAGGATGCCTACTCTGCTGCCCCATAGTTCGGGGAAAGTAGGCAAGCATGAAATTACTTTTACTGTATTTTTTTTTCCCCCTAAACTCACAGAAACACTAGAGACAAATATAAATTCAAACATGGTGGCCATTTTGTTGAAGCCAAAGTTCACTAAAACATAAGCACATCAACACAAAAATAGGCCGTAGACTGCAGACTGAGTCATATTGGCTTTTTTAATGCAGACAGGAAGAGGGGTTTCCTGCTTCTAAACCACAGAACGGTCAAAATTACCTGAAGGCCGCCCGGCACCTAATACTTGATTTTAAGTTTTGGGCAGTAGTATCATGCAAATCATTGGGTGGGCTTGGAGAAATAAAAGTGTTGGATGTTCCCTTTAAGTCAGCCCTAGTGATGGCAATTGTAAGACAGGGGAAGAAAATCTGCTGTAGAGCATTGGAGGACATTAATGAAAATTGGTGCAAAACAAAAAGTTGCAGTAACCCTTGGCAACCAAGGTCTATCCATAGTACTTCTGGTACTGATTAGTTGCTGCACCATTCTCCTGTGCAAAATGTAATCCTGTCAATGTGAACTGAAAAACTTTTCAATGAACAGCAACTGAAAAGTCACAGAGCATAAGGAAGCTGTGACTAAGTAACTGTACAGTCTAAAGCAGGGAAACTGTGCTAAAATAATATTTAAACACATTATTATGTGATAAGGAATAACCTGCAACAGACTAATGTACAACCACATTTCCAGTGAACCTACGTCAATGGTCAAAATGGCGCCGGCTCGCAGCTGCGCTTTTCCCGCTAAACCACAGTCCTAGCTGGAGTCCCGCCCACTTCCACCGCGCGCCACAGAGAGAGAGAGAGATAGAGAGAGAGAGAGAGAGAGGGGACGCCAGAACCCATCCTGATTGGAAGAGACCGTGAGGTATGCGTTCCAAGCCTCGTCTTCACACGTGCTGCTATAGAATGCGCTCCGCCTATTGGACACACGAGGGCGCGAACAATGTGTCTATTTATAGCAGTATATAAGGACGTGACACGTTCTATAGGAAGCCGGCAGACGCACGCAGCTGCTCCACAGGATAGTTATTGTATAATGGCAGTCCATAAAGCACTCACTGTTTACTGACTAAACCCATAGCTGTGCAGCTGACTCATAGTGTAATGTTTTCTTATAACCTGAGTTGAACTTACTCCCGAGATAAGAAATGGTTTAACCCTAATGAAACATTAAGCTCAGGTCACTAAGGAGAATAAAAAGTGAAGGTGACAAGAGTGTATAAATATTGGTGGAAAATGTCCTCACTTTATGCAGTTTCTTGCAATACAAGGCTGAATATAAGCAATTACAATGTCATCAAAGAACTTCCCCCACCTCTGGGAAACACTGAAGATAGTGGATGGTTCAGAGATGAGTGATAGAGGGTGGAGGCTGCTATTACACGGACCAGGCATGATTAAAGACTAGCTGCACCCGTAGTTATTATGTAGGTAGGGTTACGTGAAAAAACCATTAAGCTTCTCATTCATTTTGTTTTTGATGTGCGGGTTGTGGTATTATTTTCTCTTACAAGTTATTAGTAAAAAGTTACCATACATTGAAGTGAGGTTAAAAAAATAAAGTGGTGAGGTGTAGTTTTAAGGTAAATCTATGGCAAGTAATGGAACTCTGTACTTTGTCAAAGTGTATAGTGAATCTGGGTACACACTACAGGGTTTTTGTCCAATAATTGGCTCAACCAGCCGACATACAACCGCTCGTACGTTAGTCGGGTCAGTGTGTGTAGTGACACGATGGTCGAAAGTCTGCCCAAATGGACAATTGTCGCCTCATTTGGTTGGTCGTACCGTTAAATATTTTCGTTACAATCTCGTTTCTGTTGTGTAGTGTGTATAAACTTCCGACCGATTCATGACAATCCTCCGATACTTCCTCGACCTGGGGGGGGGGTGTGTATGTAAATTTGTGATGCCTGTACCAGTACCACGTGGTGTGGTATCCGCACATCACAGGCTTGTGTTTTGTATAGATGTGTATTGCACCTGTCTGGCTGCAGACCATTACACTTGTATAAATCACGTGTGTTATTACCCTTTGCATCTATGTTGGGAACCTATTCATATTTACCCAGTGTTGCCTTCTCTTTTTATGCTGCTTTGGGTGTTAACTATAGTGAAAGCTCTGCCCCTTTATACTAATGTCTTTGGTATATCGTTACATGCCCCACAAATGATGCTTCAGTGTGTATGAAATTAAAATTAATGCTCACGACAACATGGCTGTAGAAAGTCGCTAACGGGACGGCCGCTCTTCCCTTTATCGTCTAAAACAAGGCAGGTGTGTATGCAGTCCATGGACTGAGCGATCGGACCATCGATCGGCATAAAAACTTGGTGGAAAATTCTGTAGTGTGTACCCAGCTTAAGTAGATAGTTTGAAATTGGATCTTAGTGCATTACTTACTATAATCTTATATCTAGTGTCAAAACCACTGAGCAGAGCCATGTCTGGTGCTACACTAGGAGGGGCACATAGATAACCCTCTTGGCTGCTGAGATGCCAATTGTGGGCCTGGTGTGCTAGGAAATACCCCTCTCTGCTCCCTACCCTGAGCCCTTGTCCTTAAATTTGCAACTCTGATTTCCCATGCTGCCCCCTTTTGCTCACGGTTGGGCGCGTCTGTACTGCACATAGCAGTCACCTGCGTCAACGTTCCGTCAATCACAGCGTTTGTGTAGGTTGCTGGGATTGGGGGTTAATCATCTGTGTCAATGTGCCCCCCTCTCCTCCCATTTGAAAACAATAAAGAAAATGAAAATATAGATTTTATGCAGGGATATAAAAACATTGCCACGTACACGTGTAGCTGGTCCACATGGACTTGGCGGCTATTGAAGCATAGGATATGGCAGTTACTCCCTGTGAACTGAACTGCTATGATTTAGCTGTTACATAAGTGGCAGTCAATGCACCACATGTCCTCAGATCCCACATGTACTCCAAAACTCCCTTCAGACTTCCCCACATGCCACTCAAACCCCCCCACTAATTGATTGCTGCTATTTGGTAATAATGTAGTACATGTAGACATGATTACCAAGTGCCACAGTGAGAAATACTGCTAAATAAAGGGAAAGCTGGGACAGACTGGAGAAAGATAGAGCTAGATCTAGCATGCTAAACAGTCTTATCATACTAATCACAGCCACTGCCACCCCTCTGCACTCTGTTCGCACTTAGACCTGTGGGAATCGCTGGCGCGGCACAGGCGGTGGCGGGACAAGGATGTATACAATTAATATACTGAGCATACTTCCTTTCTGTCAGCCTGAGAAGTGAGCCCGGAAATAGTGGGAAGAGGGAGGGGGTTGAACAGACTGAAAAGCCTGTAATTAACATTGGGATCTGCAGGTCACTTCTTTTCCGCTTTTGGACAACCCTTTAAGCCAATTTTCCCCCTATGTATATCAAAAAGGGTGGGCTAAACAAACGTGGGGGAACTCTCAACCTTAGGGGGTATTCAATTTTGAGTGAAGTTCCACATGAGCAGACTCTGTGGGATGTTATGCTACTAAAACATTGCTGATTTTTTTCTCTCACCCTTAACACCCGGAAGTGTGCGCAGGCACACATCACGTGAGGCTCTAACAGAACTTTGTTCACAATTTAATCACCCCCCCCCCTTAGAGAGTGGAGTAGCCCTTTTGTATTTTGCAGCAAGTAGATTGCAGACTGTTTGTAGAGCTCTAGGGAGGCACTTGCATGAAGCTCTATTTTGAGCTAGCGGTGGTGGAAAAGGCAATATCAGGGACGAGATCCCAGTTTTACAAGTGGACGCACAGCATTTTTCACCATGCAAAAATACCTAATTATTCTGCTTCGTCCTATCATTTTAATGGGGCGCAATTTGCACCTTACAATTGCACTTCAGCGCACATTTCTAGGAATATTTTGGACAATCTAATTTAAAGCTCCAAACACATGAAACCCCCTCAAGTTTCATTTAAATGAAAGGTCTGGTTCTGATGTGGAAAGAGGTTGCATTGTTCATGTGACTTCTACACTGCGACTCTTCATATTTTTAAAGCCGAATTGGTTTGTTTGCTAAATCTAGTGCCTCATTAACCCTACAGTTCATTATAATTTGTGCAAGTAAAAATTGCAAAGTATAACTTGCCAACCCAAATTAGGACAAATGTAATATCATATAAAACCCTTTTACTAGTTAATTGCATATAATTGCTGCAATAAACATGAGTTATTGTAGAAGGGATTATTCTTCTGTACCCAGTGTTGCCTACTTCTGTACTAACCACTTTAAATCATAACAAGACAGTAGAATCCATGTATGGCCCAAAATGCACGCAAAGCCAAGCAGGGAGGAAGTTTATCAGCCCTCCCCCCACACACAAACACGTGTCAGGGACATTTTTTTCTAATTTCCGCCCTTACACGTTACCCCTCCTTTTCTTCCTTCCTCCTGACTCTTGATTTATATTAAAACCTTGGGCACACTCTTTTTATGTCCTCATTATATTCCTTTACATACAAAACCCAATAAATACACTACAAGTATAGTACTAATGACGATGATCATTAGCTCTTTAAAACACAAATTGTGATGAAACATTAACTAAAATATTTTGCGGGTATTGTTAAAGGACCATTAAACCCTAAAACTTAAAATTTTCAGACAAGAACCATAGAGATAAAATACATTGTTCAACCTGAATCTGGCTTTTCACTGTAGCTTTGTTAAAAAGTAATGTGTTATCTCCCCACTCCGATACGGTTCCTTCCTGATATTTAGCTGGGCAAAAAGGTCAGACTTCAGGCATTTGAGTGAGGGTAACATCATTGGTCCTGACACTGTAAATGAATGAGCAGATCTTGTGTATTTGGAATTGTCAATATGAGCAAAGTTTGCTTGGTTCAGTCATGACTTGGATGGATCGGGGGTTGCTCCTGATTGTATTCCAATTTTTTTTGCTCTGACTAGAAAAAGACAAACACAAACCTGAATCTTTTAAATGTTAGTCAAGTCCAATTACACAAATGAGTCATTTAAACTATTTTATGACTTGTTTTGTTGTCAACGTTCCATATAACACAAAATATTTAACTTTTTTTTAACACTTTTCCACCAGTTACATTAATGGATGGTTATATCCCTTTTCAAAACTAGGGGTAAGTAGCAAACGTAGCCCAATGTCACATACTGCTGCGCTCAGTGGCATTCCCGAAACAGCTCTGATCTAGCGCTGGGTGTGATGCGCGTTAGAACCTCATATTCATTAAAGTTACCAGGGACTAGATTCAAAAGTTCACTTGGTGCACAGCACTGGGTCTAAGCAACAGGCTCTTTTGGCAGAATTGTCTGAACTGTGCGGTGAGATATACGCCGCTATGCATATGGCTGCGAAAGCTAACGCATTTTGCCACCTGGAATTTGGCCATAAATGTTCACAGTCCCACCCCAGCCAGACCACACTACAGAACTGACTGATGTCATCCCACCTTTTCATTCCCCGCAATCGGGGAGCAAAAGCGGAACTTGAAGATTATATTGCCAGAACTTCATACCACTGCCAAGCTGCCTGTTCCGCCATGAGAATCCAGCTCGTCTTCCAACCATCCCACCTTAATCTTTTGCCATGTCTGACAATATTCATGCCTTGTACATTGATTTCTGGTACTGCCTAGCATGGCGAACATGGAGGCCACTACCCTTTATTTTCCTGCCACAGATATAACATCCTTGCAGGTTCCTAGGTAAAGTCTTATCTATTATACTCTGTCTCAGTTAAGTCAGCACCAACCTCAAGTGAGTCAGCACCATTTGCTTGGTGGCATCACAGTGGGTCCCCCCTACAACCTGGGACATATCCCACAGTCTGTGACAGTTTGGCCAAGTCACAGACCCTGGTGATGTGCTGTCGCCTACGGAGAAGCAGGAGGTCAAGCAAGGTCACTTTATACGGTTCCTTTGAGTCTATGGGGTAAATGTATCAAGCTGAGAGTTTTCCAGCGGGTTTGAAAAGTGGAAATGTTGCCTATAGCAACCAATTAGATTCTAGTTATCATTTTTTAGAATGTACTAAATAAATGATAGCTAGAATCTGATTGGTTTTTCAATCCCGCCGGAAAACTCTCGGCTTGATACATTTATCCCTATGTGCTTGTATTCACGTCAGGTTTCTAGTGCTCCAGCATCCCACTTTCATGTGCTAATTCTCTCCCTTTTGTACAGCCAGGTGCTTCCTTGCACATTTCCTTACCCACCTTGTTTTAAATGGGGATTCTTGGCCCGCAGGTGTTTCCTCAACAGGTGTGCTTCGTAGTTTGTGCTTTAGCCTGGGAACTTCTCTCAATGCACCAAAGTGACATCATAAGGAAAGGTTGCACCATTTTGAATAGTTTTGAATGACCCCAGTCCTCTTCTGCAAGTCTGCTATACCTGCGACAGGGTAGTACGATAGTAGATACAAACTCTTTGGCTTCCATCTTCCAAATCCACTACTTTTTCTTGTCCGTTGCAGCTTATCTGTGTTCATCTGTCCCTAAATGAATGCTTACGCAGACGATTCTTGCGTATGTGTACGGACTGTGGCACTGAAGCCTGGGAAATGCCAAGGCCTAGGTGGTGTGACAGAAACGCTGGCAAAATCATTGATGGACTAAGTCTCACGTTTCTGACTTACATGTTCTGAACAACAGGGAAAATTGTTGGTATTTGGAAAGACAGCTTTCATAAAAAACCACATACATAAAAAGGTAATATAAGCAACTTATCTGTAGTGTTAGTAATACAGTAATCCAATCCTAGTCATCCATAGATAAGACTCTTTTCACTGCCACTGAAAGTCCAATCCAGGAATAGCAAGGGAAGGCAGCAAAGATTGCCTCAGGAATAATAATAATAATAAGATAATCACCCAGGAAACAGCACCCCCTACGCGTTTTGTCACTGTAGACTTTGTCAGGGGAATGTGCTGTTTTCTGGTTAGAGTGTTTAATTAGAAGCACCTAACTAGTGTTTGTGTATAATAGACTATACTATCATTGGTGTTCAGTCATAGCATACTACGTTTAGTCCATGCATGCGCTGTATACTTGGAAGTACTTTTTACGCATTTGAGCAAGTCTTCTAATAGAGGACTGTACATGTGCCATAGTATATTAATGGATGCAGCACAAAATTAAAGATGGACTTGGGCAGCACGGTGGCTAAGTGGTTAGCACTTCTGCCTTATAGTACTGGGGTCATGAGTTCAATTCCCGACCATGGCCTTATCTGTGAGGCGTTTGTATGTTCTCAACGTGTTTGCATGGGTTTCCTCCGGGTGCTCCGGTTTCCTCCAAAAACATACTAGTAGGTTAATTGGCTGCTAATAAAAATTGACCCTAGTCTGTGTCTGTGTCTGTGTGTTGGGGAATTTAGGCTGTGAGCCCCAATGGGGCAGGGACTGATGTGAGTTCTCTGTACAGCGCTGCGGAATTAGTGGCACTATATAAATAAATGGTGATAATGATGATGGACTGTAAGATAAATAAGGTGTATTTATTTATGAAGTTATTTATACAGCACCAACATGTTATACAGCGCTTTACAGAGAGTAACCACATCCGACCCTTCCCTACAATCTATACTCCCTACCACACGGACACACATTATTATAAGGGATACTGACAGTATAAACCTGTAAATTGATGGGTTTCCTTTCGTAAACAGGATCAATTCTACATTTCTTTGCTTCATTCCTTGCTAAAAATAATGCAATTGGGTTGTACCAGGCATGTCAACAACTTTGTAAAAACGAATTAATTTCTTAGAAGCTAATTAACCTACCAGTATGTCTTTGGAGTGTGGACAGAAACCTGAGCACCAGGAGGAAACCCACACAAACACGGGGAGAGCATACAAACATCACAAAGACAGGACCCTGGTCAGAATCGAACCCATAACAATACTACGTGAGGGAGCAATGCTAAGGTGTATATAGATATGTTTTATTAACCTGGGAAGTGAAAAGGTGTTATTTAAAAAAATAAAAAAGATGGAATCTTTATATTTGGTTTTAATTAATGAATAATTCACTACTGTAGATGGCTCATTGGTGTAATGATAAAAATATAAGGATCATCACTTATCTAAAGCACATTTAAATTATATTAAGCTATAATGGATCTCAGGAAATAACATAAAAAACATTAAAACAAAAACGTACAACAGAAGGAAGTTCTTAAAAACATAAGAAATTACAGAAAAGGAACAATTGTATAAAAGTTGTACAATGGTTTAAGATGGAGGGAGATGGAGCTAATGCATTTAATACATCTCCCTTTGGGACAGTCTTTTTGTTTCATGGTTTTAGTTTTTAAAAGAAACTGGTCATTTTTGAATAAATCTGACCAGTCATTCAGGCACTGGATGATATAAGTTCTTCTCCAAAGTATCTTACAAATCCCTTTGATGTGCAAGTTGACCTCAGCGCCCCCTGCTGGTGCGGGCTCAGTGGCAGTAGGGTAGCGTCACTTCCCATCAAGGTCCTCACCCACTGTTCCGCTAGGCTTAGTCAGTCAGGATTTAGGATTGGGATAATATTTAGGTTGAGGTTTAGGAGTTGCCCTAACATTGTGACTACATAATAGGCTTAAAGCCAATTAATTAAAACTTATATGTGCAACAGTTTGAATTGCCAAGTTGGTCATTTTAGGTCAATATCGGGTGGATAAATTGGACACCGGCCTAGTTCCCTTGTGTTGGGTTAAGTAAATGGATCTGCCTAGGTATAGACTGCTTACAAGTAGGACTATTATGTTAAGGTTCGGTCAGAATTATTTTCCCATTTTATCATTCACTGCAATTTATTTACTTACTAGCAAGTTTAATGACAGGTCCATGGCGAACTACCATTTCAGAACACAGCTCTCCTTTCCTTGGCCATAGTCGGGTAGTAGTTGTTGAACATATGCATCTCTTATATCAGTATCAGTTTCATCCCTACTGGTGATTGGATTATTCTGAAGGGTCTATAACTTGTGTATAATTCTTCTTTATTCATTCACCTGTATATACTACAGGGCTCTACTATCAGAGACATCAGCCCCTACCCTGTGAAGCTTACAATCTAATTATTCTATCACAGGCTCATGCATACCTAGACCAGTTTAGCCAAAAGCCAATTAACCGACAGGAGTAAAACACACAAACACAGCACAACATTAACTCCTTTCTCCCTAGAGGATAAATGTATCAAGCTGCGAGTTTCCGGTGGTTTGAAAAGTGTAGATGTTGCCGCCAGCAACCAATCACATTATAGCTATCATTTATTTAGTACATTCTTCAAAATGACAGCTATAATCTGATTGGTTGCTATAGGCGACATCGCCAGAAACTCGCAGCTTGATACATTTACCCCTAGGGAGGAATGGAACCCAAGGCTCCAGAGTTATGAGACAGCAATGCTAGCCACTGTGCTGTTGTATCTTTCAACATATGTCTATACCGAACATACCCCTATGACACAAATCAAGAGTTTTTCCTGTAGGTCCAGCTTTTGTTCTATGCAGAAAGTAGCAGTGCAACAAACTGCAGTATGCAAATGCCCTAAGTGAAAAATAGTGCAAATGTTTAGCATATCCACACCATGCAAACCTCAGCAATATCTCTGGGACAGCAGAACAGTAGAAAAAAAACATCCTAATATTTATTTTAAAAAGACTGAACATAATATACAAAAAAAAAACAACAACAAAAGACCATAATTCAAAAAAAGACATTACTCTTCTCTAGTAATGTAGCTTATCTAATTATTCTGAATCTTGGCTTCTAATTCACTGACATGCGTATCCACCAATTGAATTCTGCCTCTCCATACTTTTATTTGTCCAGTATTCCTGTGCCTGACACTGATAATCACAAAAATGCAGGTTTATCAAGTTACATCACAGGCAAAGTGCTGAAGGTGGTCAGAGATTCAGAGTGCCATCCAATGCAAAAACAGAGGGAGCAGGGAGAGTCTACAATCTACATCAGAGCTGGTTGTCTACAGATAAAGATGGCCTGTCAGTGTTGAAGCAAAGGTTATTGCAAGAATTATGATGAAAAGTCACCTATAAATGCAGAGTAGAACATGGACACAATGTAATACATTCTTATCAGAAACAATTGTGACAAATACATGTGGCAATAAAGTGTGAGTTAGGTCTACTAACAATTATAACTTTCTCTGACTAGGGTTGATTTTGAGCAGCCTCATCCCTGTCCATTTAACTGTACACATACTATACAATGATCAGTGCACGTTTGGCCACTCTCCATTACAAACAACAACTTTCCCCATAAGTGTGAACTTTCACCAATTCTTAGCTGCCTGCAAACATTACAAGCTGTCAGCAAGGCAGCAACACACTCCAGCTCCTCTCTGGCTTCTCCCACTGCCTGCTGCTGGACAAGTGCTGTCTAAAAACCCCTGGCACTCCCCCCGCTCTCCAATCCCTGCAGTCATTCCTCCACCCAGCCCTGCTGCTGTCTCTTCCTGCCCGAGCCACAGACCCACCCCTCCTGCAGTCACTTCCCACCCCACCCTCCCTGTCTCTAAAGCTCCGAGGCAGCACCCATTCACATCACATTACTCTGGGGCTTTTCTGCAGCAAACTTTTATTGATCTGTGGGCTGAGAAGGAAAAGAATCGAGAGATAATCACTATCGGGCAACATGTCAGAGCAGCCAGAAGTAGAGTTGTTTGTGAAGGTAAGCCGGGCACTTGTTAGTACATGGTGTGTTATTTGTGCTGTCTGATATATTGTTGCCATGAGTTGGATGCCCAGTAGCAGGTGCCCATCTAAGTGTCTGCACCATGCTAGAGTTTGGAAGGAAAGTTGTGCCAGGGCATAAACTTTAATCATTGTGCATTTAATCCAATTTACAAAGTCAGGGGTGATAGATGTGAGAAGCCATTTGTCAAGGTGACACAGTATATTATGCACACAGTTATCAGTAATTATTGTTACACCCTAGAAATGTCCCTTTTGTCCCTTTTTCAGAGTTCACTTTTTTTAAAAAAATATTTTCTGAGTTTTAACTTTTCATGCTACAATATAAATAAAATAGCCTTGATTGTAAAGTTCTGTTAATTTTGGGGAGAGGCACTCCCTTTTATAGATATCATGACTTTTGGGGTTACCGGTAGAAATATTTACCAATTGTTGCTTTTGATGTTGAATGCATTTAGTTGACTTGATTGTTGTGAAGAATGTAAATCTTCTAAAATCATTTAAATAGTGCAGTGTTTAAAACATGGTTAATGTAGCCCAGAAGTGAGGAAGTGATTGAAAGGGATCTTGAAACTAAAAGGACTGTTATAGGAACTGACACTTTACATCCTCTGACTAATGTGGTTGTTTGATGCTGATCAACTTTTCTTCTTTATTTATTTTGCACAAAACCTTTGACAGAATTTTACTGGCCTGTTTAGATTGCAACAGGTGTAAGGAGATAAAATGCAAACTAACATGCAAATGATTTATATGTTTGTGTCAAATAGAATTGTGGATGTATATGTGTGTATAATATATATATATATAATTTATGCTCACACACGCTGTTAACCTATTCTGCGTGTACTACTCCTATGTATAATGATTTCACCGGGTCTTCTGTAGAACAGGTTTCTGTTGTTGGCGGAGGGGGATGGGGACTCCATGGCAAATACAGAAGAGACAGAGTGTCAGGTAGATTTGGCAGGTAATGTCAGGATATTTTGGCTGGTGTACAGGTGAATGGCCTAATTTACTAGCGCAGCTGTCTAGAATCCCTGGTATTCTCTGCAGCCTCTGCCTAACCGCCTCTATATGCTGGCAGTAGATGAATACTGGCGGTATAGCCATGGATTGCTTATAGGACAAGCTCTTTAATAGAGTTCTGTTGAAGTTTTATGTACGGATGTCAGTGCCGTGAGCTATGGTATGAGCTGGCTGTCCACTTCAGGTAATGAGGGGGGGGGAGATGTTGCCTATAGCAACCAATCAGATTCTAGCTGTCATTTATTTAGTGCATTCTACAAAATGACAGCTAGAATCTGATTGGTTGCCATTGGCAACATCTCCACTTTTTCAAACCTGCAGCTTAGTAAATATACCTCTAAGAGATTTAGGTGGAGCTTCCTTAGGGAACAGTGATGCCTATGACAACAGCTCTGTTCCTGTTACAGATTACATTTATTCTCTCTGGTAAACCCAATAACGCAACCACATGTTACAGACTGATGTGCTGCACCCCTACCTACATAAAACTACTAATCTGGGCCACCGCTGGTTCTTTAACACAGAACCAGCATATGAATTTAGGTCACCAACTTTAAATGATGGCGGGGGTGAATAATAGGTCTATAGATTACGGCATGTAACTTGCCCTTCCGCTTACACCCCCCAGGTTTCCGATCAGGTAAGCTTGCCCCGGGGCTCACAGGCTAGTGGGTAGGGCACATTAGTAAAATCTTTTCTGTACGTGGTCGCGCAGTGTAATGTATTTTAACTGCGTGCATAGACGATCATGTCCTCACCCTAATACCGAAAAACTGGATGAGTGACAAAATTCTCTCTACTCATTGATTGACAAATTGCACCAATTACAACCAGGTCACAATGCAGCAGTCCATCCCTCAATGTCTGGGAATGACACACATTCTGACACGGTAAATGGGGTTTTAGTTTGGGTTAATTGACATATGCTTTGTAGCCGTGCCCAAGCAATTGCTCTCTGTTATCATTTCATGCTCACATCAGCTCATTGTGTTTTCCATCAACAGATTGAAAGACATAGGAAGTCATCTGTGCATAAGAAATAACACTTTCACTGCAGTCTCCGCTTTATCTCAATAACCTTCATTTGTGAGAAGTTCCTGAAGTGTCCCACTTTTTATTTGTGAACGTTACTGGTCTTTGTGTCTTAGAAGGGAAGCTTGTATTTTAGGTTTAGGGTGCAATGACTTATTGAGAGGTAAAAGTCATGTTTCTTGGACAATTCTCTCCCTTTGAGGGAAACGGAGGTATCCTCATCAGTGGAATGACCTTTGTTGTCCGGTATATTAAATCGCATGATCTGTGAGTCGACATGTGAAAAGGAGAACGGGGAAAGATGGAAGGATGGAGACCAGGAGGTATATTTTTTTTTAAACTGCGATTTTGAAAACGGGGAGATGTTGCCTATAGCAACCAATCAGGTTCTAGTTATCATTTTGTGGAATGTACTAAATAAATAACTAGAATCTGATTGGTTGCTATAGGCAATATCTCCACAGTTTGGTAAATATACCCCCAGAGGTGTAAGTAGTTTGTCCCTGATTTTGTTTCTCCAATAATTATTCTTGTTTCCTATTTCTGTCCAAAGAATCTTTATATTGGTGTTTTGTTATTACATAGGACATCTGGGAGCTTCTTGTGGTAACCTATCGAACTATATAGCTTTTTATTTGACATCCGTTGGCTTGGGAAATGCAGACGATAATAATGAAAACGTATACCTTTTCCATAATTTTTCCTGTGGTTACTTATGATTAATTAGAAAAGTCCTAGAGATCCCCAGACGTGTTTGCTTAGTTCCCCCAAGTACATGGACACCAAATATTTGTACTCTTAATCAAAGTCTTGGGAAGCTATAGGAACAGAAACAGGGATATGTTTTATATTGTTTGTGTGTCTTTTGCTTTTCTTGATTTCCTTTTAACCAAGGATCCTTTGTCGGGGAACTATATTCACTCCCCAAGTGTCTGTGATGACGTTTTAAAATGACAAACACGGCACCAATAGATGATGTTTCTAAACTCTACTTGGCTTGAAGGGGGTTAAATAAGACCTTATGATAAGGGGAAGACTGGTGAGTCATGAGCACTTAAAGATAGTTGCCTGCATTTCAGGAGGGTTAGAGTGAGACCTCCCACATTTTTGGCAGAGGAGGCATTATTTCTGGTAGGGTACTTGCCTGCAGTAATAACACAAATTGCACCATCAAGCAACGCTAACCTCAGCGAGCAACGATTGGACAAGGGTTTTATGATGAAGTTGGCGTTCTTAATCGGCTTCCCCGCTCACTCGACGATGAAAGTCACCCCATTATGTCACACCCACTTCTCCTTTCCATACCTCCACTCCACAACTCAGGAAGCAAGGGATGGAAAGCTGGGAAGTATGAGGCGTCTTCTCCCTCAGCGATGTCACCGGTTTCTAGACTGCATCGGATGTTGGCTCAGTCCTCAAAGTGGCGGCCTACGCTATGTAGAGGTGACGGGCACACATTCAGACCATGAGGGTGAATATATAGATGAGAAGAATAATACCTGCGTGCATTTACAGCTCTAGGATTCCTTAATCTTTTAAAATAAACATATTTGGTATCGCTACACTTAAACTGTAAATGTTTACAGTGTAAATGGAAGTCCATTATTAAGGTAACTTTGCAAAAACTGCAAAACAGAATGTTGTACTTCCCTTTAATTTCCCCTTTTTTTCATAAATGATTGACTTAAAAGTAAAAATATTTATAACTATAGGCTGTCAAAAGCCCTATTTCCCTTGAGAGAAGAGCACTGTAAAATTCACATTAGTAAACTAGGAAAAAATTGTGAATGAAAAGGAGGTCCCCTAAACCTGCAAATTGTTTTGGTCGTGATGAGGTTAAATAAAATAAGGACCACAGTCTATGACTTGGAAAGTCTTCAGAATGACTCTCCATTTCCCTGTGTTATATTTACATGACATATCGTTTGTTTCCTAATGGATGTGGTCAGCTGCTGAATGTGTTCTCTGTACCTTAGTTGTCAACATTCTAATATAGATTCTAGACTCTATATACCTATAGATACATACTGTGCTGTTGTGCTGATTCTCATGGTGTAGTGTGGGTAGATTTTTGCACCCTGCAACACCAATAACCTGTTTACTGAACACATAGTATCCAGCATACTCCCCTTCAATAAACATTAACCTACAGAGTGAGAACAGAGAGAGTATAGTAAACAGTATTATTCAGATTGCATTGTTATGTTTTTCAGTACTGAAAGATAGGGACACTCAGGGTCAAGTAACTCCAGAGTCCAAAACCTTGTAATGTCTGCGCAAATTGAGGCCTGTTATCAACTGTTCTCTCCATTAATAGGAAGTTCTGCTGTCAGAGTGCTTTGTCCTGGTTGTGGGAGTAGCAACGTTTGTGCCTCTGTTGAATGATTACAGAACGTCTTTCTTACGTGAAAATGGTTTTAAAAATGTGGTTGTAGTTTCAAATGCATAAATTTGGAGAAGACCGGACACAGGGATGGAAGGATATTGTTCTATAAGGTTGAACAGTTTATAAGTAGGGGTGGACTTGTGAATTATGGCACTGTGGGGGTGGGGGGGTGAATAGGAGATAATGGGGCCGCTTCCTGTGAGAACAGCTGTCCCAATCCTGCAGGAAATATGATTTATCAGCAAACATCCTGTGTTCACATACCAAGACCACTGTGTCTGCTTAGTATACTGACTCACTGCTTCTACTACTTTGTTACAGACAGTGCCTTATGTTGCACTAGTATTACAACATTGTTTTCAACACTTTAAACTAGTTTCCTTGGACACGCTAGTGTGCTGAGTAGTGTATCTAGACACGTGTCACCCAATACTGCCGTGGCTGATCTTGAAGCACTGCCCAACCCATCATCTCCTATTGTATATCTTAGTGGTCCTATTGGTCAGCAGCAATAGTTGGGTTGGTAGTGGTTTTCACCTCTTAGCAGGCCCTTTCCCATAGAACTCAATGCGTTTGTCAGTACTCCGTTGCTCCCAGGTCTTGCACGTGATACTATAGCTGCTGGCCGATATGAGGTACGTATCAAACCAGACCAAGCCGACATTGTCAGATAGGCAAGGTCAACGCAGTACAAAACAGTCAGGGAAACGAGCCGAGGTCGAAAACAAGAGACAGGTTCGATAGTCGAGGGTCAACGACGAGTATCACAGAGTGGCAACACACCCAGGTAAGGAATACAAAACATATAACAGGAGCCTATGTGATGCCAGGCTTGGTCTTATATAGTCACCCAGTAACTTACATGCATAGACCAATGATGGTGATAAACGGTGTGTATGAGAATTATGTATATTTTCTTGGTTTGATTAGGTGTCACTCCCGTATGTGTGGTAACCTGCCATCACACTACCACATCAATTCCTAGTCTGCCGGAATATTTCTGAGACCCAAATTATGTGAGAGATTTCCCAAAAGTGCAGACCGTTCTCCCGCTAGGTGGGCAGTGAGGTGCAGTGGATCTCGCAATTTGCTTGGTGAAGCCACGCTCACCTTAATGAACACTGGTCAGAGGCATAAGGCAGTAATTGGTGTCATCATTCATATGGCCCTGCCCGCTTGATGCCGTGAATGGTGTCACCAAGCCATGCCCACCTCTTCATACCTCTCCTCCACTAGAGACAAGTCCGTGTATGATGCAACCAGATCTCTCCAATTTAGCAGCCCACATGTGTAGGCCGTTTGGAAAGAGATCCTATTGCTGGGTAACTGGGCCAAGGGTTGGGTTTGGCCAACGTATGGTCAGCATTAGTCTGGGATAGGCCCAATTCTACTGCCCCTTCTCATCCATCTATCACGTCAAGCTTTATATGTTGTCTGTGATGTGCAAATGTTTAATAAACCTGAAACTTAGAGATCTTTACTATCTGTTATATTACTTTACTGTCTAAACCAGTCCTGCCCAAGTTGTGGCTCTTCGGGTCTTGTGACACTACAGACCCCAGCATGCTCTGCTGGCAGATAGCCAGCCAATAGCTGCCCAGGCACACTGAGACTTCCCCACACCTGGGGATTACCGGGCCTGGTCTAAAATATCAAAATTGGGCGTTCTTTCCTTCCATCCGGGCTTCCTGCCATGACTGGCAAAGAGAGATCACTTATGTATTATAGTGTGAACACATCTCTGCATGTTCTCTGACGCCGATACGTGTTTAACACATCTAACCATGCACACCACAAACCACTACGATGTAGGGACTGTTCTGTTGAGCTAATGAGGCATCAGGAAACCAATCAAACCTGAAAGAGGGACATGTAGGAAGGAACAGGGGGCAGGAATATTGTCCAATAGCGGGCCAGTGTGGTTATAAAGGTGACCTCGGGTCAGCGTTGAGGATGTGTGACTGGGATGTTCATCACAATAGGAATTTAGTATGACTTTCCCTTGGCTCCTGCCCTGTACCAGTATATTGTGAGCAGCCAATTTTGCTGTTTAATTGACACTGATATAAGGGCGCGTGTAGTTGACAACCTTTTAAAATCGTTTTCCAGGGACACTTTGCTGCCGAGCTTAAACATCCCATGCAATGCTGTCTCTGTGGACCGTGGTGCACTATAATCCCCAGCATGCCATGTTCACTGAATTTGCTAATAGTGTTTTTTGGGTTTTTTTCTTTTGCATTTCAAACACTATGGACTCATACATATGGATGTATTTCATTCACTGAGGGTGTGGTCAAATGCATTTAAGTATGCGCGGAGGAGCTTTATAGGGGCTGGTTCATGGCTCTGATTGTGCCGTAAGCCCTATAGCGCAGGCGGACTGGTTCAGTCTCTGGACGAATTGTAATGTAAGCCCTCCTGTCCACCTCTGTGTCCTTGTCTATTTCCTCCTGCATGTTCTTTACAACGCTTGTTATATACCTTGACGTCTTTGGCCTAATGGCGTGACCTGATGCCGCTTGAAGAGCGGAGCTTTCACTGGATCGTGTAACACTAACTCCGCCAATTCAGTTCCTACGCTGAGTGTACGGTGCATTGAGGGGTTAGCAACACGAGCAGCCCCTAGTGACAGATAGTAAATGAAGTATACTCCATCTGTATGTCACAGAATAAAGAGTCCATTTAACCTGTTTATATCCTTTTCTATAAATATTAGCATAAGTAATTTTGTGCATTGACAAACACATGTTCGAGCATTGATCACAATGGCCATTATGCAGCAGTAAAATTATTTTCTTGCGGCAGGGGTTGGGGATTATCCTCCCAAAGCTGATTGAAACATGTTTTATTGGGTGTTTTCCGTTCTGGGGATTCTGAGAGTGAAGGTGTGAACTTGATGGACATATGTGTGGTGGGGGTTTCTTTGGGCGGGGGTGTTAACTCAACATAATGTGATTCTGCCCACAGGCAAATCTTAAAACCCCTGGGCGGGGTAAAATTTAAATCTTCATTGTAAACTCTGATAATACAGCGACCCAAGAACGCATATCATAGAAACAGTTTTCCACACCGTAACTTTTTGTGCATTTTTGTGTTAATCAGAAGACTAGGCATTGTAAACTCAATGTGCACCTTGTAGTATATGTGTTTACATGAGACAGGAAGCAGTTACTACAGAACAATGGCCTATCATAAATTCATTCTAGCATCAGTAATCCGCCATCCCTGCTGCTTCCTGCTACACTTTCCCATATTTGGAGGTTTTGCCCAAATATATCCAGTCACTGCAAGTTCACTTACAGGGACAAAGATCATGAAAAACATGTTCTTACTAAACATATGATAATGTGCTGTGGTATGAAGGCAGATAAGGACAAGGTGTATTTATTGTTATATTGATTAGAAATTCCTGCCTGTCTTTGTTGTGTCCAAGTCTTGCTCCAGTACGCCCTATAGAAATACAGTTCACAGTAGATGTTTACGGGAAATCCATATTTTAGCTCTGGAATTTACTAATCTTTATTCTTGAGTGTACTTAAATGTTTCCCTTCCATACAATAAGAGGCCGTTCCGCTCACCCCAGAGATGTCCTATTCAATATGGTGGAAGAAATGTTCATTGATCCGATAGTGTAACATTTATGCTGCATGTACTTACAGTAAATGTTACAACAAGGTATTAAAAGAAAAGTTGGGCGTGACTCAATGGCGATGTTCCCGGTCCTACACCGACCACACCACACGGCTTAATGAATTGATTGTCATAGTGGACCCAGCTGTAGCCATGTGCTATAAATTCAGACTATAGAAAGACTGCATGGAGTGGCAAACCGAAGACGGAACCGGAAGATTGTGTTCCCGGATTCTGCGCCTCTGAGAAACGGCCCGTTCTAATGCGAAACTCCGTTTGTGCCAAATCTGGCAATTGTATTGCTCTTCTGTACCGTAGTACAGCAGCCCGGAGACTGAAGCATCTTTGCATAGACTAGTGGGGCGATGGGTTCCACTAGTCTATGCATTGCATACAGGAAATACATAGCTAATGTTTATATTTGGTGGGAGAACCCCTTTTATAACATTCCTAAATTTTCGACATGTCCCCTTTTAATATTTTGTTCCCTTTAAAAAAACAAAATTACTATTTGTTAATGTTCCACGTGTTACCTCACTTCTCCCACTTTCCAGATATAGTTACAGATGATGCAACTGCTGTTGATGGTTTTTGGAACAATACCCTTAGCAGGAACCTTTTAGATGTCTTCTCAAGCTAGGGAACAAGATGATAGAACTGACAGTTCTGCCCACATACTGTAGTCACATGGTGTCACCGTGCTGTCACATGACCTTCTGATACACTCATTAATAGAGTAATTTGGACACGTGGAAACTCCCTAGACTTATATTTGGTGGTTAGGGTAAAATGCTTATTTCTCACATACACTGATGAAACTTCTTATAAAACAAGTATATGTAAAAACTCCTGTATATATCTGATGTCCTAACTTACAATTGGTGAGGCCATCACGTACGTGATAATAATATTTATTTATTTATATGGCGCCACAAGGTTTCCGCAGCGCCATACAAATACAAAATACAATACAAACGGTGGATCGTACAGGGTACAACAAAACAGAACAAGACAAGTAAAACTAAAACTCCAATAGCTCAAAGCACAGCAAGTACAATTGCTTAGGAGAAGAGAAATTGAATTCAGACAGAAGGAAGGGGGTCCTGCTCGTAAGAGCTTACGTGCTAAGGGAGAGGAAACAGACAGCAGACACAAGAGGAGTCAGCAGAGGGTATGCAGCACGAGAGGAATATGAACAGGAAAGATGGAGAAGGTTAGGTGGAGGGCTGGTGGGTTTTGAGGAACAGATGGGTTTTGAGTGCCTGTTTGAAGGTGCTCAGATTAGGGGACAGACGGATGGAGCGAGGGAGGTCACCCCAGTGGAGGGGGGCAGCTGGGGGCTTTACGCGTTCATTAGGAACATTTGTGTATTATAAAGAGTAACGCACTCCCTATTGTAAATTATCATGGATCTCATCAGTGGTCTGTGACCTACTTCCCCCGGCCTTTATATGGTCACAGAACTCGGGGGTGACTTGTACTATCCTTCTCGCTGGCTGCAGGGGTTACATTATCCCATATATTATAAAGTGAAGAACTTCACGCCCATCCACTCTGGGCAATAGGCTGTAGATATTCTTGTAAATCAAAACCCAAATATGACCCTGTCACTGCAGATTTTTGGTACAGTGGAATAAACGTTGGATAATCCTTTTCTGTTTTCCAATATGCTTTCATTGGAAAAAAAGTCTTTATTTCATGTTTTAAAGACATGTAACTGCGGTTTACTGGCCATGTCAGTGGAGGGCTTTACTTTACATGTGTTGAGATTTGGTTCAATTGTCTGAAATTTTATGGACATTGACCTGCAGATTTTCCTGTTCTACTCCTACCAAGCCCTTAGTAGCATTCATACCGTCTTCTAATTACTGTATAAATTGTTATCCTGTCTCAGGATTTTCCCAATGAGCGTTCGAACTACAGATTATTTTGTGTTTGCTATGGGTAAAATTGAATCTGCTCTCGACTCTATAGCCCAGCACTTGTCATAAACAAATCAATAACTTTTCAAAACAAAGTTTCTCAGAGATTTGGTTGCTCTTTCTGTTGCATTTGACGGTTGTGTTGTGATTAAAGCTAGGTACACACTGGAGAATTTTCCGACCAATCCATTATGTACAACGATTGTACCTGAAGGTCCGACCGGTCGGGCGATTAATGCATACACACCACACGATTTACCATAGATCTGTGCTCTTCATCTAGTCCTATAGTCATTTAGAGAATGACAGCACAATATGCATTCATTACTGTCACAATGATAAACCGAATTCCGTTAGCTTCTGTGACTCTGAAACAAAATATTCAGTCTCAGAGTGAACAAATTATTCCATCTACAGCACTCTGTACATTTAGTTACCAGGGCATGTTCATTACCGGCATCCGTTGAAAAGACCATGACACTGAACTCTATGGAGATCGAGATTGTGAGTGCATACACACTACGGGGGGTAAACTTCCCTTTACAATGCAGCGCCGCTTGAAATTTAATCGCCGAACACGCGGGTGTTGAAGAACCCGCATGTTCATACATTTACCCCCGGGCCTGATTCATTAAGGATCTTAAATTAAGACGTTTCTTATTTAAGTCTCCTGGACAAAACCATGTTACAATGCAAGGGGTGCAAATTAGTTTTCTGTTTTGCACATAAGTTAAATACTGACTGTTTTTTCATGTAGCACACAAATATCAACTTTAAATTTCAGTGTACAAATAAGCTATCAAGTATTTATGTGCTACATGAAAAAACAGTCAGTATGTAACTTATGTGCAAAACAGAAAACTAATTTGCACCCCTTGCATTGTAACATGGTTTTGTCCAGGAGACTTAAATAAGAAACGTCTTAATTTAAGATCCTTAATGAATCAGGCCCCACATGATTGGAAGGTGATTGAAACAAAATTAATAAACAGTACGACCAACGAAATTAAATGACAATCGGCACTTTGGAACAACTATCTTTTCATTGTGTAAGTAAACACACTTATGTGATATGTGGCCGAGCAGTCGTTTATCGGGTGATTGGCCCAATAATTGTCTGAAAAATCTTCCAGTGTGTACCTAGCCTAACTCCTTCCCTGATTGGCTAAAGATTAGTCTAGCTCTGTCAGCGTTCTAGTGCACTTGTTACAGGATAGATCTAGTTTTGGCCACTTCAGAGTCTCTTACCTATAGCCGTCGCTGGTAAAAAACCCATTATAAAAGGCACTTGCCTTTGTCCATTGTCAGCCCACCAGCCACACTAAAGTGCCCCATGTGATCTGGCTTTTGGCCTGAGCAACGAGCGGCTGAACCTTTCCAATTTGAACAAGGATGTTGACACATTGGAAATGTATTCTGTTGCTCAGGCCGAGTGACCAGATCAGCCCATGTGCGGCCTGTTTAAGGGACCGGCAAGGGAGCAATGAACTCTAGGAAAAAAAAAATTCTGTAAGCAAACTAGATTATACCTCCAGTAAAAAACAAAAAATCTGTTATGTCATTGGAACAGGATGCAGCTGCTTCGGACTTAAAATTTAATTCCTAGACTCATTAGCAGCCCATGGAGTAGGAGAATTGGCCTCTTCTGACCAGAGTGTCACTTAGGTAAAGACGGAGAGCCCGGGGTAAGGCGGATCCGCCCTGTGTTTGCTCAGTAACGGGCCAACACCTGTTGTCAGTCACCCTGACATGTTTACTAAACCTCACTGCTTGTAGTCAGAAGAGCAGAACAGTTGGGAAGTGAAGTTAATCTGCTGCAATCTCAGCCAGGTTTACCTTTACATGTCATTATTGTAGGGCTCTCATATTAAAACAAACAGGAACAAAATGGCTTTGTGGCTTGAGGTTTGGCCAGTCTTTGTAAGCCACCACTTGCCTCGTTTAGAGTGACAAATGCTGCCAAGTCATTGTAGGATCCTGTGCCCACTGTCTTTGTTAATTTGGTTGTGTAATTTTGTTAGAAACCGTCCCTCCAAAAGAGGTATGATGACAATGAGGCACACCGTCAGCAACTCATTGAAATGTATATAAATATTTTGTTAAAGAAGAAAAAAACGGGTACATGTAGGTGTTCCAATAATCACTGCTTGGAATGTTGAGTAATAGAGTTGTGCGTCGGTCACATCACCAGCTGTACACATGGATAGATGTCACTCTAAAGGTAGCGGCACACAGGCACTGATCACACTGTGCTTTGAGTGTGTAAGCTCTACATACACCAAAATCATTAACACCTCATGTAACTGGAGCAGCTCTGTAATCACTGCCTGCAGCCTTTTGGGAAAGCGTAAAAAGCGTTTGTGCCAAATGCCATTCCATAGTTGACATTTAAAAAGGCAGCGTTTTTAGAAAGTCGCGAGCGCACAAAGGGCCTGTGTGACACCATCATCCGTGTGCAAAGTACTCGCTGTGGTTCTGCCGCCCAGTTAGGTTCTTTAAACCTAACTGATATCGAATCACAGCATGTGTGGCCCCAAAAAGACCACTGACCCCAAACATCTGACCGGTGTCTTTCAGATGATTACCGCGTCAGATCGCGAGTGGTGTCATTTTCCGTCTGTGCCCTGTAGTATCTATCTTTACTGGTAGATGTGGGCACCTCTTTAAAGGCTGTTCACTCAAATGCACAGTGCACACTAATTTTGTTAATGAAAACTTAGTACACGACGGTGTTCCAATAAATGTGTTATAATGCCCCACAATGCGAGCTTATATAAAATCATCTGTGGGCTGCTACATTTTTTTAAGTTTTTCTTCTATAGTGAAAAAGTAGAAAAGAGCCTCAAACCCATGTTTTTATACAAAACATAACATATTATTATGCCTTAGGGTGGATTATTTGATTGTTAAAGCACAAAACAACAAATGCATTTACAAAAATGTATGTAAAACTGCCTTGTTCTTAAAGCCACCAAACCAATCTAGTTGCGTCAAGAAAATGGCGTGTTTATACTGCACAGAAGTGTTTACATCACAGCACACGGGCTTGTGAGTTACTTTTCCAGTTATAATTGTTCTGCATGTTGCGGTACTGAGTGGATGTCATTCCACTAATATCATACTTGCACTCCATTAGGTGCGTGGGAGAGGTCTACAGATAAGGGTGGGGATGTCAGGGGGCACCATTCACCTCGCAATATCTTGTCCATTGCTGCATCGCATTCCGCATACCAACGTGCGATGCTGTGAATCCGTTGTAGAATGCTTTTAACATGAGTCCTTTAGTGATCTGTGTGTTTTTGCAAAAGAGCAAAGAGGGACATATAAGATTTTGTTACAGCAATATACATTTCATGCATGTATGGGCAACACATGCTGTTGCCCTGGGATATGACACAGCTTTATTATGTTACATTGGTTATAGTTGTATGTCCCAGCCCTTGGCTATGCATACAGCTTCTCATAAAACACTACTGGCTTTACTATACATGGCCACAAACACCACCATGTCAAAGGGGCCTCCTCCTCTGGGTCACTGCCTGTCCTCCCTGCACGATGTAGAGGAGGTCGCTTACACAGAAGTGTAAGTGTCCGATAAGATCGTGAGCAGCCGGCTGGGGGCCGCGGGTGAAGGCTCTGCGGGCCATCTACCACTGTATTAGAGAATTGGGGCTATATTTACTAAACTGCGGGTTTGAAAAAGTGGAGATGTTGCCTATAGCAACCAATCAGATTCTAGTTATCATTTTGTAGAATGCACTAAATAAATGACAGCTAGAATCTGATTGGTTGCTATAGGCAACATCTCCACTTTTTCAAACCCGCAGTTTAGTAAATATACCCCTTAGTGTTCACTCAGGTACTTTTAGGGATAAGTAGAGTTTATGAAGCTATACATCACCCCACATAAGGCCCTTGTATGGGTCTGATGCGCATAGATCTATAAATAGACTTCCCTGTAGCCTCTTTAAATTGGCAAATTAAAGAAAATACACAGGCAGTTTAGTGTCTAAAATAGAGTTTATGCTGTGGGTGGAATAGTTTAATACACCTGTTGTTATTGCTTAAATACACAATATGGACATTCAGCTGCTTGGCAATGCCATAAAACCCTTTATAATCCTGAAGTAATGAGTCTCTGCTTCTGTGCACAGAAGTGACATCAGTACTTCCTGTCCGTCTCGCTGTAACGCTGGCAGTTTCCAACTGACTGGATGTCTCATATATCACAGTCTGCGGTATCAGCAGACACACAATATGAAAATCAAATGTCAACCCCCCCCCCCCCCCTTACTCCCTTCATGGTCTGTGTTCTCTGTGATGTCATCAACAATAGATGGCTATTGTCCGTAGTGTTTGTGGGATGTTCCATTTGCTCCCAATCAGGGAGGCCGATCGCTCAGTGGGAAGCTGTATAGATGCATTGACGCTTGGTCATGAAGAAAAATATAACATTATAGGGACTTTAAGCAATGTAGTGTGACATCAGTTTGAGTGTTGTGCTTCTGAACACTGATTTAACTATACCTGACCCCCCACTCCCCTCTAATATCAGTGCTGACCTATGCTGCTATGTTTAGTGACACAGGGCTGTTATATACAACTGTAACCAATATAACATACCAGAGCTGTGTCCTCTCCCAGGACAACAGAAAAAACAACGGATGACATCAATATATGACTAAAGCACAAAAGGAAGCCAAAAAGATAGTGCCGTGTTTAGTAAAGGTTGCAGGGGGGCGTGTACCCAAGATAAAGAAAGAAAATCGGTTATCAGAAAAGTAGTGTAAAGTAGACCAGTCACCTAAACATGGTGGTGGTGTCAGTGCTGTGGGCTGAACTAGTGGGCAGCCTATCAGATTGCTAGGAACCTGTGACATCACTGAGGGGATCATGACTAATATTCATGAGGCCCGACTTCTATTCATGAGACGCTGGTTTCTAGTGAATTTATAGTCGTCATTCTCGTGAATATAGTTTTATCCCACAAACTGGATGCCTCTACACTGTAGAGTCTACAGTGTGTAGGTGACGGATCTGCTTTACAATGGACTGTAATGCTATTATGTTTTGGGGGTTTGATTTGCAGCAAGGACAATATTGTGTGATTACCATGAAGTTGTGGGTTAACTGTGTACATCACAGATGGGTAATCTCTGTCTCCCTTAGGTAGGTTTCAGATGTGTCCCGCTTTTTTTGGATTTTATAAATCTGAAACGTGCAATGATAGGTTCCCTAAAGTTCATTATCTTGATGCCTCTGGATTATGAGGATAAATGGAAATCTGTCTCTATAACAATTGTATTGTTTTTGGCACCCAAGTAGAAGCCAGAAGTGGCTTTGAGAGCCCTTTCACGCATGCCTAAACACGTGTCATTTAGAGAGAAATACTCATTGTAAACAATATGCATTAGTTATAATGGGTAAACATTCCCATCGTATGACTAATCTGATACGTCAGTTTAAGAGTAGGATGTCGGAACTTGTCATTCAGTAATAAAACAAACGTGCATATTAATGTAGGCGCTAATCCTCTCGTGCCTTCATTGCATGTCTTTATTAATCCGTGTGTTAGATGAACGTATGAAAGGTCGATGAGCAAACTTTGTAAAAGGAATTTATCAGTTTTATGTTTAAAAATGATTGGACCCAAAAGTGGGACTTTCATTACCCCCAAAGTTCCTTCACAGCTTTGAGTGATCAGACTCTGCGAGATGTTAGAATCCAGTTAGTCGCGAAGTGTCTCTGGAAAGTCCGCAAGACACCTCGGGGCGAAGACCCGCCAGAAATCTCCGCTCGTTTTGAGAAGAGATTTCTGCCGTTATTGCTAACAATGTGAGGGGCACAATGTTCATGCGTCACATCATTGTAATTGAACCCCCCCAAATAACATCACAGATTTTATTTTTTTTGCTTGCATCTCATAAATGTGTGATCAAAACTCAGCCAAGTTTTAATTCCTGTAACGCCCTGAAATGCGCCCAGGTGCGCATGACATGAGGCTCCGACAGGACTTCAGATGTAATTGAATTCCACCCCAATCTCTGAAGCTTTCGTGGAACTACCCTACCATGCCTTGTGCAGGGACTTGTAGTTCCACACCAGCTGATGAACCGCAGGTTGCCCCAGCGTGATGTAGACAATCTAGAACTTGGCAAAGCTGTGGAATGTCTTCAGCATTCTATACGGTTTCCTTTGTTACTCTTCTCTCGGACCGCCTGTGGAATATGGCAGTGGCAGCATGCAACGGTAACAATACAGAAGGTTGACCATCCGTGCCTTAGCAGAATATTTTTAAGAGCGAGCATTCAAAAGGAAGCTTCCAATTTAATGATCTGCGTTGGCTATTGTGGGTGATTTAAAGGACCAAGTTTACTTCTCTTAAGTAGCTCCTAAAAACGCCCACACATACATGTAAGAGTCTCAGCAGCTTGTTTAGAACTTAGGGCCCCTCCGGCAGGGGCCAGTTCTGTCCTGATTGTCAACTTTGGAATGTTGCAAATGTAAATACAGTGTCTTATATCTCATGTGGTGTCAGAGGCATGGAGGAGACTTTATATATAATGTATCTGTGGATGTTACAAGTTACCTTCAGTAAGGAAAGGTTAAGCAGCTGGTCCTCTCTGATGCTTTGTATTGTGTTATTGTTCTACAAAGATCTGTACCTAGGAATAGGGTAATGTTTTCATGTGACCCATGTTTCAGCCCTGATGCATGAGCCTGTCACATCCCTAAGACGATTGTACACCAGATCAGAGTCATTAGACCCTTAGGTGGTCCACTGCTTCCTCCAAGGGGGGTCCTGGTTACCAGTAAGCTAGCAGTAATCTAGCATCCTTACAAGAACAACCACAGCCCAGACATGTCCTTTCCTATGGGAGGAACCCGATGACTAGGAGCTCCACCCTATACAGGATTTACTTAATGACATCATCTCTTTGTAGGCCTGGGTGGGGCGTGTGTACTCTCACTTGCTCACAGCTATTTCTGTACAAGGAGTTTTTCTATTAAACAGTTTAAGGAGTCATTTATCCCATTTCTGTGCCCTAAAGTCATACTACCGCTGCACCTTCCTACACAGACCTTTTCTTTTTGTTTTTCTTAATTATTGATTCTTCAGTCTGC
Organism: Mixophyes fleayi; assembly: GCF_038048845.1. Taxonomy (NCBI): domain Eukaryota; kingdom Metazoa; phylum Chordata; class Amphibia; order Anura; family Limnodynastidae; genus Mixophyes; species Mixophyes fleayi. Next base: position 16,242,476 of record NC_134410.1, read on the forward strand.
AAATAGTACTTTAAGATTCCATGTGTTTGACATTTCTTTTCGGTCTTGTGTGTTTTTGTTTTGCTGTAGATTACAGGTTTGCCGTGTTTCAATGCCTGAAGTGTTTTGACCTCTTGTGTATTTTTTGACTTTGTTGCACATTCACTGTTAATTGGGTGTGTAGTGCACGTCTAGACCGCCCCATCCCAGTGCAAAAAGAAAAACACACTTGTAGCCTTGCATAATAATGTTACAAATGCTGCACTACTATAAACTCTGTACAACCATTTATCTTACACACGGCAATGGCTGTCACATGTGCTCCTGTATTGTTGCCTTTAAAATGTCATACATATGCAATTTTTATTTTTTTACTAGAATGGTGCAATTGGCAGGGCCGCAGTCCTTTTTCTTCCAGCATTTGAAAATTGTTTCATTTGAAGAAAAAAAGATACATTTTAGTTACAATCGTAAACACTTTAGCACTGTACTGATCATACCTATTGGAATGTTACAATATAACACTTTATACCACACGCCTAATCCCGTGTTTACAGATTGTATTAATGGTGCACAGATCCTCTGTTCCTGAAATAAATTCTTGCATGTCCCCAGCCGTATCTGTTTACACGTTTGTCAGACCGTAGAATAGAACAGTGTGGAGTCAGAGGGCAGGGTGTAGGCCGAGCCATTTAGGGTACCTAGTCACAGAACACTGTACCACCAGCCATGTCATGTTTGTCCTGCCTTCATGGAAAGTTGCACTGTCTGCCCTCTCTCCAGCCCTGCTGCCATACTGCCTGCCCCCCTCTCTCCAGCCCTGCTGCCATACTGCCTGCCCCCCTCTCTCCAGCCCTGCTGCCATACTGCCTGCCCCCTCTCTCCAGCCCTGCTGCCATACTGCCTGCCCCCTCTCTCCAGCCCTGCTGCCATACTGCCAGCCCCCCCTCTCCAGCCCTGCTGCCATACTGTTTGCCCCCCTCTCTCCAGCCCTGCTGCCATACTGTTTGCCCCCCTCTCTCCAGCCCTGCTGCCATACTGCCAGCCCCCCCCCTCTCCAGCCCTGCTGCCATACTGCCTGAACCCCTCTCTCCAGCCCTGCTGCCATACTGCCTGCCCCCCTCTCTCCAGCCCTGCTGCCATACTGTTTGCCCCCCTCTCTCCAGCCCTGCTGCCATACTGCCTGCCCCCCTCTCTCCAGCCCTGCTGCCATACTGCCTGCCCCCCTCTCTCCAGCCCTGCTGCCATACTGTTTGCCCCCCTCTCTCCAGCCCTACTGCCAGCCCCCCCTCTCCAGCCCTGCTGCCATACTGCCAGCCCCCCTCTTTCCAGCCCTGCTGCCAGCCCCCCCCTCTCCAGCCCTGCTGCCATACTGCCTGCCCCCCCTCTCTCCAGCCCTGCTGCCATACTGCCTGCCCCCCTCTCTCCAGCCCTGCTGCCATACTGCCTGCCCCCCTCTCTCCAGCCCTGCTGCCATACTGCCTGCCCCCCTCTCTCCAGCCCTGCTGCCATACTGCCAGCCCCCCCTCTCCAGCCCTGCTGCCATACTGCCTGAACCCCTCTCTCCAGCCCTGCTGCCATACTGCCTGAACCCCTCTCTCCAGCCATACTGCCTGCCACCCTCTCTCCAGCCCTGCTGCCATACTGCCTGCCCCCCTCTCGCCAGCCCTGCTGCCATACTGCCTGAACCCCTCTCTCCAGCCCTGCTGCCATACTGCCTGCCCCCCGCTCTCCAGCCATGCTGCCATACTGCCTGCCCCCTCTCGCCAGCCCTGCTGCCATACTGTTTGCCCCCCTCTCTCCAGCCCTGCTGCCATACTGCCTGCCCCCCTCTCTCCAGCCCTGCTGCCATACTGCCTGCCCCCCGCTCTCCAGTCCTGCTGCCATACTGCCTGCCCCCCTCTCGCCAGCCCTGCTGCCATACTGCCTGAACCCCTCTCTCCAGCCCTGCTGCCTGCCCCCCGCTCTCCAGCCCTGCTGCCATACTGTTTGCCCCCCTCTCTCCAGCCCTGCTGCCATACTGCCTGCCCCCCTCTCTCCAGCCCTGCTGCCATACTGCCTGCCCCCCGCTCTCCAGTCCTGCTGCCATACTGCCTGCCCCCCTCTCGCCAGCCCTGCTGCCATACTGCCTGAACCCCTCTCTCCAGCCCTGCTGCCTGCCCCCCTCTCGCCAGCCCTGCTGCCATACTGTTTGACCCCCTCTCTCCAGCCCTGCTGCCATACTGTTTGCCCCCCTCTCTCCAGCCCTGCTGCCATACTGCCTGCCCCCCTCTCTCCAGCCCTGCTGCCATACTGCCTGCCCCCCCTCTCTCCAGCCCTGCTGCCATACTGCCTGCCCCCTCTCTCCAGCCCTGCTGCCATACTGCCTGCCCCCCTCTCTCCAGCCCTGCTGCCATACTGCCTGCCCCCCTCTCTCCAGCCCTGCTGCCATACTGTTTGCCCCCCTCTCTCCAGCCCTGCTGCCATACTGCCCCCCTCTCGCCAGCCCTGCTGCCATACTGTTTGACCCCCTCTCTCCAGCCCTGCTGCCATACTGCCAGCCCCCCCCTCTCCAGCCCTGCTACCATACTGCCTGCCACCCTCTCTCCTGCTTGGGGCCTCTCTTATTCCCTCTGCACACTCTTGCTGCTCCCAGTCAGAGGTGGGTGTGCCCCGAGATTTCTTAGGAATTCGCTAGGATCAATGTGCCAAGTGTGGGAGACCTGGCTACAGCTCACTTACTTTTCCAGCTCATCCCTCCTCCACCTCGCCCTCATTCCCCAAATATTTTCTCGGCAACCAAGTTACAGTCTACCTCTGGCCTCGTTACTTCTCACTCGTTTTTCATTCCTATTATTTACACTTTACCTTTAACTGTCTATTTGGCCGCGTTCCCTCCCTCCCTCTCTCTGTGAGTCACTTACACTTCTGGCCACTCTCTTGGCCTGTTCATCTCTTGCACAACGCGTTCATTGTTAATGTGTAACTTAGATGCCCAGTAGTGAATCCAAATCTCTCTCTGGGTCTGGCTGTAGAAAGCCCTGCTGTTCTCTTTAGTGCTGTAAATGCATTTTTCACTGTTCCAGCTTCTGATCCCCTCCCTGTCTCTCTCTTCCCACTCAGGCCGGCAGTGATGGACAGACCATAGGAAACTGCCCCTTCTCACAGCGGCTGTTCATGGTCCTCTGGCTAAAGGGAGTTACGTTCAATGTCACCACAGTCGATATGAAAAGGTGAGACACACTGGTTTATAATAAAGGAAAAAAATACACGTGTATTGTTTATAAGTCGTAGGTAAGAAGAAAATAGAGGTGAGTAAAAGTGAAAATACATATTGGCCCTGCACACCTAGGGTGAATACTTTCTTTTCATACTGTCCAAATGTTGGTAAAAAACTTGAACATAGTAATAAAAAAACAAACTGCGCAGTAGAAGATATTTTGCAGGCTTGGCAATTCTGATATAAATGTGTGGTGTCCTGTGGCTCGGCTCCATGTTGTCTGTGGTCCCCAACTTACTATCCTAGTATTTATTGTATGGCAGCTTGTATTGTTTTATTTTTACGGCTATTCCTCCTTCTTACCTCTTACAATTTAATATGCAAATCACATAATCGACATGAGCTTAGGGTACATTCCTTGATCATGTTGTGGCAACGGTTTGTTTTGGGTTATTTTGCAATTTAACCAGACAAAATATAACGGCCAAGAAAGCGGCATTTAGACCGCGTTGTGCGTGTTTATGTCAGAAGGGGCGAAAGACTAATCGAACCGTCTAGTAGCTGGTTCCCTCTGAAGTTGGGTGTTCCTCCACCTCGCTGGGTGTTTCTGCCCTAGGATGTGTTGATGAAAGGTGGCTGTATGCCATAGGACACAGTCATTCATAACTTGGCACCGCTGGCACTGTCTCCACACCCAGAACACAGAGCAGCGAGGAGATGCCAGAGGTTTAGTTGTGAAGCGTTACTGCTCTCCATTCTTGTTACCATTACTCCTGACGCAGAAACCAGAACATAACACAAGACGTGTTCTGTTAAAGGGCTACTGTTTACTTGCACATATTGTGTGTAAAAGCTTTAGGAGCTTGTAAGCACTAAGGATGAATTGTTGTGTTTATAGTGTTGAGCTTTTCCCCCTAGGTGCCCAACTTACTGTCTTTACGCCTTTTGGAAAGTACCACATTTAACCTTAGGAGGCTGCTAAATAATTACCGTATTACATAAAATTTAAATAGTGTCAAACACACCAAGTACTTTTGTGGTATCGTAACTTTTTTACTTATTCATTAATTTTTTTATTTTTTTTTCATTTGATTCATTTTTATTATTTACATTGGAGGTCCTCAACCTATTAAAGCATCCACTGTGTATATCTGGGCTGCCAACCCTTTAAATATTTTTTAAATGTTTTATGTTATGTTCAACCCCTGCGTGTTCAGGAGGTCTTCATTTTTGCAGTGGTCGTGAATAGAAGAGCCTGTATCCAATCAAATCACTGGAATGTTTACAGCAGCACAGATTATTTCAGATGATTTAGTGCTGCCTTTAGGTGGCAGTGACCTGTCCTCTGTATGATGATGTTGGGGACGACAAACCTAACCTTACGATGTGTGGGGTCAGGGGGGATTGAGGAACACAGGAAGTCACAGAGTGAGGGTTGGACAGTGGAAGTATCAGGGTCCTCCTGCAGCTCAGAGTAGTAATGGGAGTCTCCAGTCAGTGGCGCATGGATACTCCGGTGTCAGATACCTCTGTATATAAAATGAATGACCTATATTCAAATTATTAAACATACAGTCAGTAAATGTACTGATTGGTTATAGCTGCCAATGTATTGACGCAAGTAGCACGACTGACACACGCACTGCAGGAGACTACTAGACCACTCAATAGTGTGTAACCTGGTATAAGTTCTATCACGGTATGGAAACTGTAATCTATATTATCTATGAATGTTTCTTTCATATTGGATGACCTTTTATTTCCGGCTTTAGAGCCTTATATGTGTTGAAGAATCTACAGCTGCCTATTAGGCTTTCGCCCATTTTGTAAATTGACATTTTTTGGTCCCACAGGAAGCCGGAGATACTGAAGGACATCGCTCCCGGAGCCCAGCCTCCTTTTCTGTTATTCCGAGGAGAGGTCCGAACAGACACCAATAAGATCGAGGAATTCCTGGAGGAGACCCTTTGCCCCCCTAAGTATGTGCATTAACAGGAGGGTAAATTAATTCACTGCTATAGCCAAATGTTACTGTAGCCCACGCACGTAACTGTGCCGTTACACAGAGTGGGGTCACTAGTCATGACAATGCAGCCTATTAATTTGTTAAGATCCCACTGAGGAAAGGATTGGTGGGATAATTATTGGTTCAGCCCACAGAAATGCCCACCTGTGTGGAGTTTGTATGTTCTCCCCGTGTTTGCGTTGGTTTCCTCCGGGTGCTCCGGTTTCCTCCCACACTCCAAAAACACTGGTAGGCTAATTGGCTGCTATTAAATTGTCTTTAGTCTGACAGTATGTGTGTGTGTGTATGTTAGGGGATTTAGATTGTAAGCTCCAATGGGGCAGGGACTGATGTGAATGAGTTCTCAGTACAGCGGAATTAGTGGCGCTATGTAAATAAATAGATGATGATGGTGGGAGTAGAGGATTAATAACACTGGGATGTAGTTACACTGCGTTGTATTAGTATCTATCATGTCTGTATCTCTCAGGTTCCCAAAGCTGGCTGCTAAGAACCCCGAATCTAACACTGCTGGATTGGACGTTTTTGCCAAGTTCTCTGCCTACATCAAGAACCCCAACCCAGGACTCAACCAAAGTGAGTACGAGAGAGGTTATTGTAAATAGTCTATTATCTTCGTTAAAGGACCTCTACCTCGGGAGCTTATCGGGATTAAAAATTCTTGAGATAATGTAATTGCGGGGGTTGTTCTTTCCTACGCACAGTCGGCTTCCTGTGAGTAATTCCATTGAAGGACACTGCGGCCAGCCACATCTACCCACCTGTTGCAGAAAAAATGGCTGATAAGATCCCGATCGATTGTACTCGACTACGTGGCAAATCTAAATAGAATGTACAAACTCAAGTTCAACTAAATCTTATACATACATTTATATTTGTAAACATTAAGTAAAGCAGCTTAGAATTTAGGATTCGTGGTCTTTTGAGAGAGCTCTGTCTAAGCACTTGTGGACACAATTGTTTTTTTAATCCACTTTTTGTTTGTTTCTATTCCCTTTTCTTGTCACCTACACACATACAGTGGAGGCAGATTTTAGTTTTAATGTCTATCTGCCATGATTCCCCCCCCCCCTCCCAAGCTCTTCCCCTTCCTCTTCTGCTCATTACTCTCTTACTGTAACCCCATTTCCTTCATCCCCCAGCTTTGGAGAAAGGTCTCCTAAAAGCCCTGCGGGTCCTGGACAGTTACCTGAACACTCCTCTACCAGATGAAATAGACGAGAACAGCGCAGAGGACGTGGCCGTGTCGTCCCGAAAGTTCCTGGACGGAGATGAGCTGACACTAGCGGACTGCAATCTGCTCCCTAAACTACACATCGTACAGGTAAGAGGGGGGGTATCCATGTTCCAATTCCCCCAAAACTTGAGGGGAGGGCAGTGGGGTACACATAAAACTGGATGTAGGGCGGCCCTTCTATTTACAGGACTATGTTAAACCTTAAAAGGGACTTCAGATATATCATTGTTGTTGTCCTGTTTTTTTTCTGTGGCCTGTACATGTGGGTTCTTTCATTGACCCATAGGATGTTCTATATCAGATGTGTTTCTTATTATAGATTTGTAAGGCACCACAGTGCTCCGCAGCACCGTAAGTAGGGAGAACTGGACATACATACAACAGGGATACTCAAGGTAGACAAAATAAATGCAGACATGAAAACAAAGGGTATGGAGGACCCTGCTCATTAGAGAGCTTACATTCTAAGTGGGAGGGGGCACAGCTGAAACAAGAGGAACGGCTCAGAGCGCAGATTGGGATAGTTGTTAGTGTGAATAGTGTTATCGGGGATAAGGTCACCTCTGGTAAAGAGATAGGTTTTCAAAGAGCGTCTAAAGATTTGAAGGCTGTGGGGGAGTCTACAGATTGGTAGCCGCAGCGTAACAAAAACTGCAAATAGGGTACGTTATACCCTGTAAGGGAAGTGCCAACAGCGGCCACAGGTCTTTCAGAGTGAGTGCTGGATGCCTGGGCACAAAGTCCCATGGTCTGTCCAGTGGTCATTGGGAATTCTTGTGTATGGACACAACTTTTTTTTACATAGGAAAGCCATTTTTCTGTAGAAGTGCGTGCACCTACGGAGATCAATTCAGATTTAATGTCCCCTCAGAGCCTTGTGCAATTCCTCCCCAAATAGTTTTAATTTATTGATGAAGGCTTGGAGCGATAGAAAATCAGTAGACGTATCTATATTGATATCTGATTCAGTGAGGATGGTAGTTTGTCTGAGCGGGTGATCTACGGAGTCACCTTGGCTGGCGTTTCGCTCTTACCCGCTGTCTTCTGGTGGTGATGCGTATGTCTAATAGGGGCTGCTATTCCGGTACTAGCAAAACGACAGAACCTGTTTGTTACAGCACCTTTTTCTCTGTGCGACAGTTTTTCAAAAATGTCCCCCAGTGTATTAGTGAAAGTATATATCCATCTCTATCCATGTCCCTCGCTGACCCTGCAATCTCCCCTCTCTCCTCCCCCTTCAGGTGGTCTGTGAAAAGTATCGGGGGTTTAAGATCCCGGTGGAGTTCTCCGGAATACAGCGCTATCTGGAAAATGCCTACAAGCGGGAGGAATTTGTTAGTACATGCCCGGCCAATCCTGAAATCGAACTTGCATATGCCCTGGTGGCCAAACACCTCAAGTAACCCGTGCCGGCTCTTCACCAAGGCGGAAGAGGAACTCCTCCTATTTAAATTCCATACAAGAAAAAAAAAAAAAAAAAACGTTCAAATTCCCAGCTTTTTGTTGCTGTAAGAAGGACAGCGCATCGATTGGCCTGTCCAACTGCCATTCATATAGTTGTCTCCTCCCCCTTCCCTTCATTCAAGGCACTGCTGTAGTACACTAGGATCATTCTAGTTCCTGGACATCACCACTAGGTGGCATTTTACTTTAATTACCCTCATTGGCTGTGTCTGTTGTACTCTACCAATCCTCCCGTTCCCCTACAGGCCCAAAGACGAGAATTCATTTCAACTGTGCTTCAAAGGTTTTCATTTTTCTTGGAAGGAATTTTTTTTTTTACTACGGCTGACACCAGTTTTATTTGCGTCATTTGCATTAGTTTTTTATTACTTTTTGTTTGTTTGGAATCAAACACACGCTTCAGCCGCTCCACCAGTTAGTGAGATGATCCGTTTCAAACTGGTTCTCACAGACATGGGTGATCCAGCTATATATTATAGCTAGACATACGCAGTGTTGTCCTACCAAATTATCCAGGTCACATTGTCTTATTACCTAAGTTACCCCTCAACCCAAAGTACAGAAATGCATACGTGCATGTTTCCAGACCTAAACATCTTATCTATGCAGTTATTTGCCGTTTACTGTCATGCCCCCTAAAGTGCCTTTAATAAATACTATTCTGCGGACAATGTAGTCAGGATGTGGGAAAGATCTCGCGTAGGAAAACTAGGTGCCATTATTAATACATAAACCATCTCCGCTGCTTGTATTGGGGTTTCTAGTAGATTGGGGACTGTAAGTTTGTACACATCCAATCTGCTCACTGGATTCAAGTATATGCAAAATAGAAAACGTGCGTGGTATGAAGACGAGGCTAAGGGAGGGAAGTTAGAAAGGAAAACTGTAGTAAAATTGCAGGAAGGTGTATATACCAACCAATACATTAAAAGTGATTTGAAGGTTAAAAAAAACCTTTTTAAGGAAACAAAGCTCATGTATTTTCAGTTTAAGGGACCATTTAACCTAAGTACAAATGTTTTTTAGAAAACAAGTTTAGAATCTTCTCGTGTAAAGTTTATCAGAAGTAAAGGTCTCTAAATGCAGAGTATGGTCATGGGGGGGGTGCTATTTTTCCCTACTGGGATCATACTTCCTGTCAGTAAGCCTACTGAGTGACTGCAGGGAGAATAAAGTGTCTGATATCTAAGAAGAATATAGTTTAGAATGGTTACATGCAATTTCAAACGTCTTAACGCCTTTCATTTATTGACCTTTTCAGTCTATATTTGCAAATGTTATAAAGTGCCTTTTTGGAGTAACGTGTATATTCGGTATATATTAGCACTTCTTCCCGATGAAAGATCAGCAGTGACTACTCCTCTATTACCCTCCTGTGGGCTGGGGGCAACTCTGTTATCGCAGAGATAGGGGTAACGTTTATAAGACGTGGTTCTCCCTTCTCGTTATATAAACTCCGCATAGACGTTGTATATTTAATATGAAAGTAAATCATTCTGACAATTCACATTTGTATTAAAGACAAAACACAAAAACAAAAACTGTGTGGTCTTTATGTATAGAGTGTTTGGGGGTTTTTATGTATGCAATGTTGGTTTGGAGGGGGGCAGGAAATCGTAGTTTCAGCGATAGGTAGTACATGATGTCAATGCTTGCCTTGCAGAAGGAGAAGCACTTCTAGACTGTGCACTATGCAGGGATAAAAAAGAGGATTTCCATTGTGGGGGTTGCACATTTTTAGTTTTCATATTACAATATAGTTCCGACCATGATGAAATGCACAGTTATGCATGTACCAAATAGTTACAAGGGAAGTGCAACACGTACAGAGTAACATGTAATAATTCCAAGTCCACCAGTACCTAATGCAAATAATTTTGGCACATTTCTGTACATAACTTTAGCCACCTGCTGGATGGAAGTGGTATAGCAGCAGCTGTTACAGAACAAGCTGATCTATTTGTCCTGAAGGCGTCCAGCTTGGGGTATTTCATACTTTTTTCTTTTTCTTCTCATGTGTTTTTTTTTATTTTTATTTTTTTTTAACGTTTTGGCATTTTAAAAGGGGTTATCTGTTAATCTATAAATGCTCAAGAAATACCCATTTTTTTTGGTATATATATTTTATGCTTCACTAATAGTCATTTTGTTGTAATTTTTATCACTCGACTCTGGCAGATGAAGGTACTCGTACAACTCCTATCAGATCCTGCACTCATACAAGCAGTGATTGTCTTATTTTCTTACATACACAGCCCAGTCCATGGAGGCACTGCAAGGAATCGGGCAGTGGTTGGTGATGTGGTGGTACATGTATATAGTGGAGGAGGGCAGAGTGACTTGGTCGGTGCCTACATGCTTACACGTTACATGCGTTATACATACACTTTATTATGGATTACTAAGTATGGTGCACACACGTAATACACGGATCTGTTAAATCAGAACGTTTTATTTGTACAAAGTGTCTTGGGCCCTGGGCCCCCAACTAACTCGGCGTAGTCGGACTAGAAGAGCGGACTGAGGGCTTTACGATGGGAGCAGGAGCAGCAGAGGGGGTAGCAGGGTGAAGCTCAGGGTCATCTTGGCCACAGTGGCAGAGTTGCAGAGGTCGGTATCGCAGCAGGCGTTGTGGTATGTGACGTTGATGCCCAGTGACGTTTTCTCACCGCTAATGCCACATAGAGAGGTGGCGGCACAACTCATCTCGTGCAAGACAAACGGGAAATCCTCTGTGGGAGAAAGGTGCTGTTACTGTATCCTGTAATATACTGCTAACACGCTGACCTTGTTATGTTTTGTGTCATAGTCCTATGAATTCACCGCTGGCTGGGCGTGGAAAACCTCATGTTACTATCTCAGTACTGTAAGGAGGCAGCCGCACTACTAAAGTGAGCGTGAGCGATCTGCATTACCGTTATCTCTAAGGGGTATATTTACTAAACTGGGGATTTAAAAAGTAGAGATGTTGGCTATAGCAACCAATCAGATTCTATATATCATTTATTACATTCTACAAAATGACAGCTAGAATCTGATTGGTTGTTATAGGCAACACCTCCACTTTTTCAAGCCCGCAGTTTAGTAAATATACCCCTAAATGTTTGCCAGTTTATAAAATCGTGACAAAAGTCATGAGGGCGGCCCAATCTTTAGCCCCGGCACCAGAGGTGGCGGTGGGGGTGTATATGGTGGCCATACTGCCACTTATTTTACTACCTTCATTGTATCAAATTACATTCACTTACATTCTCATTACATTTTTCATCCGGCCACTTCTAAAATTCTGCTTCTGCCGCTGTCCAGCACCGTAGTACTCTGGACGGGGGTTATTCCCACACCCCTGCAGAAGTTTCAGATTCACCTGTACTGAAGCCAGCAGTGCCGCGTGTGACGGGGACTGGGCAGGTACAATATAGGAGACGTCACACTGGGTCCATCCGCACTTCCTGTTTCAGCGGATGACCCACTATGATGGGTCCAGTACCGCTGTGCCGACAGCAGACTCCACATGCAGTGCTGCTGGCTGATTGCATGGACTCGGAAGTGTTATTGGGGTTGGTGTAACTAGCTAAAGAAGGAATCGGAGATGCCCAAAAGTAAACAAATCCTATAACCCTAATTTATAAATGTGTCCTTTTTATTTCTATGTAAGCGGTTGCCTTAAAAATTCCAAAATGTGTTACAATTAAACATTCTATGTGTTAGACTGAAGCTACAATATCCACCAGCACATATTCAGATTGGAGGTAATCCACACAAACACATGGTGAACATAGAAACTCTGTTTTGAATCAAACCCATGTCCCCAACGCTGTGAGGCAGCAATTCACAGATGTCACATCGTAGTTTAACCTATAGCTATAGGCGTTGGCTTCTGTACAGGAGCTGGTGAAAACCAATGCGAATGTAAAGACTGACCGGACATTCTCAGTATGGTGTGTGTGTAGAGAGCTCTCTCTATCTCTATATATGAGATATAATATATATATATATATATATATATATATTTTATATCACCCACCGGCAGTACTTGGCTAACTTTTTTCTATGGCGGATTGCCCCTTTAACACTTTGATTTCTGTGCTCCTATAAACTGATAGTAACCAAAATGACAATGGGAAAAATGTCAGCTAGAGCATAATCACACTACAGATTACTTAGAACTTGTGTCACATGTCTTAAAAACATTCCATAATACAAAGCATAACTGTCCGAAAAGGCAAAACACACCTTGATAGTAAGGTTTTCTTTTTCCTTGTCCTACTATTCGGTCTTGGGCGGACTTTAAGTAGTGGATATGTCTAATAATAAAGCATTGAATAGTGTAATACATATTCTGACCACCAGGGGTCTACCACTTACTTGTCCTTCCTGTGGCTGTAGACGAGAGGCACTTCTCCTTGGGAGCACAGGTAATGGGGAATTTTATACAGTCCATTGGGGAGAGGGTTGGAAACAGGCAGGTGTAACACCTCAGGCAATGTCCTGCACGGTTAAAGACAGTATTACAGCCCAGCAATCCATCTATGTCCTAATCATCATGTAGGTTTTACTTTATATATAATTTACATTTACACTGCTTAGGGTGGTAGAAGAGGATACTGTGCAAACAATAAGAAGTTAGTCTCTCCTTGTAGATTTATATATGTCACTGAACACTTGCAGGAAAAGTCAACTATTGGTATATTTTATCTGTAAACGTAACAATTTTTTCCGCTTCCTAACTAAAAGCTGTTATCTCCAAGGGACTGATTCGGTAAGAAATGCAAAACGAACACAAGTTGTAAATCCACTGCCGTATACTGACAGACAGAACCTACTGGAGGATAGGCACAATGCATATGTATATATAAATTATTATAGACCTTAACACCTGTTACTGATATAATCGTTCATAAAAATACTTTAAAAAGTTGTGTTTTTTTGCTCCATGAAATCCAGTTATCAGGAGGTTATGAAGGACTACTGTACATAAAATGCATTGTTACACTTGCTCTTGATTACAAACACATGTTGTAGCACCGTCATCACTATCACCTGCCCTGTAGCCTGTGATACGGCTAAAAACACGTACCGCTGAGATGGCCAGAGCTTGAATTGAACGCTGCTGCGCCCGTCCTTGGCACGCCCTTACTGTACATTGACTATGTGTGCATATGCCCCTTCCCGCCCCACCCATGAAATTGTAGGCTGATGTACGTGTCCTTTGTGTTTGGAGATTATTTGGATGCATTTGCATTCACTATTGTATAGTCCGTTTCTGAGCATGCGAAGAGCAATTTTATGCAAAAACGTATCAGCATCTATGTTACTTAATGAATCCGGCCGAAAATGTGCTGTGTGCACAATTGGGCTAGAATCACCCTATCGAACCACGAAGGCATAGAATCTCATTATGCAAATTCTAATAAGAAAATAACGAGATTCTGGTTACTATTGGTTACAGCACATCTTCATTTCATACTGTATTATTAAATGCTCCCCATAAATGTACAATTCATACTCCTTATACTCCATACAGTTATATCTCACATAACGTTCAGACTCTGCTCCCTACACCTACAAGTATAGGTAAATGTCCTAAAAATAAATCTGCTTGGATTTAGTGCACTAATTAGACCAAACTGATTGCTTAAGATAATAAGTGTAAATTAGATTAGATATGATTTGGAAAAGCTGAAATAATTTTGGCATAATACAGTACCCGTATGTCTAATGTCCCAGCAACATATACCTCTCACTGACTTACGCTCTGAGTTTCCCATAATATTGCTCTCTCTATAACATATGATTCTCTCATTAATCTCTCTATATAAGGAACGCAGTCATTACTTACCACTCTGTACTAAAAGCACTAGGGCTGTAATCACAGTGACGAACTTCATGTCTGACGATCTGTTCATTGCAGTCTCTCTATTGCCCCTTGTCTCTCTCTTATATCTACTCCTCTCTCCCTTATTGCCGACCTCCTCCTCCTAATTATCTCTTAATTCCATTTATTTCCATCAGTTTGTCATACAGTTACTGCATCCTGTCCGCAGCCCTGGAACTTAGAATGGATGACAGGAACAAATTGGTCTTATCCTGTTTGCCTATTTTTCTCTCTATATTGAGATGAAAATAATGGGGACGTGTGGAAGAGTCGGGGAACACTGGCAGAGATGTATACTGTGGGCAGATTCTATACATGGAATGATCCTGGTGTTCTGGATTCTTCTACATTCCGTTATGGAACACTGATAATAGTCATATGACACAAGTAGACAGGCCCTGTTTAATGGGCACGTAAAAACCACACATCTAGTGGTACAAACAGTTGGGTATATTTGGAAAGGGGGTACTTGTCATGGTTACCAAGTGTCAGTAAAAGTCTTGTGTCCATCAGCAAAAAATAGTTTAGTCCAAATATGACAGGGAGCACCCGGAGGGGAGACGAATGAATTGTGTGGATGGAAGAGGGCGTAGTGTGTCAAATTGTGTAATTTTCCCCACGATGCAATGACGCAAAATCATAATTTTGACAATGGGCGGGTCCAAAATGACGTGTTTCACCGCAAAGCGCGTCATGTAGGCTCCCATCCTCCGGGGGACCTACCCAGAATTCATGAGTCTCCTGGACATTCCAGGAGACTGGGCAAGTATGAGTAATATTCACGTTATATTCACCACAGGACTATATTTATCAAAAATAAATCTCCTCCTGTGTGGAATGTAATGTGAATATTACTCATACTTGCCCACTAAATAAATAAGTAACAATAATCAAAGGTGAGGTGCTGCCCATAGCAGCCAATCAGATTCTAGCTATCATTTATTTAGTACATTCTAAGTAAATGATAGCTAGAATCTGATTGGTTGCTATTGCCAACACCTCCACTTTTACTTTTTAGGAGGTTTGCTAAGTCTATTTCCAAATTCTAAAACGCTTTGTCCTCTGATGTTCCTATTACATAAAATAATATGCAAATTTTGATCATCAGCAAATTTTCTTACAATTATTAGAATTAAAAACTGCTGCAAGTAGGTAGTTAATATGTAAATGTAATTTGAGTTGGAAGAGAAATGAGTGGGTTTGTAAGTTACTGGGTTCAGCCCCTGTATAGCATCTTGCACTGTGACTCACAATAACTCTGTGTGAATATCCTCGTGATTATCACAAGATGCAGGGCTGGGACCTACCATGTGCAGGAGGGGGTGGGGGTGTTTCTTAGACACTGGCCCTTTTGTCAGTCTCTTCTATTTCTTTTCCAGTTCACTTTTTTCTCCCAAACATCCCATTATAATGTCCTTTTCTGGCTCTGTCACCACTTAGCTTCTCCTCTGTGCTCCTTGCTCACTACTGCCCCCTTCCTGTACATGCTGTGTACCGTACCATCATCCCCATGTACACGTCTCATTCACAATCCCCCTCTACACCCCACTCCCAAGTCATCCTCATTTAATTATAGGCATAAATGAATAGATTGGAACAGAACAGAGGAAACATGTGACAGCAGTTTATTTAATTCTTAATGAGACTGGAACAGAGTAATCACGTTCCTCAATATTCACAGAGAAGACAGAATAATATAACCCAATGTGCAAGCGTTGACCACAGCTGGTATAAGAAACAGCCCCACTAGCTGGTGACTTGGGGTCTAGTGAAATAATTTACTCCTACAGAGCTACATCGGATCCTACGTTTTTGTCACCAGAACTTAAGAGCGGGTTTTTTTTTTTTTCAATTTTAATTATTTTGACACCAGGGATTTAAAGTGTTTTACTTTGACCCCTGACAAGGTTATTGTGTGTTTCACTGAATTTCTAATTGAGCAGAACTTAACACAAACTGAATCACCACATCTGTCTACACATTTTAATATACAATGATCATTTGTTAAATTTAACAGATTGAAACCACATAAAAGAGTGAATGTGGTATGTGTAAATATTTGGGCACCTTTGGGTTGATTCATTAATACTTTTTTTTTATTAAGGCCTCAATACTTGATTGTGATGGGATTGTGAGGCCTTAAATATAGCCAGGAGAAGACCATTCCAAAGTTGAATAAGTACCCTGACCCGTCTAACCTCTCAGTATTGTCTGCGGAGTCTCAATAGCCGTGGGATCCTCCACACGGATGACTGAGGACTCAAAAATAAAGATAATCAACTGCTAGAAAGAAGCGGAAGGTCATAAAAAAGATGTCTAAACGCTTCCAACTGGAATTTCCACTGACAGAAACATGGAATGGAAGTTAAGGGGGATGAATGGGTGAAGTCAAGGCAACATCTGAAAAACTTAGAAATCTCCCTGAGCTATTCACAAACTGGTGAGAACCTTCCCTGCTCCGGTCCTCCTGTCTTCTCCCAGCTCATCCACCTGTGCGTCCTGCTATCTAGTCTCCTGCTTGTCTCCTGTTATATTCCTTGTCTACTACGTCTTTTGTACAGTATTATGTTTCTTGAAAGTCCAGTATTTTGCCTACTGGCCCTCTACATCTTTGATATATGCTCTACTCCGCCACTGTGTGGCGCTGCAGAGTCCGAGAAGCTCATGTCCCTGGCCAATGAAAATACTGACATACCTCCCAAAATGTAGAATCCTGATAACGGGACAAATTAAGACCCACCCAAACGCTGCCCACAAATGGTCAATTTATTTAAAAAATGTGTGACAGTATTCTTGTGGTCTGCCAATCGGGATGTCTTTCCAAAATCTGGACCATTGGGAGGTATATACTATATATACCCCCTTTGTTTATTAATATCCAGTCTTGCTCCTAATTGTCAAGTGCTACGGAATATGCTGGCGCTACATAAATACACGCTAATTATCTGAAAAGAATTTGGATATTTCAGCCATCCAAAACATAGCTCAAAATCAACCATAATGTACTTAAATAAATGAGAGAGTGAGATTCTGTCCGTCCCAGTCTACAGACTAAAATACTACAAATCTTTGGGACGATCTCAAGCATTGCAGCGCTGCAAGTAGACTAAGGGGTATATTTACTAAACTGCGGGTTTGCAAAAGTGGAGATGTTGCCTATAGCAACCAATCAGATTCTAGCTGTCATTTTGTAGAATGCACTAAATAAATGACAGCTAGAATCTGATTGGTTGCTATAGGCAACATCTCCACTTTTTCAAACCTGCAGTTTAGTAAATCTAGCCCTAAGAATGTTTCTGAGCTTGAAAAGTTCTGCAAGGAAAAGCAGAATATGCCAGAAAGAGTCTTCGCTGGCTACAAGAAAGGTTCTACTAAGTACTGACTGACAGGTTCAGCAAATAAGTAATAATTGGCATTAAATGTGCAGAAATATGTATTATTTAAGTTGTTCTTACACTTGAAACATGCAATTTAATCAGGGATGGACCACAACTTTGCATACAACAGTGTGCAGTATATAGCTATATATACACCTACATACCTGGTAAGCAAAAGGTAACACATTAACTTTTAAATAGAAGCAATGGTCCCACCTATAGGTTATAAGGTGTACTGCAACATTTTTTTTATTTCCACTTGTGATTAATACCCTTTTTCTGCCCCTTGTCCAATATCCCCTCAATTGAGCAGCTCAACTTCCTGTTTTTCTCTTCCTTCTATTTAATCTTCCTCCTCCACTTCATTTGTGGTCTCTTCTCCTGACTCCATTACTTTATCTGCCCTCTTCTTTCCTTTCTTCCCCCCACAGTGACACCTCTTCACCCACATTACTTGACGGGTGGTCTTTCGGCCAAGGTGGGCGCACTGAAAAGACACTGGCCGTGTCGTGCTCATCGAAGGGGCACAGAAACGCCCATCTGAGCAGTGGCCACAGAATTTGGGAAGCATCGGGCGCAGGGACAGACAGTCGCGGTAACGAAGGTGCAGTGGCTGGGACCAGCGAATGACACGACTGCAGACATTGGTGGTCTTCAGGACCTGCCACAAAGACAAGAGGATGATGGGACTGTTATAATGCAATACATGGCTGGGAGGAGAGACATTACTAGTATATATGGTGCCTGATGCTCACCGTGTAGTTGGCGTTGGCGTATTGCCCCTTGCAGGGTCTGATCATGCACAGCCTCCTCTCCGCTTTAGGGGTACAACTTTCTTTCTCATAAGTTATCCGCACTGAATTCCCAAATCCACATGAACGTGAGCATGGGGTCCACTCAGTGTCTGGTTTACACAGGGGCGAGTCCTCTACTGACACTGGATCCTCTTCTGTATCTGTGGAACATAATGATAAAGTCACTGCCCTTAGTTTTGTGCCTCTACTGCAAGTCTAACCTCAAACGTGGTCCATCACTGCTTCAGTATTGTACTCCGAGCACTCTGAGCCAATCACTGCTCTCACAGTGTACACACTTCTCAATCACTGCACTCACAGTGTACACATTGTCCTATCACTGCACCCACAGTGTACACACTTCTCCATCCCTGATCACACAGTGTACACACTGCTCTCACAGTGTACACACTTCTCCATCACTGCACTCACAGTGTACACACTGCCCTATCACTGCACTCACAGTGTACACACTTCTCCATCACTGCTCTCACAGTGTACACACTTCTCCATCACTGCATTCAGTGTACACACTACTCCATCACTGCACTCACAGTGTACACATTGTCCTATCACTGCACCCACAGTGTACACACTTCTCCATCCCTGATCACACAGTGTACACACTGCTCTCACAGTGTACACACTTCTCCATCACTGCACTCACAGTGTACACATTGTCCCATCACTGCACCACAGTGTACACACTTCTCCATCACTGCACTCACAGTGTACAAACTTCTCCATCACTGCACTCACAGTGTACACACTGCCCCATCACTGCACTCACAGTGTACACACTGCCCCATCACTGCACTCACAGTGTACACACTTCTCCATCACTGCACTCACAGTGTACACATTGTCCCATCACTGCACGCACAGTGTACACACTGCCCCATCACTGCACTCACAGTGTACACACTGCCCCATCACTGCACTCACAGTGTACACACTTCTCCATCACTGCACTCACAGTGTACACATTGTCCCATCACTGCACTCACAGTGTACACACTGCCCCATCACTGCACTCACAGTGTACACACTGCCCCATCACTGCACTCACAGTGTACACACTTCTCCATCACTGCACTCACAGTGTACACATTGTCCCATCACTGCACGCACAGTGTACACACTGCCCCATCACTGCACTCACAGTGTACACACTTCTCCATCACTGCACTCACAGTGTTCACATTATCCCATCACTGCACGCACAGTGTACACACTGCCCCATCACTGCACTCACAGTGTACACACTGCCCTATCACTGCACCCACAGTGTACACACTGTCCCATCACACACTGTCACTGCACTCCTACATACACAGCCCTCACACTGTACTGAGAATATCAGTAGACGTCTCTTCTGTATATACACTTATCTCAGTCACTACATGCCCTCTGTGATCTAACATTTACACTATCATTAGATTGAACCTCCCAACATTTGTCCCACTTTGGAACAAAATATATGAGACACAATAAGGGTTGTAGTAATGGCACACTCAGCGCTTCCCCTAAAAAGACCTTTGAATTGTGTCTCACTGTGATGAGTGTGGACGTATCTGCCAACTTCCCGGCAGTCAGGACGAAGCGGCTCCTGTGCAGTCAAATTGGGATTGTCTGAATCCTAATCTAACACTCATTTCTCTGACCTACTCCCCCATCTCCACACACAGAGCCCTCTCCTCACCTGCAGCAACACTGGCATCCTGAGGGTTAATATCACGGGGTTGGTGTATCGTCCGTTCCTGAATCCTGCCAGACTGCTCACTGCACCTCCACTGCAGGCAGCACTCACCTGGAACTGAAGACGGGACAATCATGGAACACTGACATGTGGGCAAGATAATTGTGCAATCGGCCTTTTACTTAGTAGCAGCTTAAATGGGTGACAAAAATGGGCAATTCTGCTGACAGTAATCCATTACAGTAAACACCCTACATAATATTATAGTATGGTGGGGTCTGGTGACTGGGACCGCCGCGGTTATTTAATAAAACCCAAAACATTTATAATCAATGTATTAGTGTTAATATAAAATGGGCAGCACGGTGGCTTAGTGGTTAGCACTTCTGCCTCACAGCACTGGGGTCATGAGTTAAATTCCTGACCATGGCCTTATCTGTGTGGAGTTTGTATGTTCTCCCTGTGTTTGCGTGGGTTTCCTCTGGGTGCTCCGTTTCTTCCCACACTCCAAAAACATACTGGTAGGTTAATTGGCTGCTATTAAATTGACCCTAGTCTCTCTCTCTGTGTATTAGGGAATTTAGACTGTAAGCCCCAATGGGGCAGGGACTGATGTGAGTGAGTTCTCTGTACAGCGCTGCGGAATCAGTGGCGCTGCATAAATAAATAGTGATGATGATGATGAATATATCACTCTGGGAAGAGCACAAGCCAGGAATGATGGGACAAGCTTGCAATCTCAGGTAAGCGAAATACTCTTGATAGATTCACAAATGGGCAGGTTAATGTCACAGCAAACATAACCGACATGCTATGCTTTGTCATTTAAGCTTTTTGTACTATATCGGCACCACCTTAGATACTGTTTTAAATGGCAGTAGGATGTTGTTTCATCTCTTTCTGATGAAGGAACAAAATACTCCAGCACAATGTACACATATACAAAATTACAACTTCAACACAATTACAAACAGTTCATGTTAAACTGGTACTGAAACATTAGGCAGCAAGAGTTAATATTCAGCAAGCGTCTGTATAAATGGGGGGCGTCCTCACCAGTCACTGATTGTACTTCCTTGCAGTGGGGGATGAGAGGTGGCTGGGTATCGGGACACAGGGGCACACAGTCTATACTGCCATCCTCACACTTGCAGGAACTGTCGCACGCAATTCGGAATTCTTGTCCATGTAGAATCTCGCTGCCATTCTGAAAGCAGGAGCGACGTTCCTCAAGGACTACGGGAGAGAGAAAAAGATAATATTCAAATTTAAGATAGAGAAATGAAATAAGGACAAACTAGTTAGAATTGATGCAACACTGTAAAAAATTTGCATATGCCAGAAAAAAATATGATGATAATGACTTTAGTTTGGGGTCTAATCCTAGTTGTATACTGTACCCATAAACCATAGTGGGACTGGCCGAATGCTGAGCAGCACTAATATTCAGTACAATGCAGCCTATCAATCACTAGACGTCACACTGTGGGTCTGATTTAGAGTTAAAATTTTACGTGATTGCAAAAATGTGTACGCAGAGCGTTAAATCTAATCTAGCGTACGTGGAAACGTCCAGCATAAAAATGAAGAAACTTGCTACAGGATGTACAAAGCTACACTTCCTAAAAGGGTTATTTTAAAGGTATGTCTAAGTCAAAATCGTACACATCTCTATGGTTGACTAACGTCTCCCCATCCTTACTCTAATGAACTTACACGTGAACAACGCTCACCACCTCTCCCAGCGCAACTTGGAGAAGGTCTAAGATAAACTCACATGCACATTGCGAAAAATTTTACACCCATGGCGTAAATGGATTTGCCTCTGACTCTAAAACAGCCCCGTGTGTGACAGTATTCTAATGAATATGGTTTCTGCTGACTAAATTGCAGCCTTCAGAGAAACCCACATAAATATCCTTCATTATCCCTATGATTCTGCCATCATTAGGCATGGACACTGAAGGGTTGCCAATGTAAAGTATAACATCATCCTCACAACAGTGCCACCTAGTGATGACATTATCATGAACTATGAGAAACCATTGCTGGTCATTATCAAGCAATAACATTCCATCAACACTCGGATATGGGAGTTGTCTCTTGTTTCAGCTGACAGAGATAAAGAAAGTCTTTTTTTTTTTTTATAATAAATAAGTATTAACATAGACAACATATACATAGGTGAAATGTGTGTGTGTGTGTGTGTGTGTTGGGGTCCACCTTCATGTGACTTTCCAATTTCCACTTCGACCACTACTTGGGATACAATATAAATGTACCATGATCTGTGCTTGGGATGCACTTGCATCCAGAAAGCAGCTTTATATCCCATTAAAGAACAAAGAGGAAGCAATTTCTTTCCCTGTTGTCTTCATTACATGACTAACAATTCCAGAATGGATACAAAGTGCAACCTAAAACAATGGAAGTGAAAACCATTTCGGAGCCCGGTAAACACACAGCTTTAAGATCACCCACCCTGGCACACTCCTTGCTGCCTGTCAGGGTCCCTCCGGTAGTCACAGGTCAGGTTCTTGGTGCGGTCACATGGTCTGAGTCCATTGCACTGAGCACCAAGGTCCTGCATACAGACTTCGCATCCGCACCCACAAGTGTCCTGCACCCTGGGCGTCGCCGGAGGACATGGAGGGGTGTCAGGGCAGCTGCAAATTTCTGGACATCCCTGAAGGAGAAAAACAAGAACCCCACTTTTATCACCATTCAGGAGGGAGAGGAGCATAGGACATAAAAGACAGACTACCCAGAAAACCAAATCTTACCAGCCTCTCTCCTGTTGTACAAGACACAAATATTAAAATAAAGCCGACTCCAGTATATGATGCCATATCGAGGAATTACAGCAAATGCCCCAATGTATTTCCCATGAGATGTGGCCAGTATATATATATAAGGTAAGGTGGCACAATCTCATTGGCCAGCCAGGCACTTGTGTCATGATGTACAGAACTTTGTGGCTCAGAATTTAGAACTGTGCCATGAATATATATAGGATGTCTGCACTCTGAGATAGTGGTTTGAGTGAGACAGGAGGATAATGTTGAGATCTTTTTTTAGGAGCTGTTGTTTTAAGTGTTCCTGCACTTTCTGATGACTAATGATGCTCAGACTGCCACAAACCTTTTAAAAACCTATTAAAGAAACAGCTGCAGTACCCTCTGCTAGTCAATAGGGGGCAGTGTGTTTTGCTATCGGTAGAAAATACACACAAACACACATTTTGGTGCATGAACCAGTATTCGCAAAAATGTGGTCTATTGATATATTGGTAACGGTGCCTCATGAATATTAGTCTTGCCGCGATATCTCTGGATCCTAGTGAATGGATAGGCTGCCTTCTCAGGAATATTGGTCCAGTTTACAAAATGGCTGCCTCCGTTGTGCGTGGGTGGACAGGCGAACTATTAATTGGTGACAACTCTTTCTCCATATTTAATGACAGTAGTTTCACAAGGCGTCTTCTTTTCTAGGGGGAAAGGTGCCATGTGAGGAAAAAAAGAAAACAGTGTTGATACACCCTTCTACATTTTGTGCAGGTAAATGTTTATGTAAGTTTTAGTATCTATTAGATGCTTGCTCACTCTCCCGAAGAGTCCGGGAGACTTCATGGCCTTCCTCCCGCATGGGAGCCTCCATGACGAGATTCACGGTGAATCGTGTCATTTTGACCCTGCGCAAAATGACACTTTATAGTCATTTCGTCACAGGGGCCAAAATGACGCAATTCGCTGCGCCCTGCAACCAAATATGATCTACTCTTATATACACAGTATAATTCATTTCTGTTGTTTTTCATAATAAAGTTATTCTCATTGTCTGTTCTTGTTGCGTATGGGTGGATGTACAGCTTGATCTGTATGCTGGATATAATAATTAACAGCTATGTATATGGTGCCTACATATTATATCATAGGCAAACCGAGGGGGTGGGGGGTCCTAGTTCCTGGAAACTCCCCTCCAAGCCTGGGGCACTGTGTAATTGAGGTTGCGGGACCCTGCCCAGCTTCACACGGCTCTGCTTGAAAAGGGAGAGCTGTGTGCACCTAACAGTAGTGCATGCAGCATTGCCCATGTATATTATGGGGATAGGAAGAGTTGGAGAGCAGCCAAGCACTGTCTAAAATTATAGCTACGCCCCCATGCATGCTGGTTACGCCCACTGGTGGCGTGGTGTGGAAACCCCCTCTACAAATCCTGCGTTTGCCCCAGCATATTATACACAGTGCATTTGGAGAGTGGGAGAAAACCAGCACAAACACAGGGAGAACATACAAACTCCACACACACAGAGCCCTGGCCAGGTTCAAACCCATGACCTAGCGCTGTCCCGTAGCAATGTTAACCACTGTGCTGCATTGTTCTCATTTTACCGTATGAGAAAATTCACAGTGATTGTTGTTTACGCTAAGTAGAATTTCTCAATACTTGATGTCATTTTATGTGTATAAAACAACTGCGCAGAACCTGTTCTCTTGTTCTGTGGGCTGGATATCATTCTCAGTATCTCTTACTTTCTGTATAGATACATATTCGTTTTCTCTTTTAAGCTCTCTATTTTTTGAACTGTATCCAACGTAATAATAAGTTGTAAATTTTTGAATAACAACAATAGCAAATGAAATAGTTCAAATACCAAACATAACAGATAAAACCACAATATAGCTGCTAAAAAACCCATTAGTGAAGAACAAAACATTAAACAGAATAAAAACCAAGATGTAGAGTTTTTTAATTATGTTTAGGAGGGTCGACTTGATGGTAAGAAGAGAGGAACGTAGGAGAGGTAAACGGCAGGGAGTTATTAGGGTAAAGTAATTCATAGGGTAAGAATATGCTGATAGCTTTATCTTGGTCAGCCTTGGTAGATAGCTCACGGGTAACTCTGGTACAATGATGTTGCCTACCCATTACTTGAGTTCCAATTTGGAATGCTAAGAAACAATGTGATTGAGTTGGGCGGCAAACTAGTCGTTCAGAAGCAAAGGAAGCCCAAGACCTCCGTTGTTTGCTGATTTTGGTATTGTTACATTTTCAATGATGAATTAAATATCTCAGTATCTGATTTTTGTTATGTATTTGTGTACAACATAACTGGCCATCAGGGAATTCTGGCAAATGCAAGAATGGCCGTTCCCCACATGGCTGGTCGTGTCGAGGAGCCTCTGCTGATGCAAGTGCTGTGGCTGCTGCAGCTACTAGTGGGCCACGAACAGCCCCCGTGTCCTCTCTTGTGACCTCAGCAACCCCAATCATTGCAAAGGGAAGGTGGAATGTGATGTGGAACAAACAGAGGTGATTATTTGCACCACTTACATTAACCTCAATAACTGAAATCACTAAATGGCAGAGTGACCTGGAGCAAGTCATCCCCTCGCCAGCCCAAACTGGGGGGAGAGACTCCACCGTACAGTCACAGATGTGGGCTGTTGTGGTTTGTATGCCAGGGAAGCCTTTCAGTTCTATGATACGACCTCCCAGGATGATTATACATTGTGCTCCAATGCACGTAAGATACAGAGAAATACATCTTCAGTACAACCTCCTAATGAGGTGCGTCGGGGCCCTGCCCAGCTACAATTCTCGTTTACTTTACTTATATTTAGCAATAATTCCTCTGGTTTATTTGTGTAAAAACCATACAGGATGAGATACTAGAAATAAACAGTCACCTCCCTTTTATAAAGGCCATGGGAAATATGTTATTCACTGATATAACAAAGTCATGTGCACAGTCTGTGTATATATATATATATAATATTCATGTGTGAGTAGTGCTGTCACTCCTGTGGATTATAACTGTATATTTGGTGAGTAGTGATGTCACAGGACTCATAGCGAAGTTGTTCCGTGACGACTGTATAATATGTGTGGGCAGGAATATTACACCTGGATATGAGGATGACCTGCGACTTGCTTAGGCGAAACTTGTGCATTATTGTATTATCCACCGGGTTTCCAGCGTTAATGAATATACCCTTAAAAAACACATGTATAATTTGGTGTTTATCATTTAGATAGAGGAGAGGGGAATGTGTCAGGGAACAGGATCTGAGGGTAAGGGGCTGTGTGCCAGGGGAGAGGGGAGGTAGAGAGCAGGGAGCTGCAGTCAGAGGACAGATATATATATTATAAAAGATCATTTTTCCCCTTTATATATGCTGCCCCCGACCTGCGAGGTTATTCGGAGGTGTCTTTGTATTAATATGCTTCTTGCTCACTATGTCGGTTATGAGTCATTTGCGTCGGGTCTCTTAACGGATCACGTTGAGCGGTGTCCTATGAGGATTTATTATTTTCGGTACCCATTGGAATGGCTGCCAGGGAGAGCCTACAGGTGCCAACGTGGAACTAGGTGGGTAAATAAAGAGGCATAAAAGGATATGCAGGGTGCATTTATTTAGAATAAATATATTTTTATCCACGGTGACTGTGGTTTCCTTAAAAAAAATATTTTTTACGTGCAATACAGATCCTAGCAGGTCCAGGGGCTAGATGTATCAATGTACAGATTGATACATTTACCCCCTAGGATTCTAGTGCATGCTGGCACTTGTAGTACTACAAGTGCCGGCATTCCCCATACACTTTATGGTGGCCAGGGCATGCTGGGATCAATAGTGGAAAGATGATTTTATATAATTTTAAATGTATTTATTACTCCATTCTCATCGCACCCACTATCAGTGCGGGGGTGTTTTTTTAGGGGGGGGGGGTCATATTCCTTACACCCCCCTAGGGAATTCAGCCCCGCATTGACTGGACTAATGCTGGTTCTCACTATAGCAGGGGGACCTCCAGCTATAGTGTCCACAGCCCTGGCTGGCATAGCCTAGTGCTGGTATTGGCATTTTCAGGTGGACCCCATGCTTTTTGGTCCCACCTCCCCCGATTTTGAAGGTGCCAACCTAGGCAGGAGCGCTAGTGCTGGTTTGGTTTGGTTTTCTTTTGTGTGGGCATATAATTATATATATTTATGTTTTTTGTCTCTCTTTTTTCCGCCCGGTACCGCAAGATACGTTTTCAGCATATTATATGTTGATATCTTGCTCAAATGTACACACGGAGCCGGATTCATTAAGGAAAGTAAAGCAAGAAAATGAGTAACTTTGCACCATGGCAAAACCATGTTGTAATGCGAGTAGGGATGTGCACCGGCGACTTTTGAGGTCTCGTGTTTTGTGTTTTGGATCCGGATTTTCGTTATTTTTGAGGTTCGGATTTGTCTCGCAAAACACTTGACGAAAGGTCTCGGTTCGGATTTAAGGTATTGGATTCGGATTTTTTTTGAAAAAAACATAAAAAGTTTAAAAATCAAGTTTTTGGGCTTATTTTCACTCCTAGGCTATTATTAACCTCAATAACATTCAATAACAAGCATTTCCACTAATTTACAGTGTATTCTGAACACCTCACAATATAGTTATTAGTCCAAAACGTTGCAACAAGGTATCTTTCTGGACTGCGTAGAGGAGTGGGTCACCACAATATATATTAAAAACCCTGAACTTTTATGATTCGCACCAATAATTGTACCTGGACTGCGTAGAGGAGTGGGTCACCACAATATATTAAAAACCCTGAACTTTTATGAATCGCACCAATAAATGTACCTGGACTGCGTAGAGGAGTGGGTCACCACAATATATATAATAAGAAAACCATCAACTGGTTTGATTCGCACCAATAAATGTACCTGGACTGCGTAGAGGAGTGGGTCACCACAATATATTAAAAACCCTGAACTTTTATGAATCGCACCAATAAATGTACCTGGACTGCGTAGAGGAGTGGGTCACCACAATATATATAATAAGAAAACCATCAACTTGTTTGATTCGCACCAATAAATGTACCTGGACTGCGTAGAGGAGTGGGTCACCACAATATCTTAAAAACCCTGAACTTTTATGAATCGCACCAATAAATGTACCTGGACTGCGTAGAGGAGTGGGTCACCACAATATATATAATAAGAAAACCATCAACTTGTTTGATTCGCACCAATAAATGTACCTGGACTGCGTAGAGGAGTGGGTCACCACAATATATTAAAAACCCTGAACTTTTATGAATCGCACCAATAAATGTACCTGGACTGCGTAGAGGAGTGGGTCACCACAATATATATAATAAGAAAACCATCAACTGGTTTGATTCGCACCAATAAATGTACCTGGACTGCGTAGAGGAGTGGGTCACCACAATATATATAATAAGAAAACCATCAACTTGTTTGATTCGCACCAATAAATGTACCTGGACTGCGTAGAGGAGTGGGCACTGGGCACCACAATAAAATATATAAAAAACCTTCAACAGGTCTGCATTACACTACACATACGGCTGCTCCTCCATCCTCTCCATCATATACATGTTGGAGTTTTAGCATGTGACAACCTCTTGTTTTTGATAATGTCAGTGCATTTTGAATATTTTTCAATTTGCCCCACACCACTGAATGTACTTTATCTATGATACGCATCTATCTATCTTGACTGCGTAGTGTGGTGGCCCCGGTACACAATTTGGTACCGAGGCCACAATATAATTAAAAAACCCTCCACGTGTCGGAATTCCACCAAACAAGTATCTGGACTGCATAGTGGGGTGGCCCCGGTACCCAATTTGATACCGGGGCCACAATACCTCCTCAAAACATGCTCCAGACAATTCGTCATTGACAGACCCCAGACAGACAGGGTCGTAGTGTTACTGTTTGACTTTGTAAACCCAAAAAAATGTCCCTGTTGCACTTGCACATAGTCGTGCAATCAAGACTGACTTTTTCATTTAAAGGCACGATCTTTCAAGTGTCAGAAAGAGAGAGAAGACACAGGAGAGGAGAGTTGTAGCTGGGGACCTGGGGTGGAAGCTCCCAGGCTCCCCCAGCATTGCCTGGAAGTCTGAGCGTGGTGACTGAGCCAGGGCAAGGAATGTGTGCCCTGGATGAGGGGGAGAACTCCATGCCACTATAGTGAACCCAAGAGAGAGGGGGACACTGCACATGGAAGAGGCCCTGGAGTGAGGGCTGCTACAAGAGGCATGGTAGCTGTAGTGTCAGATCCTGAGGCTGAGAGTACACAGAGTGACGTGTCAGAGCACAGGAGACATTATCCCCGCAGAGGAGGGATGAGCTGCAGTTGAGAGGTCTGCTGTTGAAATAGGACATGCACACTTTAACAAACCAATCATTTCAGCGACAGGGCCTACCAAACAACTTTGACTGAAATGATTGGTTTGTTTGGGCCCCCACACCAAAAAAGCTATTCATCTCTCCCTGTACAGACTAAACAGGCTCTACTGAGGCAAGATGTCGTCCTCATCCTCAACCTCTGATTCCTCTCCCCCTACAGTGTCTACTTCCTCCTCATCACACATTATCAATTCGTCCCCGCTGGACTCCACAACCACAGGTCCCTCTGTAGTATCTGGAGGGCAGTGCTGTACTTCATTGAGGAATTGATTATTCATTTTTATAAACATCATTTTTTCAACGTTGTGAGGAAGCAACCTCCTTCGCCGCTCACTGACCAGGTTCCCCGCTGCACTAAAAACTCTTTCCGAGTACACACTGGAGGGGGGACAACTCAGGTAAAATAGAGCCAGTTTGTACAGGGGCTTCCAAACTGCCTTTTTTTCCTGCCAGTAACAATATGGACTGTCTGACATGTCTACTTGGATGGTGTCAGCAAAGTAATCATCCACAATTTTTTCTATTGTGACAGCATCCAATGCAGCGAGAGTAGACATGTCTGCAATGGTTGGCAGGTCCTTCAGTCCGGACCAGATGTTATCAGCATCCCCGCCAGTGCCTCTTTTGGGAAAACTGAGCTTTTTCCTCGCAGCCATAGATGTGGAAGAAAATGAGGGTGGAGCTGTTGGCATGTCACGGTCCTCTTCAGAGGACAATCTCCTGACCAGCAGGTCTTTGCACCGCTGTAGATTTGTGTCCGCCGGAAACAGAGACACAACATACGCTTTAAACCGAGGATCGAGCACGGTGGCCAGAATGTATTCCTCTGACTTTAAAAGAGTGACCACCCTCGGATCCTGGCAAAGCGTACGAAGGGCTACATCCACAAGAGCTACATGCTTGCTGTAATCGCAATGGCTTACCAGCTCCTCCCTCACTTTCTCCAGCTGCTTCTGCAACAGCCTGATCAGGGGAATGACCTGACTCAAGCTGGCAGTGTCGGAACTGACTTCTCGTGTGGCAAGTTCAAATGGCTGCAGAACCTTGCACAACACGGAAATCAGTCTCCACTGCGCTTGACTCAGGCGCATCCCCACTCCTTTGCCTATGTCGTAGGTGGCTGTGTAGGCCTGAATGGCCTTTTGCTGCTCCTCCATCCTCTGCAGCATATAGAGGGTGGAGTTCCAGCGCGTCACAACCTCTTGTTTGAGGTGATGGCAGGGCAGGTTCAAGCTTTTCTGATGTGCCTCTAGTCTGCGGTAGGCACTGGCTGAATGCCGAAAGTGTCCAGCAATTTTGCGGGCCACCGCAAGCATCTCCTGCACACCCCTGTCACTCTTGAGGTAATGCTGCACCACCAAATTAATGGTGTGGGCAAAACATGGGACGTGCTGGAAATTGCCCATATTTAATGCCCGCACAATGTTACTGGCATTGTCTGACACCACAAATCCCCATGAGAGTCTAAGTGGGGTAAGCCACTGGGAGATAATTTCCCTCATTTTCTCTAATATGTTGGCAGCGTTGTGCCTCTTATTAAAGCCTGTAATGCACAATGTTGCCTGCCTTTGCATGAGCAGCCATTTTGTAGATGCTGCTACTGATGCAGCTGTTGCTGTTGCTGCGGAAGGGGATGCATCTACCCAGTGGGCTGTCACAGTCATATAGTCCTTCGTTTGCCCAGAACCACTTGTCCACATGTCCGTGGTTAAGTGGACAGTGGGTACAACCGCATTTTTAAGAGCACTGAGGACACTTGATCGTACTTCTCTGTACATTTTTGGTATCGCCTGCCTAGTGAAGTGGAATCTCGAGGGGATTTGGTACCGGGGACACAATACCTCCATCAACCCTCTAAATCCCACTCCACTGATGGCGGACACCGGGCGCACGTCTAACACCAACATTGCAGTTACAGCCGCAGTTATACGCTTTGCAATAGGGTGACTACTATCGTATTTGGTGGTCATGGCAAACGACTGTTGGACGGTCAATTGTTTGGTGAAAGACTTAGCGGTCTTACGACTTCCCCTCTGGGAAGATGACCGACTAACAGCAGCAACAGCAGCAGTGGCAGTAGTAGGCGTACCGCTGCAGGATTCCTCGGATGAATCCCGTATTGAGGAGGACTCAGTCTGGCTGGTGACTTGGGCTGCAGGACTGAATCTGATGGAGATTGTGGAGGAAGTTGACGAGGAGGGTGTTGCTGGTGTGTATCCAACTGGACCACGGGATTTAGGTGTCCCTGTACCGATGAGGGTCCTAGCCCCAGTTCCTGAACTAACCACTGAACTATGAAGGTTATTCAGGTGACGTATAAGGGAGGATGTTCCTAGGTGGGCAAGATCCTTACCCCTGCTTATTTGAGCTTTACATAAGCTACATATTGCCATACATTGGTTGTCTGGATTTGGATAAAAATAACTCCAGACCGAAGAGGTGCATTTTTTGGTCTTCTGACCAGGCATGACGATGGGCTTTTTCATCCCATGGACATCAGCTGTTTCCCCCCCTGGTGCCTCATTTACAATAACCACATCACCATCCTCATCATCAAGTTCCTCCACAGCGCCAGCTACATCATCAATAGCCTCCTCCCGAGCCACCTCTTCCCGTACAGTGATGGGAAGGTCAGGCTTGACAACCACCAACACGCTTGGACTCGCCTTGGGGATTTGTGATAATTTCTCTTTAGAAGGCAGAGTTGTTTGCTGTTTTGTTGCTGACAGCATAACTCTCTTCAATTTTTTGTAGGGGGGGGGAGGAGGAGGAGGGCTAAGATCCGTGGGTGAAGCTGAACCACTAGTCATGAACACGGGCCAGGGCCTAAGCCGTTCCTTGCCACTCCGTGTCGTAAATGGCATATTGGCAACTTTACGTTTCTCCTCAGATGATTTTAAGTTTCTCTTTTTGCTACTTTTTCTTAACTTGGGCTTTTTGGATTTTACATGCCCGGTACTACGAGATTGGGCATCGGGCTTGGAAGACGACGTTGATGGCATTTCATCGTCTATGTCATGACTAGTGGCAGCAGCTTCAGCATTAGGAGGAAGTGGGTCTTGATCTTTCCCTACTTTATCCTCCAAATTTTTGGTCTCCATTATATGTAGCACAAGATACTGCAGAATGTGTGAACTTGGTAATATTGCAGTACCAATGGACTTATAATGCTGGATTGGTTTTGCAAATTTGGTTATAATTATTATATATATTTTTTTTTTTTTAAATTTTTTATTTTTTTTTACTTTTTTTTTATTTTTTACAAACTTGGGAATAATGGGGAAATAACTATGCCCTTAGAAGCACAGAGCACAGGACACAGCACCACTGGACTGAACAGGACACGGCACAGGACCCAGCAGCACTACGGAACTCAGCAGGACAGAGCACAGGACACAGCACCACTGGACTGATACTGCAGAATGTGTAAACTTTGTAATATTGCAGTACCACTGGACTTTTACTGCTGAATGTGTGAACTTGGTAATATTGCAGTACCAATGGACTTATAATGCTGGATTGGTTTTGCAAATTTGGTTATAATTATTATATATATTTTTTTTTTTTTTAATTTTTTATTTTTTTTTACTTTTTTTTTATTTTTTACAAACTTGGGAATAATGGGGAAATAACTATGCCCTTAGAAGCACAGAGCACAGGACACAGCACCACTGGACTGAACAGGACACGGCACAGGACCCAGCAGCACTACGGAACTCAGCAGGACAGAGCACAGGACACAGCACCACTGGACTGATACTGCAGAATGTGTAAACTTTGTAATATTGCAGTACCACTGGACTTTTACTGCTGAATGTGTGAACTTGGTAATATTGCAGTACCAATGGACTTATAATGCTGGATTGGTTTTGCAAATTTGGTTATAATTATTATATATTTTTTTTTTTTTTTAATTTTTTTATTTTTTTTTACTTTTTTTTTATTTTTTACAAACTTGGGAATAATGGGGAAATAACTATGCCCTTAGAAGCACAGAGCACAGGACACAGCACCACTGGACTGAACAGGACACGGCACAGGACCCAGCAGCACTACGGAACTCAGCAGGACAGAGCACAGGACACAGCACCACTGGACTGATACTGCAGAATGTGTAAACTTTGTAATATTGCAGTACCACTGGACTTTTACTGCTGAATGTGTGAACTTGGTAATATTGCAGTACCAATGGGCTTATACTGCAGGATTGGTTGTGAAAATTTTGTGGTAATTAAAAAATATTAAAGTAGTTTTTGGTATTTTATAAAAAAAACTTTTTTTTATTTTTTTAAACACAGGGGAATATTGGGGAAATAACTATGCCCTTAGAAGCACAGAGCACAGGACACAGCACCACTGGACTGAACAGGACACAGCACAGGACCCAGCAGCACCACTGACCTCAGAAGGACAGAGCACAGCACACAGCACCACTGGACTGATACTGCAGAACACAGCACAGCACAGCACAGCACAGCACTAAACAGCACAGCACTAAACAGCACAGAACTAAACAGCACAGAACTAAACAGCACAGAACTAAACAGCACAGAGGACCACCTAACACACCCTCCCTCTACCCTGATCAATGCCCGAGTGAAGATGGCGGCGACTAGCGGGGAATTTATAGGATCCGAGTATCGCGAGATCCGACAACGGGATTATGAGTCAGAGCCTCAGTTTCACTTTTGAATTTGGCGCCAATACCCGGATCTGTCTCGGATCCGACTCGGATCCGCAACGTTCGGGTGGGCTCGGATTTCAGAAATCCGAGCGCGCTCATCCCTAAATGCGAGGGGTGCAAATTAGTTTATTATCTTGCACATAAGGAAAATACTGGCTGCTTTTTCATTTAGGAAACAAATACTTGCTTTATTTTTACACTGACATTTGAAGTTAATCTAGGACATGCCCTACCCCAATTATAAATGTGTCTCCACATTTTAAATTTAAAATGCAACATGGTTTTGCTAAGGTTCAAAGTTACTCTTTTTTTTTGCATTACTTTTCTTAATGAATCAGGCCCAATGTGCTTACTATGTAGACATGTAGGTAATCTTAATACATATGTAACTGTGCATACTACGCAAAGTGTCTAGTTTTCACGGCTGTAACTTACACCTATGTTTTCAGCATAAATTGCACCCAACTCTGCATAGGCCCAGGAACCAGAAACATGGACATTTGGAGGTATGCTTACCTACCCTCCAGAACAGTCTGGGTTTGCAGTGGACAGTCCAGATTTTCTGGATCAAAAGGGGCGTGTCCACTGTGATTTGGGGGCGTGGCTAGGATGTTCGAGACTGTTGCCTGGGCAAATTGGAAATAATTTTATATTGCTTAACGATTAGGTTACCTGCTTCAGCTGTTCATATGCAAGCATGTAACATGCATGTGATCTAATGACAGTGAAACCATATTACATGTGCATCTGGATTTACATTATTATCATTAACACTACTGAAAGTTAATTATTGTGTTTAAATTACGCACCCCCCGAACTGTTCTCGTATAATGCAGGTTGGAACGTAAAATTAATCATCTGATTGGTTGCTATAGGTAACACCACTTATCCAGTGCACTATTCTTCAGTAAAGTCCCCAAATGCATTTAATTTAGTCCAGTTCAATTGGAGAATCAGTGGAGAGGCAATCTTAGAGCAAAGGCTGACAGGACACATGTTAGCAGATGGGGACAAACTTAAAATAGCTGCTGATCTGTGTTTCAGGTTCTGTAAGATCCTGCTGAAAACTAGAGCAGGCTTATTAAGCAATGAGGATTTAATAAGAGAAGCCACACCCGTGTGTCAGCCTGGAAGGGTTATAAGGGTAATTAGACAATGGCTTCTTGTGCTGATCTGCATGTGGTGGTAGGTAATGGGGGGAGTGTTGGTAGAACTGGTTAATGTCTTGTCCATTGTTGTAGCGCTCTGTTTGGTTATGTATACAGGGGTACCTGATGGCATTTTATATAGCCCAAGACAGATGTATTTTTATTTACTTCTATCCTCCTGTAGACTAGTCTCTATCTGACCACCATCAATGTTCAGCTATATCTTAAGGAGGCGTAGAGACACCCGGTGGATTACAATGTAATGTGTTGGTGTGATTGATGATTTCCTGGTCACTTTGACCAACACACTAATATTGGGACTGTTAACCTGTAGTGCTGCTGATGTGTGTTTATATAGCACCAGGATACTCTATAGTGTTTTACAATTGGTGATAAACTGTAATAAAACCATCCTGGATATAGCAGACAGGGGTAAGGGAGCCTGGACTGCAAGCTTGTAATCTATAGGGAAATAGGAGTATGATACAAGAGGGTAAGTGCCTCTTCTTGCATATTGGTGTAGTTATGGGGTAGAGTGCTTAGCGGGGCTATGTGATCCAGTCAGGGGGTCTTTGAATACAGGAGAATAAATGTGTGAGCTGTGTAGTGTGGGGTACAATAGCCGGGAGGGGGTGTTAGGGGTGAGGCCTAGGCGGTGAGCTTGAGGGGTAGGGTTTATTTTGTGTAATTACAACATGTGTGGACAGTCTTACAATGTTTGGTGGAGGTGCCCTGGGTGATGTTACCAGATGAGATCTGGCTGTTTTGGTTCAAAATGACAGAGACCAATTTTATAACATTAGTTGTGCCACAACCTGTATTTAAAAGCGTAGACTATGAACAGAGTCCATATTACCCCAGTGGCAGAATTAAGGATATCTGTTTTGCAGGTATAAAATTGTGGAATTTGGTGTTCTGTACTTGTGTAGAATATTAGCAATGTTTATTGAAAGGTGTGGACTGGTATATTATCTGTATCCTGTGTATTGGGTTAATGCTACCTGTGTACTAGTGGCCTGCCTTTCCTGTATTAGGAGAAGGAGGGTGTACTAGTGGCCTGCCTTTCCTGTATTAGGAGAAGGAGGGTGGCCTGTGGCCTGCCTTTCCTGTATTAGGAGAAGGAGGGTGGCCTGTGGCCTGCCTTTCCTGTATTAGGAGAAGGAGGGTGGCCTGTGGCCTGCCTTTCCTGTATTAGGAGAAGGAGGGTGGCCTGTGGCCTGCCTTTCCTGTATTAGCAGAAGGAGGGTGGCCTGTGGCCTGCCTTTCCTGTATTAGCAGAAGGAGGGTGGCCTGTGGCCTGCCTTTCCTGTATTAGGAGAAGGAGGGTGGCCTGTGGCCTGCCTTTCCTGTATTAGGAGAAGGAGGGTGGCCTGTGGCCTGCCTTTCCTGTATTAGGAGAAGGAGGGTGGC
Organism: Mixophyes fleayi; assembly: GCF_038048845.1. Lineage (NCBI taxonomy): Eukaryota > Metazoa > Chordata > Amphibia > Anura > Limnodynastidae > Mixophyes > Mixophyes fleayi. The sequence goes on from NC_134410.1 coordinate 16,278,582, forward strand.
CTGTGGCCTGCCTTTCCTGTATTAGGAGAAGGAGGGTGGCCTGTGGCCTGCCTTTCCTGTATTAGGAGAAGGAGGGTGGCCTGTGGCCTGCCTTTCCTGTATTAGGAGAAGGAGGGTGGCCTGTGGCCTGCCTTTCCTGTATTAGGAGAAGGAGGGTGGCCTGTGGCCTGCCTTTCCTGTATTAGGAGAAGGAGGGTGGCCTGTGGCCTGCCTTTCCTGTATTAGGAGAAGGAGGGTGGCCTGTGGCCTGCCTTTCCTGTATTAGGAGAAGGAGGGTGGCCTGTGGCCTGCCTTTCCTGTATTAGGAGAAGGAGGGTGGCCTGTGGCCTGCCTTTCCTGTATTAGGAGAAGGAGGGTGGCACGTGGCCTGCCTTTCCTGTATTAGGAGAAGGAGGGTGGCACGTGGCCTGCCTTTCCTGTATTAGGAGAAGGAGGGTGGCACGTGGCCTGCCTTTCCTGTATTAGAAGAAGGAGGGTGGCACGTGGCCTGTATCCTGGGTGTTATGTAGAAGTGCCCTGTGTATTAGTGGAATATGACTGGTAAATGGCCTGCTTTCTGTGTATTCTGGGGAGGTGAGTTTTATACTGCCTGTGTATTAGGGGAGATGAGTGGTATACTCCGTATATTATGGAGGGGCGAGTGCTATATTCCCTATATCCTGTGTATTAGGGGAGGTGAATGGTATACTCCCTGTATCCTGTGTATTATGGAAACTACAGTGGCATGCTCCCTGTGTATTAGGGGAGGCGAGTGGCATGCTCCCTGTGTATTAGGGGAGGCGAGTGGCATGCTCCCTGTGTATTAGGGGAGGCGAGTGGCATGCTCCCTGTGTATTAGGGGAGGCGAGTGGCATGCTCCCTGTGTATTAGGGGAGGCGAGTGGCATGCTCCCTGTGTATTAGGGGAGGCGAGTGGCATGCTCCCTGTATCCTGTGTATTATGGAAACTACAGTGGCATGCTCCCTGTGTATTAGGGGAGGCGAGTGGCATGCTCCCTGTATCCTGTGTATTATGGAAACTACAGTGGCATGCTCCCTGTGTATTAGGGGAGGCGAGTGGCATGCTCCCTGTGTATTCAGAGGACGAGACGGTCCTTGTCCTGTGTCTGTCAGAATGGGGAGCGGTGTATAATCTGCTTTGGGCGTATAGTTTTGCCTCTGGATTTCCAGTGCTGTCTCTGTAGGAGGAGAGAGCATGAAGCTGCTAGTGAGGGAGGGGGGAGCGATGCAGAGAGAGGGGAGGGATGAAGGGGGAGATGGAGAGAGGGGAGGGATAAGGGGGAGGCAGCAGGAACGTTTTGGACTGGGTGACCCCCAGGGTTCTGCGGTTTGGGGACAAGGGACAAGGACTTGTCACGTGCCTGTGGTGAGATAGATATACATATATATATTTGTTTTCCTCTTCCCTCCCTCATCCATGTCTCAGGCCCTGGTCTTCCTGCCTCACCCTGCTTCTCTCCTCCCTGCAGCCTGGCACATTCCTCCTCTCCCCTGTGGTACTCTCTGCTCTGTGTGTGATGCTGTGCCCCCTCCACCCTGTGACTGGGTCTCATTGCCCATGTGCCCGTCCTGCCCTACACTCTCTCCTCAAAATCCCTTCACTGTCTGTCCTGTTAAATGGTAAAAACAAAAGGCCAGATGTGTGTGAGATCCCTGTGACCCGGAGGGGCCCTAACGTAGATTGTAAACTGGTGGGTTCAGGACCACTTTCCTCTTTCCATTAATGTTTGTAACACTATCCCCCTAAATACCCAGCTCTATAATGTGCTGGTGTTTTAATAGTAGAATCCTATTAGTTTAACCCTGTCAGCACCAGATAATGTGAGAGTGCTTAATTCACCTTTTCAGCATTAGGTGGGAGATGCCTTACTTAACCCTTTAATATCAGGGGTACCAGGAGGATAGCCCAGGGCTAATATGTGTAATATTGGGAAGGGGGGGGGGGGGGGAGGCCGAATCCTCATTTAGCCGTCTATAGCTCTTCATTTAACTTATCCCTGTCTCAGACTTCATCACTAAGTGACGTGGAGGACATTAACCCCTTCAGCTCTGGGTGGATTCACAATGCTCTGGCTTAACTGTTTCAGTGCTAGTGGGAAAGCAACGAGGCGGCACCGTTATAGCTGGAGGCGAAACCGAGACATTTCGTCTCTTCCTGGACAGGGAAATCCCAGCTGTGACTTAACCCCTTCAGTTCTAGCTGTGGGAAAGAACATTATAAACATGACTTGGATTTGCCATGTTGGCCAAAGCCTATACTGAAGGCCTGAAAACCAGACCATCCTCTGTAGGCCCCCCACCAGATATGGACAATACATTACTGCCCCCTAGGACTGATGAGTGGAGCATGGTACAATCCCAAAGCTACTAGTGAAAGCATGCTGCCGTTAGGGATAGCTACTGCCTCTCCAAGTGGTGCCACGGATTTATTTTGACTTTGTGCTACACATAGCTGCTGTATGTGTAGATTCAGAAAATAGTTGTCATTCCTTTTCTTCCAGGATGTGAAGTCAGGAAGGAAACGGGAGGCTCGAGAAAGAGAGAGGAACTTATCCAGGCAGGAGACCAGGGAGAAGAAGAGGAACGGGCCACTATCTCCACTCTGTTTGAGGCCATAAGGGCTACAGACCTTGGTACCCCTTCCTGGGGCGTAAGAAATGACTGGTAAATACACACACGCTGTGGTGAGAGGGGTGCCCTCCTCTCTGGCACAGGAAGGAGATGGGCAGGTGGACCTTGCAAGGGCTCAGAGAGAGAGTGGGGTCTTCTGTGGCATCTTGAGGCAGAAGTTGGGACTTCAGGTGATGGAACTACCTCCAAATGAAGATCTACCACGAGGACAACTGATCGGTGACATGGCAGTTGTGATAGCGGATACAGCCTTAATCACTCGCCCGTTGAATCCTGCAAGGAGAAAAGAGGTGAATTAATGATCTGTCGGCCTGTCTGGGTATGATTCATGTATGCGTGCCATCCTAGCTTAGTAATCTGCCATCTGTTCTCCGATTCCTTCTCACACTCTGCTCTTCTCCATCTTGCCCTCAGACAGAAGGTTTGCACAAGTTGTTTGAAGAGTTGAAATTCCGTGTATGTGAACTTAGTGATGAAAACGCCACTTTGGATGCCAGTGATATTCTGTTCACAGGTGGGTGACTGTCCAGAGCCTGCGGTAGCTGCCAGAGCTTACCTGGGTCATCAGGCTAAATGATGAATAAGTGCAGCGTGAGAGAATTGCTGGGGTTTGAGAGGAGGAGTGGAGGCTGTCGCATTTGTAAATGCATAACTGGTACTCTGTGTGTAGAACAGCAGAGAGGAGCTATGAATTCACCAGCTAAACCTCAACACCTCCCATGGCAGGTCAGTAGAACACCAGAGAGATGACGGTATTATCGTAATCTTTCCAGGATATGAGGATAACAATATATATTCTCAATCAAGGGTTTTATCAAGGTACAGGAAGGAAACATTCTACAAAGGAAGAGAAGTATTAGAACACGAGGACATGTACTGACACTGGGGGGAGATGTAGAGTCAAAGGACATTTATGAAAAAACTTCACAGAAAGGGTAGTGGGTAAGTGGAATATCCTTCCATTAGAGGTGGTAGAGGCTAATACAGTAGAGCAATTTAAAGATGCTTGGGATAGACATTAGGATATCCTTACAAAGAACTAAGGATCAAATGGGGTTTGAGTTACCATAGGTTAAGTAATGGGCAGACTAGTTGGGCCAAGAGTTTCTCATCAGCAAATTCTATGTTAAATAGACCTATGTGAAACCCTCTATCCAGAATTTAACCCCCGCAACCCCCGCCCCCCCCCCCCCCCCCCCCAAAAAAGGATGGAATAAGATTCTTCCATCAATATGATTTATTAAAGGGTCTATTTATTAATCTGCAGGAATAGCGCTGACTTTCTATCGCTACTTATCGTAGTAATAGAAAATAATTTTTTGTGTAATCTGTAAAAGAACATCGGGCATCTTTGCCGGGCCAGTCTCCCAGGATAGGCGCATGCAAATCTCCTTCGGGGTGGTGTCACCGGCAATAGTACTTAGTATTTTCCTACGGTCACTGTGTGGCGCTCTGCAAAACAATTACAATTAAATGAGGTGATTACCAAAGGCAGTGTGTGTAAACAGGTAGTTTTAAAGTGCATTTTAGGCCTGGTAATCCAAGTTATGGGGAAACCCCAAGTTCCAAGCATTCTAGCAACAAATCTGAATTTAAGTTGTCTGATATTTGACCATAGTGTGTCTGTGTGTTTAAGGAATTTAGACTGTAAGCTCCAATGGGGCAGGGACTGATGTGAGTTCTCTGTACAGCGATGCGGAATTGGTGGCGCTATATAAAGAAGTAAATGATGTGTATAGTATGTTTCACGCTGAAGGCAGTGGTGAGTGCATGAATAGGAGAAGTGAATTAGAGGATAGTTGTATATGTGACCCTGAAGCATTGAGCTCTGGGAGCTGGAGAGATTGGAATGCATTCTGCAGCACAGTCTTCATAACTGGGGAACAGATGTAAGAGGAGGGAAATATGTTCTGTCTGAGGCAGCAGGATGACATGAGAGGAGTCGGCTGTGTGACAGTCAGGAATATGTGCTGGAGATGAGACATTCGAGAGAGAGACTGATGTATCATCCACATATAGATGTTACTGAAACCCAAAGGAATTAATCAGCTTACTCTGTATGTGTAGATCAGGGGGAAATGGTCTAAAGACTGATAACAATAGTGTAGAAAGACCTGGAAGAGTTGCCAATAGACTTTAATAGTTCCCCCTATTATCACTAATGGACAGTATGCACAGACCCATTATTGCAGAGGAAAGATAATTCAGGATAGATCATCCTGTGTGCACAGACATTTATGGCTGGTAGGAGCAGATCTTTGCATCCTTGCGTAAGCACCACAATGCCCAATAAGATCCAGATAACTCATCCCAAAATGCTGCACTATACCATGCTCTAACATTAGCTTAACTGTCCAATACCTCTAAGATTATGCATCTTCATGTTAAAGCATGATGTCTTGCATATCTATATCTCCAGTCTGTGGCTTGCGCTTTCTTGGGGTCCACATAAATAGAGAGGGCACAACATTTTTGGGGGTGCGGAATTGACGCGTGAGAGGTATAAATTAATTTTAAAATATGAGTATAGGAGAACCTGAAAGAAAAATGTAGTAATGTTCTAATCTTGACATATTCCCACGGTAAAGGCTGAGGATAAGTGAGTAGAAGAGACGATGAGGACAACGGGGGCAGACATGACAGCGCCCTTTACCCTCGGTAGCGCTCGTTCATGCCTCCCTTCTGATATTAATGAAAATGGAATGAGTGGCAACGATTGCCTTGACCCTTTCAAAATGCCAAGTGGCATGATATTGTTTTTTACCTACTGCAGATAAGCTTGGCGAGGGGGGTGCTATGAACATATTGGCCTAGGGTGGCTAAACCGTTACAGGCCCTGCCACAGCTTCCTCTATTGATCCTTTACTGTTGAACAACCAATGTCTAAAATGTCTCCAGACTGTGATGTTTCATAACCAGAACAGTTGTGTCCTGCTTCTTTGTTTAGATACAGGGAGTAGTCTTTGTGAAATTCTACTTGCTCTTGTTTGGACAAACAAAATATTTTCTCCCTCCCCGTGTTTTTTTTTTTTTTTTTTTTTTTTTTTTTTACCAAAAGCCCAAAAAATGTTTTATACCATATGCTGGTAAAACCCATTTGCCCAGGAAACAGATCTAAACTTTATTTAGGGAGACTGTAGTGTAGTGCACGAGGCCCAACATTATTTCTAATATCCTTTGTTACAGCAGAGGGTACATTATTTAGAATACAGAAGCTTCCATTGTAAGCAAAGATACTTGAGATACTATGAGAGATGTCCAGTTTCACCTTCACTGGTTTGTACTTTCATTATGGATCACGTTCACCATGACCTCGCTGATCACAAGAGTTAAGAATGTATCTTTATTGGCACATAGTGCTAGAATAATCTAATGGGAATAATGTAGTTCCTATATTGGACACAAGAAGTTCTGTCACTATATAAAGGCATGCAGTCAGATGTGACTTCTAATATAACTTCATTTTACAGGATGGGGTACTCTTTCTATTATATTACACAAGTTCACCTTCACCCTTTATGGACCCTGCTGGTGGTATTTGTAGTAACACTGCACTGCCACCTAGGTAAAACCTATTCCATGGCCAGTGTCTGCTACATGCAGCCACATCTCTTGGGGCTATTTAATGTAGATCTGGCAAACTCATTTCATTTGTTGCCTTAAATTGGAAGCGGAAAGTGGGTGTGAGCTGGAGGACCAGTCACAAACTGGAATCTCTGGATGGCGACTAGTGGTTGGTCCTCCCACTCACACCTTACATATCCTTCTGGTATCGGCTGTAAGGGGAACATAGGAGTACTTGGGGAGAAACTCTTGCTTGTAGCTCTGGCGAGGGGGCGGGAAATGCTGCTTTAAAACCATTCAGCTGACTGATCCAGTTTTCCGGCCATGTCCGATGTGCAGCAGGCTTCTTCTAACCACTGTAAGGCTCTTGGTCACCATATTGTTTTGTTTTACAGGTACCGAGGTCTTTGTGGGTCTGTCGAAATGGACCAATCTCCGAGGAGCAGAGGTGGTGGCAAACGCGTACCAGGTATTAAACCTAATGCTGTCTCTTCCACAGATGGCATTTATTCTGCAACTGAACCAAACCTAGTTCTCTCTAAGTGACTCCATCCAGCAGCCAGATATTCGTGTGCTTACTGCTGTCTGCTATGGCATGCAACCAGAGCTGTCTGTCTGCCTATGGGGCAGCCAAGGTTTCTGCCTAGGGCCCAATGGGCAAGGAGGGCTTTGAGTTACTTTGATTGTGAAGGGGTCCCAAACAAGTTTTGCTTAGGACCCCATGGGGTCTTTAAAGCTCTGCATGCAATTATCATTATCCCAACTCCATCCTATTCCTTTGTTCACTGCACCCACCTAAAGACCATGGACACATTGATCTGACTTTCACTTAACGGTCTACTTCTTGTGTGCTCAGGGGTACACAACACTTGTAAAATATATAGATTTTTCTTTCTAGGATTATGCTGTTTCCACTGTTCCAGTTGCTGGAGACTTGCGTCTAAAAAGTTTCTGTAGTATGGGCGGCCCGGACACCCTGGTGATCGGCAGCAGCATTCCTGCTAAGAAAGCACTAAAGGTGAGCTGTTCTCTATCAACGGAGCCCCGGTGTCGGGGGTGGTTTCTACTCGGAGGGGTTACTTTAGTAACAGACTTGACATGTGCAGTAATCCAATCTGCAATCTGATCTGTGCAATCTTGTTGTGTAATGCTCTTTTGCAAAGTAAATATGTTTTGCTGCTTATTTCCAGGGCAAACCACACTGCTTGTATGAGGTGATCCTCATACCAAGTTGTTTCCTCCATATTATGGTGCAGTGACTGACAGTGGTATTCTACTTCCTACCTCTCTCCTGTCACTGCACTGTAGTGATTACAGTGAGCAGAGACTCCTGCACACTCCTGACAAGTTAGGGGCCAGGTGATGATCTAGTCTCTGCTGGCACTAGGGCTGTCTTCTCATTGACAGTAATGCAAAACTAAACACTTTCAGAATGAGTCCTGTGACAAGTGGAAAGGGCTTGTATCCTAAGTGATATTGAAGATATTGGAACAGCACATGGGCTATGTGGTTAGCACTTCTGCATTACAGTGCTGGGGTCATGTATTCAATTCCTGACCATGGCCTTATCTGTGTGGAGTTTGTATGTTCTCACTGTGTTTGTTTGGGTTTCCTCCGGGTGCTCCGGTTTCCTCCCACACTCCCAAAACATACTGGTATGTTAATTGGCTGCTATTAAATTGACCTTAGTCTGTCTGTGTGTGTATGTTAGGGAATTTAGAATTTAGACTGTAAGCCCCAATGGAGCAGGGACTGATGTGAATGAGTTCTCTGTACAGCGCTGCGGAATTAGTGCCGCTATATATATATATATATATATATATATATATATATATATATTCTCTATCTCTCTGATGTTCAGAGCCCTTATGTCACAAAGCACCTGATGAGTGTGGTAATCTGTACAAAGATTATTAAAAATAAAATACCCGGTCCCTCACTTGGTCAGTAGAAGCTGGCTCCATCTGGGACTTGTAGTTAATCCTGGATAACAATGGGTGGACTAATTCAGAAATGTTTGTTTGCTACTTTTGTATTCTATCCTTGCTGGTGTCATAGTTTGGATCAAACTGGTTTTGTCTTCCTTCACAATGCCCTGTGGACATAGTTGTGAGAATGTGTGTAATTCTTAAGAGGCTTCCATTCCTGTAGATACATCTTTACAGGATGTCAGAACCTATACATACTTTTGTTTGCACCTCAGCGGGGATTATAACCTTTTTTTTTGTAACTAAACAAACTGTGTGTGTTTGTTTGTTTTTTAGGAGAAACATGTATTTTAGAAACGATCATGATGGAAATGTAGTATAACTCCTACATTACAAATGAAACCAGAAGTGCACAACCTGTGGGTCGGGGTCCCAAATAAGTCCCCAGAATCCTGTTTGCGGGCTACCTGGCTGTTGGCTATACAATACTCTGTTGGGAAATGGCCAGAAGAATAGCATGCTGGGTGTTGGGGTACCAGCTGATGACTGAGCGCCACTGCATTAGACCTATAAATAGTGCATTCAAAGTGAGCGCATTATTTCCATGTAAGGATTAGTTGTGATCCCTTTAAAATAAGATTTATATTCCATCTTTCAGGTGATGGAGCAGCTGACGGATCATCACTACGAGACGCTGACTGTGCCGGATGATCCTGCCGCTAACTGCATCTACGCTCGCGTTGGGCCCAAAACCAATGTCTTGGTTCACCGTAGTGCAGAGGAATATCCAAACAGTGTCCAGGTAACCAATACTCGGCCCCCAGCATTGCAGATAAACACATTGCTCCACTTCTGGGGAAGGGACATTTCCCAGAATACTCTGCACATATCTTTATCCTTGTACAAAGCAGTGTATAGTGGCTCTGTATCAATATACAGAACCGTTTAACCATTATTGGTGTATAGCTACTTACTACCCTATACTCTGGATATATTAAATCTGCTCTATATCTCTTGCATTCAGGTCTTTCAGAAGCTGACAGATTACACGCTGGTCCCAGCATCCTGCACAGAGGTGTCTAAGATTGGAGGTTGTCTGACCGCCTGCTCTGTACTGATAAACCGGAAGCTGGACATCTGAGTTCTAGTCCTGCCTCCGCCAGATCGCTCACACTGACACTAGGCTATGGCTATAGAGGCAGTCTTCACACATCTTTATACAACATAACATTTCAGCCCATGGGTTTATCATCCATCCATACATTACACTAAGACACACACCTGTAGCACATAGTGAGTGTGTGTATATACATATCTCCAGGACCTGTATGAATGTCTAAGGCTGTCTGTAGAGATCTGGACTTAAATATTTTCTATTTCTCTCCATAGGTGAGAAAAATGTAGACCTACTTGGTTACCAAGCGCTGTTTTGTCTTCATTTTATATAGTCTAATCTCATAATTAATTAACATTCTAGCAAAGATGACCCATATCTGACCAGTTCATTGTTTGTGTACAGTTCAGGGGTGCATAGTGAGCTTTGATTTATTTAGAGTGAAATTTCTCCCTGTAGGAGTCCCTAACACGACTCATGCAATATATGATATGGCCACTAGATGGTGCACAAATGTATCAATGACTAGAAATGGAATATATTTTCATGACCTCTGTCTGGGTTTTCACCACTTTGATTTAATTTAGCCATTTCTGCGGTGCAATGGCACAGACTATCTTGCTAATAACGTGGTATATTTAAGGGGAACGAATAACGATGCTTGATTGCAAACTCTTCTGGTGCTAATTAGAGCCCATTTTTGTCTGTCTTCTGTCCTCCACATCTCTTGGCCTCTTTAAAGTGCGCTTCCATGGGTAGATGAAAAGCCATTTTGCATGTAAATATCTGAGAATCCAGCGCCTCCATTCAACGGGGACTAGTGGCATCACTGAGGCAACTTTGTGCCTCGTTCCTCAATGATGTCACAAGTTCTTAATGAATTGACAGGCTGAATATTAGTTACACCCACAACATGACTGCCTCCATTGTTTGTTTGTTGGTGACAAGTAGACTTTAAATCCCTTCTCTTAGAACTCCTCTTTTCTTTTCTTCTACCTCATTCCTTTTCTCTACCTCTTCTACTTAAATTTCCTTCCAAACAACCTCCTTTTCCACCCGTCTTCCTTTGCTGGATTCCCTTCCAAAAGATCTTAAATGTGTAGAGTATTTTATAGCGAGGTGACGTCTTAGTTCAATGTCAACAACTGAGTAATCGCAAAACTTGACCGAAAGCTGTTACAAAGACTGTCCGTGTAGAATACTTTTGGTCAAACTCGTCGCCTGTTTTGAATGTAGAAATCATGATTGTCAGCGACACTTCCTGGCTGCTATAGCCTAGCGGTCAGTATTTCAGTATTGCCTCTTGGTGCTATTTTTAGTTTAATAGGGGAAATAATACTATGTGGTTTCAGTAAGTACATGGTCTTCGTTGATCTTATAAGAATCTATTTGGAAGGTTCTTGTGTCCCTCTAAATCCCTCCTCTTTTGGGGGAAAGGGGGAAGAAAAAGCATTAGAACATGTGTAACTTATATCCTCCCTTCAAGCGTCTCATCTATTATATGCTAGAAAATGGTTTTGTTTTTTAACTATCTGAATTTATAAATAAACTGCTTCAAGAGAACTTGTATTGTTTCTTTTGTAAAGTTTTCATCTTAAAAGAACACATGATGTTTAAAATGTGGAGGGTGGTTTAATATTGAGAAGCAAATTGTTTTGTGCCAAGGATTTGTAGAAGGTACAAATAGGCATCAGTCCCCCGTTGGGGAAAATCTAAAAGCTTCAACTGACTGTCTGCACTGTTAATTCTCATTATTAGCACCTCACCCTCTGCATGCTTTGAAGTTGGCGTCTTCTCTGCATAGTCTTCATGTTGCAGCTTCGGAGATGTATCAGAGGTATCCCTTTTACCTACCGGCCTGTTTAGAAAATGTCATGGGTCAAAGTTTCTGATGCTCAAGATATCTTTGTGTTGCTCTTAGCTGCCCCACTAGGTTGATAATGCAGTCCATCAATTCACTAGGAACTCAGGAATATTCTTATCAATATTGGCTCACCCCACAACATGGCTGCCACCACTGAATGTAAGTGACCAGTTCACTTGGAAGGCCTCGAGGGTAGCTAGCCCACTTCACATTTTTGCCCCATAGTGGCCATAACCTTGACCCTATGGATGTTCCTAATATGTAGTTAATTTCCCAGTTTCATGTGATTAAACACTGACCTCACCAGTGTTCACCTAATGTGCCTCAGTTTTTAGGTCATTGGCATCAGCTGAGCCAATCTACCTTGATCACACCTCAAATTCTTAGGCCCCTGCCCCTTCCCCCATCCCCCCCTGCTCACAGTATATGGTGTGCACAAAAAACAGCAGATGTACCTATTCAATGATGATTTTTCATCCGGCTACGCACAGGACATGTAACATTGTTGGACTTCAATTGTAGGCTTACAATGCACACACTTCAGTAAAAATCTAATGTATTGAATGTAGGCATTAGCATTCTACATGTGCTCTATTAGCATGCACTTGTCTGTCAGTTTGTGGGTGTTTCCTCCTGGTGCTCCAATTTCCTCCCACAGTCCAAAAAACATACTGGTGGGTTAATTGGCTGCTGACTAAAATAGACCGTAATAATACATTACCTTCTTGTAAACTGTACAAAGAGAAAGCGGTGGGGAAAGTAATACAAATTGGCATAAAACACAAAATGTAAATGGAATATTTTCATATATTTTGCATAATATACATTTAAATGTATCGCTAAATTGCACAATTACACAACATATGGGAATTACAATAGTAATATACTTTGAGATTAGATAGTATTCATGCTGGAATGCTGTTGGTAGCTGGGCACAGCTACTGTGAATCCAGGGGTGATGTTAATGTGGTTAGATCACAGCTCAGAAATTTTGTGCTACCAATATCTTATCCATTTTTACTTCTTGCTGTACTTTACATTCTCCTAGAGCAGTGGTCAGGGAACAGGGGTAAATTACCCCACATGGGGTAAAAATTAAAATCCTGTGGGGTAATGCTGCTGGTTCACATGCTGTCAGTTGGATTGTAGACCCCTTTAAATGTGAAATTGCTGTTGTCCCAGAAGAGCCTGAAGGGTGGGCAGAGGCACTTCTTGAGCTTTGATGCAATAATGAAGCACGTATTGCATTTGAAAACAAAGCAGAGCTGTCATTTTTGGATGTTAACAGCTGCAAAGACATTCAAAATTGCACGTGAGGAGGCAGTCAAAAAGTTGTTGCCTTTTGCCACAACCTACCTTTCTGAACAAGGATTTTCCTTTCTAACGAACATAAAAACAAAGCAGAGAAATCGATTGGACGCTGAAGACTGTATCCAAATTGCTCTGACATCAAAATGCCCCAATATTGAAGCTCTCGTATCAAAAATGAAGCAACGTCATTTCTCCAAAACCTGAAGTTTTGAAGTTGAAGCTTTCAAAGAAATTTTGAATAGATTCAATAAAAATTTTAATTCCAATAATTAAATATATGATTTCCTTACTTTCAATTCAAGGGTGTAACGTCGGCGTATCTAAATATATTTTGCGGTAAAAGGTAAAAATGTTCCCTGACCTAGAGGGTTATGTATATAGCAGAAGAGCGGTTTCAGAAATAATAGGTAGAACAGCTGTATGCCTGTGATCACTGCAGCTATGATTCCATAGTCCCAATATGATGCAGGCTATCGCTGTATATTGTTCCTATAATGGTCTTGCTGGATATACCATCATGAGATACCTGATTAGTCCAGTAATCTCTGTACATGTTTGTGTACACAGAGCTCTATCTAAAATGTGGTAGCAAATACAATTCATAAAAATAAGCAAATAAAGTATTGGGGAAATTAGATTGTAAGCTCCACTGGTGAGGAATTGATGTGCCTGAATAAAGTCTTCTGACGACGATGGTAATATTTGTTTGGTGTCTAGTTCTACACAATAGGCCGTACTCTGTACACATGTCATTTACTACGGACTAATTCTCAGAATTGACCAATTCAAGTCACATGATGGTTGCATATATAGTGGAACGAGGACTTGGGGTTTTTTGTAAGGGGGGCATTGGCATCACTTCTAGCTCCACATAAGATACTGCATCCTGTAAAATGAAATATAAATGGATATTATTATTTGCATGCAACTCTCTGTAGTGCCAGTAGAGGGAGACATTAGTCACTAATACTTACAGGTTCCACCTTTGGATCACTGGTGTCAGAATTACATTTTTCTGTGAGCAGAAAATTGTCAGACTGCCCTCTGCCTAGAACAGAGAGGACATATTGAGGAGCGCCCGGACACACTAACTCTATCAGCAATCTGTTTCTGCTGTTTTAGAGCACAGCCACAAAGGACAACGCACCAAAACACCTGTTTTGTAGTACATACTTGTCTATTATATTACTTTGCATTTTAGAATTACTGTCTGTCCTATTTTTTTAGCTCAGATAAACGCTGCATCTTTGCATAATAAAAATGTCTGGCCTGTAGCATGCACCATAATGTAATGTGTGTTTCATATAGGGTCTGTATTACATTGCCTTTCTAGCAATCTCCTATATAGCATGTGAACTATATTGACACTATACATTCATAACATATAATATGTCGCTAGATTGTCTCTTATGGTCCAATTGCCTTATACGCTGCTTACTAGAGGTCCTGCTACTAGTGCTGTGGTTGGTTACAGACATACTTGCCTACTCTTCCAGAATTCCTGGGAGGCTCACAAATTTCAGGGAGTCCTCCCGGACTCCCAGAAGAGCAGGCGAAGCTTCCCACATTTGCAGAAATCTACGGCATTGAATGAAGGGGGCAGGGCTTAATCTTGTCATTCAATGCCGTGAATTTCGGCATTTCATAGTGGGGGCGGGGCGATGTCACCCTGCCTCCTCCTTCCCCTTGTCACATGACTTCTCATCTTAAAAGTTGCCAAGTATGGTTACAGATTAATCTGATAACATAATTTACCTCTGACATCTGCATGTTGGGGTGATGTTTTTCTAAAGAGGATTAAAGAAAACATAATATTGTTATAGAGACATGCGGAATAACGTAAATATATACAGCACTCTTAAAAGAATTGCCTCTACAGAGTTTCAGCTACGTGGAGATATTTAGGGAGCCTTAGATATTTCAGACATTAAAGCCGTGATGGACAACCTTATACAGTTCAGGGGCCGGGTGGTCGGGCCCTCTAACCTTCAAAAGGGCCACACGTTACCCTTAATCTCAGTTATAATTTAAAACAATACATTTAATCAAAGATCTGTAGTAACATAGCAGCAGGAACTTAATACACGTGTAACGAGATAAAGAGGACATATCTCGCAATAATGCGGGAAGGAGCTGGGGGCCGCAGGTGAAGGAGGGTCGCCTGTTACCCATCACTGCTTTAAAGCATCTACGCCTGTATTTAAGCAGAACTGGTTTTCTGTGTCCGCTTTGCATGATGTTCGTCGCCAAGTTATAATACAAACACACATAAATAGCATATTGAAATAAATGGGGGGGGGGGGGGGGGTTGTACTCATTCTACAGTGAAATGCTCATTATGTAGTGAAAACCTAGAATAAAGTGGAAACAAAAATATATTAATTTGGATGACAAAGTAAGTGCAACCCCAGATATCTGCTCCACAAAGCGATCAGCTATTTTTCCTGAGTAGAACGATACCAAACATGTACGGCGTCCCCTTCCTTTCCTACACTGCGCCGATGGAAGAAGGTCATTTTATTATTTAAGGTGGGGCAATGGGACCTTTAATTTAATGTTGAGGTTGAGTTTGGGGAGAAGGAGGGGTATTTATTAAATGTGAATATTAATTATCTAATGTTGGGGATGGTTAGGGGAAATAGCTCTGTTATTAAATGGGAATACTATCAAATTAATGTTGGGGCTGCTTGCAGGGAGGGAGGCCTTTGTTAAATGTGGGTGCTATTGATTTAATGCCAGGGCTGGCTGGGACTTTGTCAATTTAATTTTCCTGTCTTTTTCCCAAATAGGGCTCCAACATTCCAGGATCCAGACAACTAAAGACACCAGCAGCCGCAGATAATGGAAGCGACAAGAACAGGTAGGAGAGAACAGGAGAGTCTGCCAAATGTCCTGAATCTGGTGCGGCAGTCTTGAGTTTGGGTGATCTCGCTTAGTCAGGATACGGTCTGACTGCAAGGACAGTTGGGAGGTATTTCCTGCTTCACACTGAGGGAGATCCCGACCTTGGCCTCCTCCGTACCCCCATAGGGCTCCATGGGGACCGGGCAATTCCCTTGTACTGAATACAGGACACTGTGTAACTGTGATCAGAGGAGCTAAATCATTCAATACCTTTCCCTTACAGGTACCTTGGTCTGGCAGTTCAGTGATGTATGGACCATGGCAACATAGACATATTTACACACACACATGTATATAATATATATATATATATATATATATATATATATATATATACACACAAGTTAACCCGTGCATGATACTCATGCATTCTAGTCTAATCAAGCTACTTAAGGTGTTAAAAAGGTTCTTGTCATGCATTTGGGCCATAGCCCAGGCCTCAACCACCAACCACTCCCCACTGTCACCCCCGGCAACCACCAACCACTCCCAACTGTCACTTCTCCTTCAAGAAATATATATATATATTTTTAAAATCTTTAGAAACACTTTTAACAATTAACAAATTAAATTAACAAGTTAAAAACATCTTAGTATACCAAATTTCAGCCCTTTCTGAATTTTTTTTCCCACACACACTAAAAATTTAGTAGGTCAGTGTATAACTCCGCCCAGCAGGTGGCGCTGCAGCTTGGTTTTATTTTTTCCACACACACACAGACAGACTAACACACTCCACTAGACATTTATATTATATATATATATATATATATATATATATATATATATATATATATATATATATACAATCATTTTAATCTTATATGATTACTGGTTATAAAACCCTGCTTTATCACAATTAGCAAACAGCAAACCCCCCCCCTGATATATTGCCCTAGAAATCTCAGACTCTTAGGGACCTATTTTACAAGCTAATCCCCAGAATACAGCAGTTTTCGGGGGACCACTGTAAATGTAAGTATCCCCTCTACTTATAACTAGGGGATCGCGGCAGATATCAGAGATATCTTCTGTGGTTCCCCATAGGTTTCTAAGATTTCCAGAACTTGTGTCCGATGGCCTTATCCGTTGAAGCCTATGGGGAGAGCATCGTGGTAGAGGGATCTTCATATCTCTCATCGAATCTTTCCTGCTCTCCTCTCGGTGGACACTTCCCCATAGTGACCATAGAAGAGATAGGAGATAGGTGTTCATCGGGGCAGCCGTTTATCATGACTGCTGTCCCAGTAGAACTCTTTTCATATATGGTCACGATCTTTTGTTCCTTATCATTGCGATAAGGAATAAAAATCACAGTGCCAAAAAAAACAGTCATTGTTAAATATGTCCCATAGTCATGTTCATTTATTGAATATGTCTGGATAACATTAACATATTATCAATATTTGGATTTGATCTATACCGTGCATCACATTAATGTATGTATAGTAACACAACTGGTCTAATTGTACCTGCACGGTCCCGTTACACAGCGACTTGATATAGTTGCCGTCACTATAATGAGGGTGATCAGTAAGGCTGCTGCAGTTACGATTGTTAGAATAATTCTGTATGAGACGATATAGGCTGGAACAGAGGGCTCTTCTTTACCTGTAATTGAAATAGAGAAATAACTAGATGAACTGTATGAAATCAGGGGCAAACGCAGGATTTGTAGAGGGGGGTTTCCACACCACGCCACCAGTGGGCGTGACCAGCATGCATGGGGGCGTGGTTATAATTTTAGACAGTGCTTGGCTGCTCTCCAACTCTTTCTATCCCCATAATATACATGGGCAATGCTGCGTGTACTACTGTTAGGTGCACGTAGCTCTCCTTTTTCAAGCAGAGCCGTGTGAAGCGGTGGCAGGGTCCAGCCACCTCAATTATACAGTGCCCCAGGCTTGGAGGGGGTTTCCAGGCACTAGGAAACCACCCTTGGTTTGCCTATGGACATCTTGCCTAGTCACATCCAGCAAGGTCCAGATCAAATGTCCGGATGACTTCTGGATCCCTGCAGCCTTTGCGGTCTGGAGATGAGCGCATACACAAGCAGGCAGCGGTCAGTCATCTGGTGACAACATTTTCCGCCATAATAATTCTCTCAATTTGTAAAGGATCATTATTTAAAAACGCACATTTACACACACACTTATCAGGCTTATTGATATTGACTGCACTTTTGCAAGTTGATATCATGAGAACTCTAACGGGTCTCAGCCATGAGAGCCCTGTGATTACGCTGGATGGAAGGAGTGGATGATTTTAGGTGGAGTTCCTCTTTAAAATAAGGCAACTGCTGTACCATAACTCATAGGAGTTGTCACTGTCTCAACCTGCAGGGGGAGGGGCAAAGTCGTATGTCCCTTCTGTCTGTGCCACCCGCCAGAGGGAGGGACAGGTTCACAGCTCCCTCTGCCTTTCTCACCCACCAGGGGGAGGGACAGATCCATACTTCCTTTTTTCTTTCAATATACTTGTTATACCTACTTGTGTCTCTCTTCTTCTCTGCTGGTGGGGCAGACGTGGGAGGTCCTAGGTAATATTCGGCACTGAGATCAGGATACTCGTCCACTTTACATTTCCACAAACCAATGTTGTTCTTCTTTTTGTCTAGGACATATAATGCTCTTCCCTCGCTCCTTCTAAAGAGACTTATCAGATGCCCATTTAAGGAAAAGGTGAAGGTGTACAATTGAGAGGGATGCTTAGTCGTGTTCAGGCAGAGGTGGCACATCAAGGTGCTAAAGTACAGAGGTGGCCCTCCTGGGAATGAGGAGAGGGAGAGAGGTGGGAGACCAGAGCAACCTGAGGGCAAACGGAGAGGACCTGTGAGACAAACAGATGGCAACCAAATAAACTGTGACAATGAAGGAGGAGGGAATGGGGACAATGGGTGACACCTGAAGAGAGGTACAAGGAATGGAAGGAAGGAGAGATTAGCTGCAATAATTAGGATAAATGCTTATTTGCAATCACAAGTAATTTCCGAGGGTTGATTTTACCCAGGGCTGAATTACCAGACACCAGATCTTTTTACACCTAGGGGTATATTTATCAAGCTGGGGGTTTAAAAAAAGTGGAGATGTTGTCTATAGCAACCAATCAGATTCCAGTTATTTATCTAGTACATTCTACAAAATGACAGCTATAATCTGATTGGCTGCTATAGACAAAATCTCCACTTTTTCAAACCCGCAGTTTGATAAATTTACCCCCTAGTGACATATAAAACATGGTCCTTAGTGGTCATTTGCTAATAGCTCTAAACCAGGGTTTCCCAAACCCAGTACTCAGGGCTCCCCAACAGTGCAGGTTTTCCATATCTCCTTGCTGGAGCACAGGTGTATTCAATACTGACTGACACATTGTAACAGATCCACAGGTGGTCCTAATTATGTCACATGTGATCCTGAAAACCTGCACTGTTGGGGAGCCCTGAGGACTGGGTTTGGGAAACCCTGCTCTAAACCATTGTTGCTAAGCTCCTGCAATAAGAAAGCAGGCAATTCCCGAAGGTGGCCAAGTATGGTACAGAAACTGTAGAGGGACAAAACGTTATCAACAAAACATACTAATATTGAGCTACACTTAAGTAAATTGCAGCCTTAAGGGTTCTATTTATTAAAGTAAGAAAAAGCCCTCTATCCGATGACAATAGGTGTTTTTGAGGCACAGTTGCCCAAAGCCCCCTCTACACTGGGTTAACGACAGTTCTGTGGTTTATGAGGAAAAATCAGCTTCTAGGAGCCTCCGACTACTATCTGCATTAGAAAACTATAACATTCAGTCTGCAGTCTAAGTCCCATTTTTGTGGAGATCTGTCTATGTAGTAATGAACTCAGACTTCAACAAAATGGCCACTGTGATTGTTTTTACATGGCTCTAGTGCAGTGTTGGCTAACCTGTGACACTCCAGGTGTTGTGAAACTACAAGTCCCAGAACACCGTTCCAGCAATAAGCTGCTATATATTGGCAAAGCATGCTGGGACTTGTTGTTTCACAACACCTGGAGTGTCACAGGTTAGCCAACACTGCTCTAGTGTTTCAGTGACATAAGGGGAAAAGAAAATCCAGTAAAAGTAAGTTACTTGTGATATTTAGCAATTTCTTGACTGCTGAGAGATGTGAAACACTTGGGGCCTAATTCCTTAAGGAAAGTAAAGCAAACAAAAATTGAGTAACTTTGAACCTTGGCAAAACCATGTTGTTTTGAAGGGGGAGGTAAATTTAAAACGTGAGGACAGATTTATAGTTAGGGTAGATCATGTCCTAGATCAACTTTAAATTTCAGTGTACAAATAAGCTATAAAGTATTTGTGTGCTACATGAAAAAACAGACAGTATATATATTATGTGCAAAATAATAAACTAATTTGCATTCCTTACATTGTAACATGGTTTTGTTCAGAAGAAAACGTATTCATTTTTTTACTTTCCTCAATGTATCAGGCCCTAGATCAGTAACTAACACTATTAATATTTGTTTTATTTATCTGTCTGTGAGGGGGGAGACTTGTGTTCATTATATTATCTAAGGTATTACATTATATTCATTTGGTAATGTCAAGACTGATTTATTTAAAGGAGGTTAATATTAATGTGTTTTTTTAATGTACAGCTTTATGCCTCATTAAGCATGTGGAAGTCATCAAGCATTGCGGGCCGCAGGGCCGCCGAGAGGGTACCCCACTGCTGAAGGTTTTTCTTTTATTCTTTTTTTAATCTTCTTTTCTTTTCTTTTTTTTTGTGCACGGAGGGGGAGGGGGCCTCAGGCGCCGCGATCGTGTGAACATACAAATACTCACATGATCGTAGCACCGGCGTCCCTCTTCCCTCCTCCGATTGCACTGAATGTTGGGCGTAATGTGATCACGTCACGTCCAACATTCAGTGAGGAGCGGCGCAGCAGAAAAGACAGAAGAGAGAAAAGAAAGATGAAAGATGGCAATGCAAAGGTAAGTAAAAGAGTGGAGGAACGCAGAAAGGCGCAGGGTGATGATGGGGGGAGACAGAAAGGCACAGGGTGATGAAGAAGGGGGAGAGATAAAAGGCACAGGGTGATGAAGGAGAGTGGGGAGCAGCATGGCATAGGGTGATGGGGGGAGCAGCATGGCACAGGGTGATGGGGGGGAGCAGCATGGCATAGGGTGATGGGGGGGAGCAGCATGGCACAGGGTGATGGGGGGGAGCAGCATGGCACAGGGTGATGGGGGGGAGCAGCATGGCATAGGGTGATGGGGGGGAAAAGCAGCATGGAGGGCGCAGTATGATCATAAGGAGGCACAGCGTGGTGATGAGGAAGGGGCACAGTAATGTGTGTGTGATGGCACAGGGAACTTTTGGCAATGTAGTGTGTGTGAGGTCGGTGGTGGCTAATTAATGGGTGCTATTTTGTTTGTGGGGTGATGGTGGGTTAATGTAATAGTGGGGATTAATAATCTAAGATGGGGTGGTTTGGGGGCTATTGAATGTGGGGGTGAGTTTGGGGAGAATGAGGTCTCTTTATTAAATGTGACTATGAGTTATTTAATGTCAGTGATGGTTGCAAGAAATATTTATGAAATGTAAATAATATTAATTTATTGCTGGGGCTGTATATAGGGAAATAGGTGTATTTATTAAATTGGAATACTTTTATTTTAATGTTAGGGCTGGAGGAAGGCCTAATTATTAATTGTGGGTGTTATTGATTTAACACCGGGGCTGGTTGTAATATTCTAAATGTACCCATTTTTTTTTCCAAATAGGGCCCTCAACATTCCAGGACCCAGACAAGCTGCAACTAAAGAAACCAGCAGCCACAGGTGGTGAAAGTGACAAGAACAGGTAGGAGAGAGCAGGAGAGTCTGACATGTTGTGATTCTAGTGGGACAATGACAATTTTTGGTGAGTGTTCTGCCCAATGTAAGGTGCAGGCCAAGACTGAAATCTTTATGTACACACTGCATTCTTTATATAGTACACTGTGGTGCTAGATGTCCTGAAAGTCAGGAGTGCTTGGACATATGTCACGCTCTGGCAATATCAGGGCCTAGCGCTTTACCCCGCCAGCCACGCCCCAATGATGCTTAGTCACGCTCCCAATTGTATAACCACACCCACTCACAATTTGTATCGGGGCCCTGAATTCCTGTTGGCAGCCATGCGCGGTTGTACGTGTACCTCAATAATTGTTCTATTATCGTCATCTTAGGATGGCTAATAGCAAGAAAATCAATTAAAAAAATTATTTATTGAACTTGAATACATTATTTTTTTACTCGTCAATATTTTTAAAATGAGTTGATTTATTTTTACGTATTTTTATCTTTTTTTGTTTTCAGTCAGACAGGAGATATGAGATATACATATTTATTTTACTGTTATTTGCAACTCAAGTATCATGCTAGAGTGAAGTGGAGTGAAAATAAAGAGTTGGTCTGGTGCCCAAATCACTGAAACATCTGTGAGCACCGCACCCTAAGTTACCTCAGCTGTGTCCCAACACCTTACATAGAAATCCTGCATGTGCCGGGGAGCCTGTGGTCATCTATACCCACACCAGAGAGCTGGCCAGGGCAGAGGACAGTGAGGGAGTGCATTGCCACCTATACACCCCAAGACCACACACATAGTGGCAGGGGGTTACATGTGCAATGATTCAATTATGTTATAAATAACTTATATATACTGTACCAAATAGCATCATTTGTCCTATAGTTTGTTGTTTTTATTCAAATTTAAAGTTAAAAATAAAGTTGCAATCATGTATACATTTTCTGGCATGTTACTGACTTTATTCCCCAAATTGCTGATAACGTGTGTTTCTATGTTTCTTGAAATGTAATTAGAGCTTTATGTTTTAACACTTTAAACACTGGACATAACTCATTTTGATCCACAATGTAATGAATAACCCTAAACACCTAAACACAGAGCTTGAAAATGTCAGTATACCCGAGTCTGATCCTCACCTTCTGTGTCACAATGTATCAGAAGCCCGAACACCAACATGAACCAGAAGTCCATCTCTTGTAGTTGTCTATGTTTTCTAATTATTTTACTCTTTATAATATCTTTTTTTTCTTGTCACTGTCTGTATCACCCGTCTGTCTCTGTGTCTGTATCACCTGTCTGTCTCTGTGTCACCTGTCTGTCTCCTGTCACTGTCTGTGTCACCCGTCTGTCTCTGTGTCTGTATCACCCGCCTGTCTCTGTGTCTGTATCACCTGTCTGTCTTTGTGTCTGTATCACCTGTCTGTCTTTGTGTCTGTATCACCTGTCTGTCTCTGTGTCACCCGTCTGTCTCTGTGTCTGTATCACCTGTCTGTCTCTGTGTCACCTGTCTGTCTCCTGTCACTGTCTGTGTCACCCGTCTGTCTCTGTGTCTGTATCACCCGCCTGTCTCTGTGTCTGTGTCTGTATCACCCGTCTGTCTCTGTGTCTGTATCACCCGTCTGTCTCTGTGTCACCTGTCTGTCTCTCTGTGTCTGTGTCTGTGTCACCCGTCTGTCTCTGTATCTGTTTCACCCGTCTGTCTCTGTGTCACCCGTCTGTCTCTCTGTCTCTGTATCACCCGTCTGTCTCTGTGTCTGTTTCACCTGTCTGTCTCTCTGTCTCTGTGTCTGTGTCACCTGTCTGTCTCTGTATCACCCGTCTGTCTCTGTGTCTGTTTCACCTGTCTGTCTCTGTGTCATCTGTCTGTCTCTCTGTCTCTGTGTCACCTGTCTGTCTCTGTGTCACCTGTCTGTCTCTCTGTCTCTGTGTCTGTGTCACCCGTCTGTCTCTGTGTCACCTGTCTGTCTCTCTGTCTCTGTGTCTGTGCCACCTGTCTGTCTCTGTGTCTGTTTCACCCGTCTGTCTCTGTGTCACCTGTCTGTCTCTCTGTCTCTGTGTCACCCGTCTGTCTCCTGTCACTGTGTCTGTATCACGTGTCCATCTGTTACTGTGTCTTCATTACCTGTGTCACTGTCACTCTTACTGTGTCCTCACCACCTGTCCGCCTGTCATGGTCCCTCACAGTCAGTCTGTCCTTCTGTCTCCCTCACTCATTCTTCTCTGTGTGTTTTTCTCCGGTTCTCTTCATCCAGCTTCAGGAAGAGATTAAGAAGCAGAATTTTCCCTTTATCTGTGACAAACAGCCCTAGTATGTCATGTTCTCTATCTCCGGGATGTCAGTACCCTAGTATGTTATGTGCTCTATCTCCGGGATGTCAGACTGGCTATATATGAGCCTCAGAAAAGCCACAGAGGAATGAGGCAGGAAATAAAGGAGATGCCCAATCAATATTTTATTTTTATTTTTTTATATTCCCCAATTGCTAATTGGATGATCGGCAAACATTTTGTTGTTTATTTTTCTGCTTCCTTAATACACAATGGGGGAGTTCAATTGCCGGGGTTCTGGCGTGAAGCATCACATCACAGGCAATTACGGTAGAACTCTCTGCTCATTGTTCGGTGCGAGGAAAAATGAGTGGTGATTTTTTGCAAATCTCCGCAGCAAAATGGCTCCAGAACGTTCTTGAGACACTTTGCGGCTAATTGAATCCCCCCAACGCGTAAAAGTATCAGCTTCTCTGCACATGGATTTACTGTTCTGCCGCAGTAAGGTAAAACACTAGCAGGATGGAGGGGCCACCAAGGTCTATCTAGTTCTAGTAAGTATTGGTATAAGAGCAAGGACTACTGTCTTCTCACTGTGCATTTCCAGTAGTCCGTGTGGGCTCAGTAGAGCAGAGAGTGGGCCGCTGGAGGACGGGTCACATCACCACCCCCCATCCCCAAAACTGTTCCTCTGGACACGGGGATAATGGTGCAATTATACTCCAGCCAGTGACACACCTGCAGGAAGTGCGGTGATTGCTCATAGATTGTGGAGCCGTGAAGGTGGATTTAGCCACATAACGGGACCTGAATCGAACACCACCGCAGAGATGGAGAAAATCCAACTGTGTCCTCCTTCCATCTAGATACAAATACTCCATAAATGTGCATAAGTGTATACTGTATATAAATGTATATTGGGAGAAAGCTAAAATGATGGAGCTGGGATACAATTGATAAAAGCTTAACTAGAAAGTGAAGTCCAGAAACAAGTTAGTAAATTGATCTCCGAAGTTCTATTTCTAAATGCAAATTGTTATTTGTAAATCCAGAATGTACTTATGCCCATATGATTCTGAGTTAGTTACTCCGCTCTCCCTTTCGTTTCCTCTTTTGCCTGGTGAGCGTGTGCTCCTCTGGTTTGGTGAGCTGCTGGTGCTGCTGGGTGTGTCAGGTTCTCCACTGGTCTCTCTATTCTTTCTTTCTTCAGTTCTGGAGGCTCTATCTTCAAAAATACATTCATTAAAAAGGAAAAGTCCAATAAAGGGTATAGGCTGCATAACAAAACATATCAGAGCTAAAGGTACAGTCTACAGGAGACAAGGGACAGAGCTGATATAAACTATTCCAATATAGCACATATATTAATAAAATTCAAGAATGTGGTATTATTACATGTAACGCCCCCTCTGGTGTCAGTGACACCTCCTAGTGACTGAGTGTGTGGGCGGCACTAGGACCCAGAGGAGACACAGGAATGTTGCTTAGCAACATACGGCTAGTATGAGGGCATCTGTGTGGTGAGTGACAGCCGGGGACCCGGGGGGGGGGGGAGGTCCTGGGACCCCCCTGGTAATTTGGGGAGCTGGTCTGTGCCTGCTGCCACGAGGGGCCAAAGTACAACATCACTGACAATACTAGTGACATGGGGCAGATATGAGGGAGAAATTACCTCAGAATGTGGCAGGATGATAGAAAGGAGAGAAGGGGTGAGATATACCCCCCACAGAGGAGGGGTGAGAGGTATTACCCCCCCCCACAGAGGAGGGGTGAGAGGTATTACCCCCCCCCCCACACAGAGGAGGGGTGAGATATACCCCCCACAGAGGAGGGGTGAGAGGTATTACCCCCCCCCCACACAGAGGAGGGGTGAGATATACCCCCCACAGAGGAGGGGTGAGAGGTATTACCTGCCCCCCCCCACAGAGGAGGGGTGAGAGGTATTACCTGCCCCCCCCCACAGAGGAGGGGTGAGAGGTATTACCCCCCCCCCACACAGAGGAGGGGTGAGATATACCCCCCACAGAGGAGGGGTGAGAGGTATTACTCCCCCCCCACACAGAGGAGGGGTGAGAGGTATTACCCCCCCACACAGAGGAGAGGTGAGAGGTATTACCCGCCCCCCCCACAGAGGAGGGGTGAGATATACCCCCCACAAAGGAGGGGTGAGAGGTATTACCCCCCCACAGAGGAGGGATGAGAGGTATTACTCCCCCCCCAACAGAGGAGGGGTGAGATATTATATCCCCCACAGAGGAGGGGTGAGAGGTATTACCCCCCACAGAGGAGGGGTGAGAGGTATTACCCCCCACAGAGGAGGGGTGAGAGGTATTACCCCCTCCCACAGAGGAGGGGTGAGATATTATACCCCCCACAGAGGAGGGGTGAGAGGTATTACCCCCCCACAGAGGAGGGGTAAGAGATATTACCCCCCACAGAGGAGGGGTGAGAGATATTACGCCCACAGAGGAGGGGTGAGAGGTATTACCCCCCACAGAGGAGGGGTGAGAGGTATTACCCCCACCACAGAGGAGGGGTAAGAGATATTACCCCCCACAGAGGAGGGGTGAGAGGTATTACCCCCCACAGAGGAGGGGTGAGAGGTATTACCCCCACCACAGAGGAGGGGTAAGAGATATTACCCCCCACAGAGGAGGGGTGAGAGATATTACGCCCACAGAGGAGGGGTGAGAGGTATTACCCCCCACAGAGGAGGGGTGAGAGGTATTACCCCCCACCACAGAGGATGGGTAAGAGATATTACCCCCCACAGAGGAGGGGTGAGAGGTATTACCCCCCACAGAGGAGGGGTGAGAGGTATTACCCCCACCACAGAGGAGGGGTAAGAGATATTACCCCCCACAGAGGAGGGGTGAGAGGTATTACCCTCCCACCACAGAGGAGGGGTAAGAGATATTACGCCCACAGAGGAGAGTGAGAGGTATTACCCATCCCCCCCACACAGAGGAGGGGTGAAAGGTATTACCCCCCACATAGCAGGGGTTAGAGGTATTACCCATCCCCCACACAGAGGAGGGGTGAGAGATATTACCCCCACAGAGTAGAGGTGAGAGATATTACCCCTGCAGAGGAGGGGTGAGAGATAATAATGCTGTAAGACATGAAAGTGAGCTAAAATGAGATCCAAGCCCCCCTCCGCCTCAGCAGGGGACTTGGCATCTCTCAACATGGCGGATCCTCAACCAAGTGCAGCGCTCTCTGCCCATGGCAGCGCCGGACCTGTTGGGACAGTGCAGTGATAGCCACATAGCACTGTCACTGCCCACAGTCTAAAGAGTATGCCCCAGAGTGGATGAAGGAGAAATGGCCAATAATCAATTGCACATCATGGTGTAGTCTCCTCTATTATGTGGAATCCTCCACCATAAACTACTCCACAGTAAATATGCGTACCAAAAGAATCTAATATATAAATGCTTAGTGGCGTCTGTGTGTGTGTGGAAAAAAAAACCAAGTTGCAGCGCCACCTGCTGGGCAGAGTTATACACTGACCTACTAAATTCTTAGTGTGGGTGGGAAAAAAAATTCAAAAAGGGCTGAAATTTGGTAGGGCTCAAACTCATAATTTCGTGAGGTAATTTTACCTCATGAACACACATTAAAAAGGGCGCTTGCGTCGGGAAGTAACGCTCTTCCCCTGAGGAGGCCTGGGCTAGGTCCAAATGCATGACAAGAACCTTTTTAAGACCTTAAGTAGCTTGATTTGACTAGAATGCATGAGTATCATGCACGGGTTAACTTGTATATAATATGAGCTTATCTGTGTTGTGGTTTGTCTTCTTACAATGGATCTCTCAACAGTTGCTTGTATATATGGTCCTTCTAGATGTCAAATCCTTTTTCATAAGTACCAAAAAAGACAGAAATAATCGCACAATAGTGCATTATCTTCAGACATATATGGGAAACTTCACCATAAGATACCCCAAAATATATGTGCGTACCAGAACAATAAAGTATAAAAGCGTATCTCAGTAGTCTTATCCAGATATTTTTCAGAATTATAAAATCATCATCATCATCAATTTATATAGCGCCAACATATTCTGTAACGCTTTACAATAGGGGACAAAAATAGTAAACTAATAAACAAACTGGGTAAAACAGACAAAGATGTGAGAAGGCCCTGCTCACAAGCTTACAATCTAAGGAACAATGGGAGTTTGACACGGGAGGCTAAGGCTAGGTCTACATTTTGCATTTCGGCCCAGCCAGGCTGCAAAGGTAAAAGTGACTCATAAGCTAAATGATCCTGTCACACAACAATGTTGGTCAGGGGGTAGTTGTCTTGTGTGAAATTGTGTAACGGGTGGTAATAGGGTAAGGTAGTGAGGTTAAGAGGGTGGTTGAATAATATTATAAGCTTGTCTGAAGAGGTGGGTTTTCAGAGAACCCTTGAAAGTTTGTAGACCAGAGGAGAGTCTTATTGTGCTCCTCTTCATAAAATGAAGAGGAGCGCATATATGATAAATGCAAAAAGATTTAATGATCTTCAATAAAAATGCATCTACTCTATATGGCTAGATGCCAAATATAAAACATGTATATAGTGTTCCAAAACAATGCATAAACAGATTTTGCAGGCATAAAATACATAAAATATATAAAATATCAGTGTCTGAAATCAAAGTTAAATCAGACCCTCCAGCCAGCGTGATTACTGGTATATATAGACCCTTCAGACAAACGGGTATAACACACAAGAAAAAATCGCAAGTCTAGAGTAAACTTCCCTTTACAAGGCAGCGCCGCTTTAAATTTAAGCTGTCAACTCGCCGAACTCGCGGGAGTTGACAAAATCGGGGTATGATACATTTACCCCCAGATCTAGATATTCTACTTGTTTTGGATTAGATGTTACTGTAAACTTTAAATTTAACTTGTTTATGCCAATATATAGTATAAACTGTTGAAACATCCCCTTTCCATATTAGTAGAATATCGTTAATATATCTTTTGTAAAGAACAATGTTATCAGAAAATTCATTTTGATCTAGTATGTATTTCTTTTCCCAACATCCCATTAATAGGTTAGCGAAACTCAGTGCAAATACAGTGCCCATAGCAGTCCCGCATATTTGCAAATAGAAAGTGTCAAGAAATTTGAAATAGTTATGAGTTAGTATAAAATTAATGAGATCACAAATGAATATTTTATGAAATGTGGAATCTGAATCCAAAAATTGTCGACATGCCTCTATACCTTTGCCATGTTGTACTGATGTGTATAACGATTGCACGTCTATAGTTTCCCATATATAATCACTTGACCATTCAAGATCTTTAAGAATTTGTAAAACATTGTTATGTTAAAGTGTCCTTTAAATAAGATGGTTATTTTTCTACATATTTTTTAAGAAAAACATCTATGTATTCTGAGAGGTGAGAAGTAAGGGAATCTATACCCGCAATGATAGGTCTACCAGGCGGGTTCACGATACTTTTGTGTATTTTTGGCAGAAAATAAAAAATTGGAATGATCGGATAAGTAATGAGAAGATATTGGTATTCATCTTTTGTTATAATTTCCTCATACAAACCTCTTAGCAAGATTTGTCTCAATGTTTCCACATAGCATTTTGTAGGGTCTCCTTTCAGTACAATATAAGACGACGTATCACCTAGCAATTTCTCAGCCTTCTTGATATAATCTATTCTATCCATGAGAACTGTGCCACCTCCTTTATCCGCCGGTTTTATAATTAAATTTGTATTTTCTTGTAAATGTTTTAAAGATTCAGTTTCTATTCTTGTTAGATTTCTATGCATTGGGTTAGTCTGGTTGTTATAGCATAGATAGATCCTGAATTATTAAGTCCTGAAAAATGTTGAGATGGCTACTCTTCGATTCAAGAGGATACAATTTTGAGGGTGCTTTTAAACCAGATTTATTCAGAAAGTTAGAGATTATGGGCCTGATTCATTAAGGATCCTAAATTAAGAAGTTTCTTATTTAAGTCTTCTGGACAAAACCATGTTACAATGCAAGGGGTGCAAATTAGTTTTCTGTTTTGCACATAAGTTAAATACTGACTGTTTTTTCATGTGGGCGCTAATGGTAGTTGGCCGCAGGTCACTGTCCCCTTAGAGACACCAGTAACTCCTTGGTCCTTCGGTGAGGAGGGTCCCCTGACCGGCTCGGTGAGGGAGTGCAGCATGAGTTTAGAAGGGGGGCAGTCACTCTGACGCCAATTCAGCGCATGATAGTTTTGGGATGAGATCCTCATGGTTAGTGGATGTACGGTGGTTTTGTCAGTTTCCATGTTATCTGGTTATATCAGCTTGGGACCTGTCCCGCAGTGCCCTTTCTCCGCCACCATAGGTTAGTTAAAAGTAATATAATTAATAAAATATGTCCTCCAGTTTTTTGCAACTTATACATGACTCTGTGTGTTTATTTTATATAAGTGGTTAAAATTTGAAGGTGTTGTGAAGGTAAGGAGGACATACACGGTGAGCCCTTTAATATACATACTTTCGTTTTATTCAAACACTTCTGTTTTTCCTGGCGTTTATACTATCAATCATAACAGTGATGTGACTTTCTGTATGTAATAACATTCTGTCTTTTCTATTTGTAGAGACAAGAAGATGGAGATTCAGGTAAGTTATTTAACAAGATGACATATGGGATTGGTGAGGGGAATAGTACATGTTTCAATGTTTAGATTTATTCTCTACTTACCCATTTGTTTACTTTTATAGGTCAAAATCATCATAATTAAAGGTACGTTCTGAGATGTCATGTACCACTAGTATATGCCAGCTAACATTACTGAAACAGGGTTTTTTATGTAAATTTTTTCAATATACTTTTTTTAAACTATTCATTTTGTTTTTCAGAGGCCTGGCCTGAGATAAGGTAATTATATTATTAATTATATATTTTAAAACTTGGACATGTCATTTCTGGCATGTGCTCTATTTTATGTTTCTTATATTTTGGATGACTCACATAACTTGTGATTATTTCCATGAATAAACTCAGTTACACATTTGCAATACTTTGGGCCTCATGTGATGCTCTCATGACCAGATTTTCATGTTTGATCTCTCGATGGCCCATTCTTGACAAGACCATACCCCCACCTGCCCTGATTCTCATGGGGCTGTCCTGGATTACAGTGGGCATGGCCTCCCTGGAAAGGGTGGATTATGGGTAGATTGGGGTGTTGTCTTGATGGATTGGGGTCATGACCTAATGTGTCTCAATTTTTTATGTTGGGAGATTTTCAAGTATGTCACTGTTAGACGATGGTGATCACTACATTCCCTACCACTTAATGTTAATGTGACTCCTGTCTTTTCTTAAAGGTGTTGTCCACTTTAGTCCAACCACTCGCCTTAAACATTCTATGTAAAGTCCTATATAATATGTTGGCACTATATAATTATAGAGTTATAACAATTAAGATACATTACAACCAACCTGTATGTCGTACATTTTATTCATAATGTAATCAATTCAAAGTAAGCAAAATTGTACTTCACAATGTAGCAGAAAACACTTAAGAATAATGTTATAGCCGTTATATATCGCAGGTATAATATGTTTTACATTCTCAAAATCTTTTTTTACTCTATCTCTAATAGCCCTGAGGAAGATTCTCAGCCGAAGTAAGTATATCATTGTAAAATGTTGTATAAAGAAATAAGATATTGTAGGATACTAGACTCAGTAATTACTATACCTCCTATTCAACTATCTATCTATCTATCTATCTATCTATCTATCTATCTATCTATCTATCTATCTATCTAATATATATTTATCTATCTATCTATCTATCTATCTATCTATCTATCTATCTATCTATCGTAAACTAAAGTAATCTGAAGGTAGAAAGCCTCTTTACCTTATTTTTACGTTTAACTTTTTTATACTTTTTTCTTTGTCTAACAGATCGGAAGTCACATACGATCCTGTGGTGCCGTTCATGTATATATCATACAGATAAGATTGGTGCTTCCCCCTTCATATCCTCTGTACCTTTCCATCCTCCTTCTTGTATTAGTATATAACTTGTCCCTGAGCTACATACTAATCATACACCCGAATCTTCACCCTAAATACCCAGATATGCTTCGTATACCCACACTATCTCTGTAATTTGCACCTAGTATTATCAGAATGTTTTCCCTACCGGTAGGCCTCTTCTCCCGACATACGTCTCCCATTTCATTTGGTTGGGCTTTTTCAAATTGATTCTATATACAAAGAATTTGCTACTCAATTGTCATGCATCCCCTTACTGATTTGTACCTATATCTAAATTGTATAATGCAGGTCTACCTTGTAAATTAATTTGTTCAAAACTGTTTATCTGGGTAAATAAAGAATGTAATTGACTGACATGACCATTACTTCAAATGGCTTAGCAATGCCAGCCTCTCCTTGCCCATTGATTACAGTGCTGCAATTGTAATAAACCAAAGCAGCCACACAGGGCTAACAACCCTCAGATTGCCCAAATATGTGATGTGACTTCTGTAGGTGATAACATTCTCTGTCTTCTGTTTGTAGAAGGGAAGATTCAGATTCGGAGGATTCGGTAAGTTATTTAACCACTTAACATATGAGAATGGTGAAAGGAATTGTACAAGTTTCAGTATTTATATTTGTTCTCTACTTACCAATTTGTATTTACTTTTATAGGACAGCTACAGCATTAGGAGAGGTACATTCATAGATGGCACCCTGCTGTAACACTAGTGCATACCAAGCTAACATTATTACATCAGTTTTATTTTATGCAACTATTTTCAATACAATTATTCTAAACTATTCATTTTATTTTTCAGAGACATGTCGAGAGGTGTGGTAATTATATTATTAATTATATATTTTAAAACTTGGACATGTCATTTCTGGCAAAACCACATTAATATTAGCACTATCTTACAGAAGCTGATTTTTCTGTCAAAATATTTTTTGCACTCTGTTGTATGTTTCTTATATTTTGGATGACTCACATAACTTGTGATTATTTCCATGAATAAACTCAGTTACACCTTTGCAATACTTTGGGCCTCATGTGATGCTCTCATGACCAGATTTTCATGTTCGGTCGCTCGATGGCCCATTCTTGACAAGACCATACCCCCACCTGCCCTGATTCTCATGGGGCTGTCCTGGATTACAGTGGGCATGGCCTCCCTGGAAAGGGTGGATTATGGGTAGATTGGGGTGTTGTCTGGATGGATTGGGGTCTTGACCTAATGTGTCTCAATTTTTTATGTTGGGAGATTTACAAGTATGTAACTGTTAGACGATGGTGATCACTACATTCCCTACCACTTAATCTTTATGTGACTTCTATCTTTTCTTAAAGGTGTTGTCCACTTTAGTCCAACCACTCCTCTTAAACATTCTATGTAAAGTGCTATGTAATATGTTGGCACTACAGAAATATAGAATTATAACAATTAGCAGCCAGGTATTCAGAAAGTAAAGCTCTTTGCAGCTAATTAAGATACATTACAACCAACCTGCATGTCGTACATTTTATTCATAATGTAATCAATTCATAGCAAGTAAAATTGTACTTCACAATGTAGCAGATAACACCTAAGAATAATGTTATAGCAGCTATATCACAGGTATAATATGTTTTACATTCTGAATTTTTTTTTCCTCTATGTCTAATAGCACTGAGATAGATGCAGAGCCACAACCACAATCTGAGTAAGTAGATCATTGTAAAATGCTGTATAGAGGAATAAGATATTGTAGGACACCAGGCACAGTAATCACTATAGCTCCCATCCAACCCTCTATCTGACAGTCTGTACAGACATCCCATTGCAGTCTCCCTATAAGAGAGTGAACACAATTAAATTATCTATCTATCTGCTGATCTCCACACAATGTGAGGAAAACCATGAGATTTGCTAAAAGCCCAATCTACTCAGCATCTAGAGAATACCGTCCTGATGCTGGGGAGCACTGGGTCCTTCCTGGTACCCCTGGTGGTTGAAAATATAGTGGAACCTCTTGTGGCACTACAAGTGCCAGCATGCACTGATAGCCCATGACAGTTCTTGCATGTTGGCACTTGGGCACAAGTGTACACGACAAGTGTTGTCCCTGTAATAAATAAAATAACAAATAGTTGTAGTAGCCCTGTAATAAATTAAATAAATAATAGTGTCTCTGTAATAAATACATTAAAATAAATTATGTCCCCATAATTGAGGGTTGTGCCCTCTTACGAAATAATAAATTAATATTGGCGGTTTAATAAATAAATTATTATTGCCCCCATAATTTATAAGCAAATGTTGCCTCCCTTACAAATACTTACGTAAAATCTTCTTCCTATCTTGGTCTGTCGTAATCCAATGGGAAGAAGGTAATCCCCCCAAAAAATTGTATGTACCGAACAGACTGCTCTTGAGGAGAATCCAGCAAAAATAAATTAATCTCCGGTGAGCCTGGCGATTTAGTCGCCGGCAGCCGATCAGGAGTGGACTATTACACTACTCAGTCAATAACAGATGAGAGGCCGCTCGTGAGCAACTCCCCGGATTATAACAGGCTCACCGGGGATTAATTTGTTTTGCGTTGTGTGCTCCGATCAATGTGTTTTTTTTCCTCCCCATATGGATTACCGTCTTCCTACTGGATTAAGTCAGAACAAGACAGAATGAAGGTGTTAGGTAACGATATTATTATAGGTGCAACTTTTCATCCTCTGTTTACGCCGGCCAAAACAAACAATTACTATTTATTAGATAATAAATCCTGCGGTGTGGATGTGAAAACTTCATCCGCTGTGTGGCGGTTTGCAAACTGCAAAAAAACCTGCAGGTTAGTAAATCTCACCCCTGTCCTTTATTTATCATTCATATAACTGGTGAAAGTCAGTGGACATCAGGCTGCTTTTATTTCAAGTGTTAAATATTCCCTCTGTTCCAGTACTTTGGGTTACATGTGCATAACATCAAGTTAAGAATGCCTCAAGCTGCAAAACAAAATCTTGTTTTTGTTTCATCCTATCTGGGGGACACTGCTACCATGGGGTTGTATGAGGGGAGCGTGGAGTTGGCACTTAAGTAGTTAACTTGTTAAATGTAACAATGCTGACAGACCCCTCCCCTCTACAATCCCCTGCAGCCTCAGTTTAGACTAAGTGCTCAAGGGAGTTGGGCTTACTTTTTATAGCTAGGACAGTTTTTTCTTTTATTTTCTGTTTTATTGTTTTATTTTTTTAGGGAAAGTTTTTTTTTCAGATTTTTTATCTGAGGAGTGTGCTTTAGGGTATAGAGCGCTGATAAGTCGGAGCGATGGTGGCCGCCATCTTGCTGGGCATACCAAGTTCCCCCTTCAGGCACAGGAGGGGGAAATCATGGGGAAGCTGCAGACTCTCCAGTCAGGAAGGACTGAAGAAGACACAAGCAGGAAACAGGCAGGGGCGCAGCTACAAGTTTAGAGCTCCCCCACTCCTTCTGGCATACTTGGACTCCCCCAGCGCGCCAAGAATTGCCCGGGAACACAGCAGACTCTCCTCAGCAAACATAATATCGGGGACACTGCTGACTGACTCTTCTGCTTCTCAGACTTAGCTGGAAAGCTAGGTATCAATATTATATACCTTTTATATATGTCTTGAATAGAAGGCTATAGATAGATAGATAGATAGATAGATAGATAGATAGATAGATAGATAGATAGATAGTTGGTTTGTTTTTTTGAAAAGGCTGCAAGTAGTCTAAATATCATTGTATTCTACTTAGCCATATTACTTCCACTTTTACATATTGCTTGTTACATTATACAACTCTGTCATAGATTAGTTGTATATCTGTATCTAATTCAAGCTATATCTTGTGTGTTTGACATTCTATTTACTCGAGGTGTTTTCCCTTTAAAAATATGTCTGATAAAATAAAAGCACCACTTGCAAAATATTTCACCTGTTCAAAATGTAAAGTTAAGTTACCATTTGGACAAAAAGACCCTGGGGCGCTTTGTACTGATTGTGACGCAGGGGCACTCACGTCACAGGCCCAGATTAACGTTATACCACTACCGAAATACCAGCATGGGCAGCTCCTCTGACGCCACGGACCGAAAGGTCGAGAGTCACTTAAAATCAATCTATGTAGCTGCAGGAACCTCTTTCAGACCCTTGTTCTCATCGGCTTGGGTGGCCAGAGCGATGGAAGCATGGGCTGAACAGTTAGCCGAGGGATTGTAGGATTCACAATTTCTTCCTCTTGTCCTGCTTGTAAAGGAGGCGTCTGGATACTTATATGAGGCGGCCTAGAATGCAGCCTCTATTTTGTCCTCCATATAGGCTTCAGCAGTGGCAGCTAGAAGGTCCCTATCGCTGAGGTCCTGTGACGCAGATACAGAATATAAGAAATCGCTTGAAACATTACCTTATTCAGGCTAGTGTTGTTTGGGCCCAAATTGGACAACATCATTTGCCAGGCAACGGGTGGAAAAAGTTCTTCTGCCAGTAAATGTTCCCAAGGCAAGACCTCCTCAATTTGGCTAATTCTGCCAGCCCTTTCGGGGGGGCTCCTTTACTAGAGGTCAGTCGAGTAGAGGCAGACCAACGGGTAGCAGGGGACACTCTTACAGAGGTAGGTTCTCCTCTACAAGGCGTCAGTCTGCAAAGGATCCGGAAAAACCGGCACCCTGACTGTCAGCCACCCCGTCTTGCGATAGCAAGAGTGGGAGGGGGGGGGGGGCGATTGAGTCTGTTCAGGGAACATTGGTTAGCGTCCTCCCAAGACCTTTGGATTTGCAGGATTATGATGAGAGGGTACATGATAGACTTGTCAGGTCCAGCCCCACGTTACTTCTTTGCAACATCTCTACCCCGCGATCCAGAAAGAAGACAGGCGATGCGGCTTTGCATCGCTTTTCTTCTTTCTGTAGGAGTCATTTGTACGGTACCAGACAACCAAAAAACACAGGGGTTTTATTTAAACCTGTTTCTAGTCCCGAAGCCAGTTGGATCATTCTGACCCATTTTAAATTTAAAAAGCTTAAATGTACACCTGAGAGTGGACAAATTTCGCATGGAGTCCCTCCGATCAGTAATCAATGGACTGGAGGCAGACAAATTTTTAGAGTCAATAGATATAAAGGACGCTTATCTTCACGTCCCTATTTGGGAAGGCCACCAGTCACTTCTCAGATTTACAGTGGGCTCAGCACACTACCAGTTCTGGGCACTCTCATTAGGACTTTCTACAGCGCCCAGAGTTTTCACAAAAATCATGTCCGTAATGGCGGCTTGTCTTCATTTAAGAGGGGTTCAAAATAATACCATATTTAGACAACCTCCTCATCAAGGCCACATCAGCGAAACTGTTAGAACAGCACCTGGCTCTGACCATCAGGATCCTGGAGGACCATGGATGGTTAATAAACTTGGATAAATCTCAATTCATTCCCTGCCAGCGGATGACCTTCCTGGGGCTCATCATGAACACCAGAGAGAAGAAGGTGTTTCTTTCGGAGGACAATGCCAGGTCGTTACGAGAATAACTTCACAGGCTTTGGTCACGCCGAGTCCAACCATTCACTTAGGCCCTTTCCGACGTCAGGACTTACCTCGGCTGACTTTAACGGCATGGCTGTTGAGGCCAACCTTCGGCAGGCTAGAGGATTCTCTCCTAGAGTTGTGAACACATTGCTATATTAAAGTAATTCTATCGTTTTCAGAATAAGCATTGCCCAAGTGATTGTATTGTGTTTCCAACGCACAAAGTAATTTATTTTAGCAGATGTAACATTTAACAGTTCAATACATGATTATAATACAGTACAGCCAATACCAAAAGGTAAATACATACCGCTGCATTCGCATGCGCTCGCTGCGCTCCCACGGGTACCAGTGGACAGTATATCACTCTAGAATACTGTGGTCAGAGTAGACTGAAACCAGTGGGATCACAGCTATATCCTGACTATTGCATATACATCAGCTATGTCCAGGGGTATTGTGCTTCTTGTGAGGCTGAATTGTCCTGATTAACACAAAGTTCCTCTGAGGTCCTCTACATTATTCATCAGGGGAAGAGTAGATTCTACAAAGCACCTAATGGTCACGTTTTCTGCTCCAACAACTATTTACATGTCAAACACGTACACAGTACAGTTACACTGTAAGTTCCTTCTGTTCTATAAAATCTTTGAAATTGGCGCAAAACCAAAACCCGTCCTTTATATATCAACATATGTGTTTTGTTTCTTTGCAGAACCCCAGAAAGGTGGACATGCAGATGGCTTAGGTCCAAGCTGCCAAAAATAAAGTAAGTAAATAAATACCAGGCAGGATATAGACATTAGAATTCATCAAACTATAATTCATGTACAATAACAGTAAATGATTTTCAGTGGTTCAGCCATAACATGTCCTCTTTAAGGCAAAATTTTTACCACTACAAATGGGCAAAAAAAATACAGTATAGAAAAAAGTGAGAGATCAAGAGGTTTCTTCTATAAGGCCAAACATATTGTTTAGTCACACATTTGCTCATTGGGATATATATATATATATATATATATATATATATATATACACAACATATAAATAATTACAAGGGGGGTTATGGATTATAGGGGTAGAGTGTTTCGGGAAGCTGTTAGAGTATTTATGTACATGTTATGGCTAATGGTAAAAGTTGTGTAACGTTTTCATTATCCAGCTAATGTAATGTAATATAATATAATGTTCCACCTTCAGATTCTCTACATTGTAAATCAGGGCTGTGGGCAGAGCACATTCTGCAAATCACACATGTGGCCTCTTTCCTACTCCATCCACTAGTTACATAAAACACATACACAGTACACTTACACACATTTACACATGATAGTATGTTTTCTTCACAGTGATAGAGCTGCAGTTCTATAGAAACCTTGCTAATTAGTACAAAACAAAGTCCTGCCTTCATGTATTAACAGATGTGTTTGCTTGTTTGCAGAAAGCCAAAATGGAAAGTAAAGCAATTTCTAAGATATGTATTTGCCCCACGAGTAAGTAATTATTAGAAAATGTTCCCTTCTGTACTAGAATCCAACAAATTAGCTTCAACTTTTTATTGTTTTCAGATTTTCAGAGATACTTGTAGGAACATACTTTCATGTACAATAACAATAAATACTATTCAGTGTCGGATGTGGAGGTAGAGAAGGAAAAGGTGGACGTGGTAGACGTTAAGGAGCAGCAGGAGGAGGAGATTCCTCTTGTAGTTCCCTTTTACCATTAGTAACCTGCCGATACTGATCGCTCCTACTGGTGTGACTTGTCCACCAGACACTGACCGACTGTGAGTGCCAACTGCACACTAGTTGTAGGAGAGTAGTCACTGGCACCTGGGTGTTGTGTATAGCTGCTGCAGCACTTCTTTGCTGGTGACTGTGGCTGGTTACCAGGATCAGGAATGCAGGGTAGCAGACAGGTCACAGTATTATACCACATAATATATACATTATGCAGAATCTTGTAGGAAGGATAGTTTTTATTGCTCATAAATACTCCTTACAAGGACTGTTACACAGCCCGATGTGGGTGAGATGTTCACCCAGATGGGACACAAGAATGTACATCCACAATACAGCAACGCGATCTTTATATAGAGCCAAAACCAGTATCCACTCCACTGCCACACATTCAAGGTAAGCACTAAAAACTGGACAAACATCTGAGTGAATGTTTGAGCAGAGTGGCCAATGTGGGAGAGGCTAGACTTCACTTAGCCAACCAATCAGGACTTGACAGGCCAGGGGCAAATGGACAGAGGCTTTATGCTTGCGTGCAGTTCATTTCTTCCCTGACCAGTCACAAAGGCAGAACTCCGGTAAAACATGATAGCTTCCAACACAGGGATATTACCTGCTAATGCTTAGCATCAGGGTGCAGCCAGTGGCGGATCCAGGGGGGGGGGGGGGCGATCGGGGCGATTGTCCCCCCCTAGCAGGGGCTTGCTGCCGGCGGCTGTACACTATGTGCAGGTTCGTTCGCAGAGAGAGTTAGGGAGAGAGTCCTGCCCAACTGCTCTGATTAACACAATCAATAACTCTCTCTGCCGAACGGACCGGCACATAGTGTGCAGCCGTCGGCAGCCTTAGGTGTCAAAAAGGGGGCGGGGCTAAATCGCCCCCTGTACAATTAAGTTCTGGATCCGCCCCTGGGTGCAGCTCTAGCCCGGTAACGTGTGATTTCCACATCTGTATGTTCCATCATTGGAACATTTTCCCTATTATCTCTAAGACTCATATGGACCCCTGGGAGTAAATGTATCAATCTCCGTTTTTTTCAACTCGCGGGAGTTCCGCGAGATGATAGTTTAAATTTAAAGCGGCGCTGCCTTGTAAAGGGAAACTTCCCTTTAAAAGGCAGCGCCGCTTTAAATTTTAGCTGTCATCTCGCGGAACTCCCGCGAGTTGAAAAAAACGGAGATTGATACATTTACCCCCTGGTATGAATTCAAACTAAGGAATAGTGATGATTAAGCCAACACCACCCACACCTGGCCTCAGACCAGATGCTAATTAACATGTAATTTCCTGTCTCAGTTTTACACCATGCGGTTGTCATATTACCTTAGAAATCAATACACATTTAGCATCTATAATATAATAATATACCAGGCGTATTGTATAATAGAATATTATACATCAGGGCTGCTGTGCCAGTAAGAGAAATACATTTATACAATAAGTTATTTCTTCTCAGTTGCATGTGGGGAGGTAGATCCAGCCACAAACACCAGCAAATTAATATTCTACATTACATATAATAGATTACATACATTTAACATGTTGCACGGCTGTTACTATCTGCATTTCATGCCAAAATGTTGCATAATATAAATGAGTGTATATGTGCAACCTCATATGTTATCTGGCATTTTACAATCTCTCCACCAGCAGTGCAGAATGATTTGTCCATGTGGAAATATTCAACCCATTTGGTAGCTTTATCTGACTTTATCTAAGATTTCAATCTCCAAAAGGAGTCTTCTCTTAATTCATGTTACAATAGGTAACTGCAGACTTTGAGGGACGTGTGAATCAACCCATTAGGCAACTGGAGAAACAAATAAACGCATTTTACTAAAAACTTTTCCAAAATTGATTAGGACACATTTGAAGAAGCAATGATATCCCGAGAAACTTCAGTGCTATAGGCCCTCAAGGACGGACGTGTTGTATTTTCTGAATATGTTCAAATTGTGCCTTTATAAGCATATTAATATTCTAATAAATATACACTTTTAAAGAAATGCTGAAAATAGAGTTAGAGCATGTGATGTTATATTAAGAAAACAAAAATAAATTCTATGTGACATTTATGGTTAAATTAAATATGTTGCTTCTTCTCATACACAGAGACGACCAGAGACCGCCCCGTGGGGGATTCGGGTGCTACTTATGGCCATAATTTGTGGGACAATTATTATATTTTTTTTTTAACATTATTAAATTTATTTTATAGTTTTACAAAAAGTTTGATTGTATTTATTTAAATACATTACATTAATTCTTTATAAAGAAGTGACAATATCTGATTGTATTATTTTTTAGATATTATATTAGTTTTCATAATGAGCTAACATAATGCTGTACTACATTGTCAGTCATACTGTATAGAAAAAATAACAAAAGCAGTCTATTCATTTTACACCTTTCTGACACTTTTCTTCACCCCTTTATTGAGCCTATTTTGGCACTTTTTGGGGTGGCCACATTCCATCATCAATGTTAGACATTTTTCTGTGCAGTAATATCATCATCATCTGTTTATGAGGCTCCACAGATTACGCAGCGCCGTATAATCTGTTATACACAAACAGAACATAATACAAATAAATAATGGAACGAGAGAAGAAACAATAGCAGAAGACTCAACTTAGAACATAAAGAAACATTTACAGGAGGACAAGGAGATGAGGACATCAGGTGAGAGGTAGAGAGGGCCCTGCTCATGACAAATAACATTCTAGATGGCCACGAAAACAAACAGAGACAAATGGGGGTGGTGGAAAATGAGTGGAATTGGCTGGTGGAGCGTGCAGAGGAGTTGTCTTAGGATGGGAAGGGCTAGGCATGTGTGCAGAGGTGAGCTTTGTGGGAGCACTTGAAAGATTGGAGGTTGGGCACGGAGCTCCAGAGGTAGAGAGCTTTGTGGGTGAAGTTGTGCAGACAGAACTGTGATGTGGTGATAGGAGAGGAGCAGAGGGTTAGGTCGATGGTCATTGGCAGAATGGAGGGGCCCCGAGCGAGAATATTTCTTGACAAGGTCAGATGGAGGAGGAGGAGGCTTAAAGAGGACTTTATAGTTGAGGGTAGGATTTAATTTTAGATAAATTGGAAGCAAATGGAGGCTGTGCAGAGAGACACAGCAGAAGAGGAAAATCGGGAGAGGAACATTAGATGTGATGCCACATTCAGGACAGATAGCAGGGGAGGCAGACACTTCTAATTTACCCATTTTGTCCTACTTGCTGTATGGTGCTGTAGAATACTTGGGGAGCCATAGGAATAGACAGTGATATTACAATAATAATAACAAACAATATCCCATTTTTCCAGCTGACGAGGATCAGGAGAAATGATACAAAGTCTGATGTTTTTGCTGAACAATCTATGATTATTTTTTTTTTTACAAAGGTTTGAGGAACAAGAATTCCCAAGATCACTGTTGTTAGATGATGAGAGTCAGAAACATGGACAGACAGAGTTAACTTACTTAATAGAAAATGGAAGATAGGATTACAAGTAATGACAAGATAGTCTGTCCCTTTATTTAAATATAATCAATCAGAGAGTTATTAAGAGAATATTGGGAAAACACTCGGCTATTGAAGTTGAACGCTATTTTATCAAAATGTAAACTTAATACACTGTAATGAAGGGTAAAATAATTGTTTCTCAAGTCTTGTTTATTATAACACAGAATGAGCTTTCTGCTGACCACGTAGAATAGAACATGTATGTCTAAAGAAGACACTGAAATTTTGTATCAAACTTGTTTATGTGTTTGCAGTACCCATGAATGTGTAATAAACAGCCAGTAATTAAATATATAACCCCTAGGGGAGGCAGAGAGTTAGAGTTTTTTAAGTCTCATCTGGAACCATAACCTGCAGCGGTGCCTACAGAGTTTCCCTCTTCTCTTATGTGACTTTCGGGCTTGGGGAGACCGGACTGATTTGATTTACGGTTGAGCTATTCCACAAAGCTAAGTATATCACATACTATTTGTATCTCAATAAACGCATTCACTGATGATATATTGTTGTCTGTGACTTTTCTTGTATGTCTAATTAACATTTGTATCCAAACAACCTAGTCCCACTGGGAGAATACACCCACAACTGAACAGAACATTGAAATCTTATTTTTCACCAAGTATTTTAAAGAGTGACATTGAATTATCGAAGGCGAACTAGTTGTCTGGTATGAAAGGGTCTTGTTCCTGCAATCAATGCAAAGCCTGTACATGTTTCCACAAAGAAACTATATCAGTTTCTGATATAACTATTAAGAAAATTAGATCAATTTCCTCCTTTATGAATTGGAACACTATGGGCCCGATTCATGTTCGGACGTCCGTTTGCTTGTTGCATGTTGCATGAAATCGCTCTGCACATGCTCAAGAACAGACCTTACACCAATGCGGGCAATTGCTTGCATGTCATGACTGAACGCAAATGTCACTTCCTACTGCTTATGACTTGAAAGGCAGAACAAGGGAGGGGAGGGGCAGGATGGGGGAGAGAAAGGGCGGACTACCGTAGGCAATGTATAGTAAGGGCGTGCCGACGGTGTTCTGACCCAGACGCATTCAATTCAAGTCCTGAGATTCTCATTAATATGCTTGGTTTTAGCGGTGTCATTTGCATCAGCCACAGGACAGGAGTAAGTGCCGACTGATTCGGCAAAGTTTTTGTTTTAAAAACTGCACATATGCGTGGCACTAGCTATCACAGAACATGTGTGTGCAAGTAAGACAGTCTATATAAAGGCATTATATGTACCGTACGCATCAAAAGCATCTATATTTATGTATTTAATAATATTTGTATATTTAAAATTCATATTCTTATTAATGATTATAATGTTAAAAGTTATTCATTATTTGATAATATAATTTTTTTTGTCATTCTGATATGACCTTTAATTGCACCTACGCGCAGCAAGTACTGAGTAGGCAGTGCACACTCACACTCATATTGAAATGGAAATGTATCTGGAGAGATGTTTGGATTTGAATACACTCAAGATCTGTATATTTTTTAACTTACATGCAAGTTGCATTTGGACTTGAATCAGACCCTATGGGGGGTATTCAATTGTTCGGCTTGACGGCCGAAATACTCGCGCTCTAAAACTATTACCGTTAATACGGTAATTACTCGCTGAATTTCAGCTCGCAGCTCCCTCCCTGATACACAGAAACCCCCCATGCGTGCGCCCCTGAGTATTAACGGTGAATATCCGTTCAAGGTGAGATTGGATGCTATACAGTATCTAAGTCCTGCTAGTGAAACTAATCTAACATGTGCAGCAATGGAATAATACGTTAGTGATCAAATTACAATTTAGCCCTCAATGAGATACTGTAAATCCTAGTCATATAGATGGGATAACATATATGCTAAT
Source organism: Mixophyes fleayi (assembly GCF_038048845.1). Taxonomy (NCBI): domain Eukaryota; kingdom Metazoa; phylum Chordata; class Amphibia; order Anura; family Limnodynastidae; genus Mixophyes; species Mixophyes fleayi. The sequence goes on from NC_134410.1 coordinate 16,322,639, forward strand.
GGTATGTAGGACGACTTGTGTTAATCTAAGGTGTATTTAGATACTTTGTGTCAAACAACTCCTGGAAGTAAGATTAACCCTACAGGTGTAGCAGCTATTCAGTACTCACCATATATATATTGGGATACAAATAAATCCCATAAGGCAGTATATATGTGGATTATAATCAATACGATATGAGTACAACTTAGTGCAACATGTTATTGAGACATAGGATCACTGCTGATATAGACTATATTATAACTAGATATTGAATATCCTATTTTCTGAAGCAAGGACTGTTATCTAAAGAGTTTACATCCATCCATATCCCTGGCATTCCCCACCATGAGATGTAGTTTCATCTTGATACATGCCATTTGGAGTTCTGTCTGTATATAATTTACGAGCAAATATTGAACTCAATAACCTTCCATTAATAATAAATACTTTCAGGAACAATCAATAGTTGAAATATACACTCACATATACTATAAGGAATTTATACGATTGAGTTCTGCTTTTCTAACAAATATTCATGCCACTGTGGGGTACCAATTAAAAGATTTTTAACACACGACACACATTCACTTTGCAATTTTTATCTTATATTTCGCTTTGTTTGATTATTTTTTAATAATTAATAATAAAATTAGACTTTTATATTGTTATCAATTATTTTTTGGGGGACTGGAGTGCCTCTTTTGTTCTTTTTTCTTTTTCCTCTATATATTAGAAATTGATTTCAATTAGTGGCACAGGCGCCAATTTATATAATTGAAAATGTACTGATACATTGTTATAGTTCTGGGTCAGAAATGTACGGATTTCTGATCCAAAACGCAAATGTTGGCGGAAATTTGATTTGTAACTCCTGAGACAGTATGCCATGATTTGGTTTTGTAACGGTTCTAGAGAAAATCTTCATTAAGGCTAATTAGACCTCTTTCATGTGAAACGACCGACACTGGTTTAGCCTGAAAACACAGCAAGGGGCCGTTACCTTTCTTTCCTGTGTGGCATTTTGTCCTGTGTGTTCAAACCTGTCTGAACAATGTAAACCGCAAAGTAATTTGGAAACTCAGAGATTGATGTAAATTTTGTTAAAGTTTAAAATCCTGTTAACTCCAAGCTTGGAAAAAAAAAATATCACATCCGGATGTTAAATAGCTGATGTAAAATGTCAGATGTTTTGGGGCCAGCAAAGAGTTCAGGGGCCTGAGTTACCTCCTGCTAGCCTGTCTGCAAAACTGTATAAAAGAGCACTGCTTTACCATGTAATGTATCATCATGCCACCTGTAAGTTCTGGAAAGATCGCTAGTACCACAAACTGACGTGTGTAACTGTCCTTCTAAGGACTATTTGAGCTAATAAAACAGCACTGCTTCAAGATCCTGTTTTGACTTACCTGTGGCAATTCCTGTGACCTACAGATTAGACCAATCTAATCTGTTATCCGGCTGTTCTGAGGTTGGGACCCAGCATTCCAGTACCAATGCTCTGTTCACTACCTTGCATCTCTGGCCAGTGTGATAGGCCAGGGGGAACCTTCCACAGCAACCCTGATCTAAAGGAAGAGGTCAATGGTACCAGCCCAGGTGCCCAGCGAGGGGGTACACTAGCAGCAAGAGTTACCTTGATGGACCGGTTCTAGTTGGCGGTGTAGAAACCTAATGGTGGCAGCATGCCCCTCCTACTGTGACAGGAGGGGCGCAATTTGGGATAAATAAAGAGGATGGTGGCAAGGCAAGCCCAGCTGGTTCCCAGCAACACAACAGACATGGTGGCAGAGAAGGTTCACCCTGTCACAAGGTAGTTCCAGGAAGTTGGGCCTGTGGTGTTCCTCTGGTGTACAAGATTGTCGGGCAGTGTAGTAAACGTGGATTGTATTACAGAGTGATGTCAACTTTTATTTCTGTGAACAGTTATCAGGGATCGGTTGGATCGAGGCTAAATAGGAGGAATATCTGTTTTGCTTATTTTTTCTGGGATACAGACACTTTTTTGTTTTTTTCTATATACTGGAAATATTTCTCTATATATGTTCCTATAATGCGTGTACTGATAAATTCAGAATACAACTTATTCTGTCTGCTTAATGTAATACTCAGTGTCTATTTTTATCTTGAACCTATGACAGCTGCATCACCACTAGTTCTGTAATATGGATATAATTCTCAGAGTCTTCTATTTATCCACAACGTCATTTCATCCTTATGACAGATGACAGATGCACGGTTTCACCTTTTTTTTTTTTTGCCAAGGATTTCCATGGCCATCTAAAATAGTCACCGTACTCCTAGGTTTACTTCTAGTATTCATAATAATTTATAGTGGGGAATACTACATTACTCCTTATATTACACAAGATTTAATAAAAATGTTCTTTAACCCACAAATCTACTCTGACATAGACTGACACAAGGACTCACGTTTTCACCATAATTATTTACTCGCCAATATTTAGAGAGCCCTTACCTGCAACAAAGTAAACATCTAGTGGAAGGGACGTAACAACGTGAGTTACCTCATCACACCCCTTGACAATCAGTTTGCTGCGGTGAATAATACACTCATTGCCGTTCCCACTTGATGACCAGAATTGCTTTGTCAGGTCCCTCCCACCTTCTCTTTCCCCACCTCACCTTCCCATCTCCCAGGATATCTGCGACTACAATATGTTTTAGGCCTTTGTCCAGCTGCATCGAATGCTGAGCAATGAACAGTGATTTCTTCTACCTTGTGTGAAGTTGTTCAAAACGTTTTGGACACAAGTGGTCTGCAAAATGCAGATTAGAAACTCTTTAGAGAACAAACCTGAACATTGGATCTTGGAAAGGACAGAAGACCTGCCAATCACTGCAGGTCTTATAAAGGAAAGCGCTAACTGAAAAATTAATGGCAGGTTGATCCTCCTATGGTCAAAATACTCTATTTAATGTGTCTTCTGTAGAGGAGGTTGTTTGAATGGAGAATTGTATCTATCAGCACCAGGGCTGTCCTGTCACACGCACAGTTCTATGGTAACGTCTTATTCATATCTCAACCATTGCAAAACATTCCTGTACCGTTAATCAACAGTCGGACCTTAGTTTTGTACAACAATAGATTACAGCCTGTAATAAGTATGGAATGTTGCAAATGGTAGAGTTTGTGAACTGCAATAACATCAGTAACATCACTGATGCATGTTATATCCCCATTATGTTGTAGAATCTGAGAAACTGGACGTGACATATTACCTAGTGTTATATATTGAAAGCTCCCCAACTGTTTAATACCCTGTGACAGATGAAGACTTTTATATCACTAACCAGAAGTTAGCCGAGGTCCAAACACCGTCCCATCATTTACAGTTATCTGCAAACAGGTGTCCTAACCACTCATGTCTTAGTTATCTCCACAATTTTTGTATTCTCAAAAGTAGTAACAGTGGTTGGTCAGTAATGAGATAGACTAACATGGAGAATATTTCTATAGTACATATTGGCAGACGGACAGTGTAACTGGTTAGTCATAGATTAGTCAGCTCATTGGTGGTCTGTTCACGCTTTATTATAGGGTGGAATCTCCCTTCATTTTCACTCCAATCTTATTACAGTATTTATAATGTGCCCTAATACATGAGCACTACATGTATATTATGTAAACATTGCCTTAATAAATGAGCAGCAGATATATATATATATATATATATATATATATATATATATATTAGTTAAACATCAACAGTTATACAAAACACAAGAAGGATATTTGCAGATCTATAAAGATATATATTTTTAAATGTATAAATAGAACATTAAAAAGATTCATTTAGATCAGCAAAGTCACTTCTGTAGTTATTGAGAATATTATGACATACCGTGACCTCTATGCACTAATCACAGGTAGACAAAACTCTCTCTAGGTAAAGGTCCATTATCACCTTAAGCGGTATGCAGAGACTGGTCACTTGGGCATAAACAGGTGTATTTAGAAATCATGCGCATTGTAGAAGATACACATTAGATAAACATTAATATATAATTATACACATCTGACAATGCAATACAATTAATCAACGACTCAAGTTTTTCATCTTTGCAAAAGTAAGGGGCTAAGTAGTTAGCACTTCTGCCTTACAGCACTGGGATCATGAGTTCAATTCCCGACCATGGCCTTATCTGTGAGGAGTTTGTATGTTCTCCCCGTGTTTGCGTGGGTTTCCTCCGGGTGCTCCGGTTTCCTCCCACACTCCAAAAACATACTGGTAGGTTAATTGGCTGCTAACAAATTGACCCTAGTCAGTGTGTGTGTGTGTGTGTCTGTGTGTGTGTTAGGGAATTTAGACTGTAAGCCCCAATGGGGCAGGGACTGATGTGAGTGAGTTCTCTGTACAACGCTGTGGAATCAGTGGCGCTATATAAATAAATGATGATGATGATGATGTAATATGTGCACTAATCCTTTCAAACATTACACACGCATATTTTGAAATCTGGATCGCGGGCATAATCCACGTGTTTGCTGCATGTGTTCAAGGGCTCTCTGTCTTTATTACCCACAATCCTTCACTGTAATTTTTAGGTTTTATTAATAATTATAATATTTGGAGATCTAATAGAGCAAGTCATCAGACAGGGGTCACCGTGCTTATTGTGAATTTGTTGCAATGGACACAGAATCTATGAATGAAAAAAAAACAAAAAAACAGAAACATAATTAATTAGCACAATATATAGGCAAAAACTTTCAAAACAAAATATAAAAACAACATCATAATGTTGTATGCTACACAGTCTCCCATATCACCAGGTATATTCTCCATAGAATAGTGCATTAAACTGTCTTCAGTTATTAGCCAATCAGATTACCTGAAAATACCTCTTCTCTGTCCTGCTAGAATGCTACCGCCTAATATGAACGATCACACATAATGGCCAAATTCTAGGATACAAAGAGAAGCCCTTTGTGGTTCCCTGTGTACAAGTTACAACTCTCTCATTCACACAGCAACTGTAGTTACTTACAGAGAGAGCAGCCATTGTGGATCAGCAGAGAAGAAGTATTGGAAGAACCAGTAGAATCAGTCCATTCAGTGGTCCGTGATCTGGAAAGAAAGTTTAAGATAAAATGAGCTCTTCGTCATACTTATCACATCTCCACGATCTCTATCATTGTTATTAGTCAATTATTGTCATAATTGTCATTCAGCAAAACAACAAATGGAAAAAAAGCAAAAGAAACATTAAAAACTATTACAGTTAAAGTACCACTAAGTCTAGAATACAGATTGGCTGTCTTACAAAAGACTAAACACATTTACAGTTATATAAGGAAAAGTTGCAATAACTTATCAGATCTGAAGATATTTAAAATAAACTTTTGATTGACAGTGAAAATACAACAGATTTCCAACTTTCGGTAAATACATCAACCTCTTTTAACTTCCGTTTGCAAGGAATTGCTGATACCAGAGAACAAGTAATCAGGGCACAGAGTTTTTATATCATTTAAAATGGCCACCGTCATATTACCGCTTTTAAAGCGGCAAAGCCGGTTCCCGATAACTAACCCTAACCCTAATCCAAACCCGATCCCTGACCCTATCCCTAATCTTAACTCGATCCCTAACCCTAACCCAATCCCTAACCCTAACCCGATTCCTAACTCTAACTCTAAGCCTAACACTAATACTTAACTTAGATGAGACCCAGCATTGCTGCATTAAAAGCGGTAATATGACGGTCGCCATTTTAAATTATGTAAAACCGCCATGTCGTGATGACTTGTCATTGGAATTTATCCGAACAGTGTCAGATACTTGACTTGTCATTATTGAGGTGAGTCTAGAATTATCTACTGTCAGGCATGTCACCATCGGACATTTCATTTCGTTAAACTAAGTGTTGGTGTTAGCTCATGCGGAGCGGGTGGCGGCAGAATCTTCTGCTGCTGTCAGACTGGCAGTGTGGCACTGGACTATGACATCATAGCTCAGCGCCACACTCACAGCCCAACACTGACATGAAGAAACATTAACTTCACAGGTAAGAAGCTGCCCACTGCTGCCTCTCCATGTCAGCGGATTTCTCTTGTCATGTCAATTATTCAGTGTTTTAGGTGCCCCCTGAACCCTGGCACCCTCATGCGCCATAGCATGATGACCTGATTTCATAACTATTTGAACAATCTATGTTGCACATTGTGTTTTTTTAATATATTTTTTTATATTGATATTATTAACATTTTTTTGTAATATTCCACAAGTACATCTTCAGTGTAATTGTTTTAAGTTTTATACACCTGACTTTATAGCGCGGTTTCGCTTTCTTTATCTCTTGGCACCTCAGGCGACTGGCTAGGTTCATCCAGTGGCAGCGCTGCCCTGTCGGCATTTTCTTAAACAAAGCACAGCCAGTTTTTATCACTAAAGAAGTCCTATAACTGGCTAAATGTAATGTTCAGTGTGTGGCTGTCATTGTATAATGCAGGACTTCTTGAGAGGCATCGTTCAATCTGGAAGTCCCTATCTATAGTACTAATTCTGTAGGAGAGGCAGACACAGAGACGGAAAATCCATTGGGCTCCTGCCTAGGGTCCAGTGTGTACTGAGGGTCCCTGCTCGCACTAAACCATTTTTATGGGTGTTGTTTTTTTTAACTAATGGTGAAGGGGAAGGGGGCCCAAGACCCAAAGACCTCCAACTCGGAGCTGATTCAAAGTTTAAATCCTTTTGTGGAATGGAAGGTGTCCTAAATATGCACCTTCTCTAAAACTTTATCTCACTTCATTTGTGACACATTAGTGCACCTACTCCATCTTCTGCTAAGAACATCTTCACTCCACCGAACCCCTGCCCTCGTTTGTGCAATCTTTGCACCTCCGCAAACTCTGCAGGCTTGTTTCACAAACCCATGCACCTCAGTGGCAATCTTGACACACTTGGACAAATAGCAGTTTACGGTACGACCAATGCTTTGCCCTGCTTGCTGGACACTAGCTTTGTAAATGACCCGTCTCCTATTATGAGCAGCTTACTTGCTGATGTACAGTACATATACAGTTACCAAATCAAGACCTTATGGGGATATAGCAGATTTACAGCCTATTAAATATGTTTTCTACTTACACAAACTGGATTGTCCATTGGATGGTGATGGTGATGATGATGGTGATAGTGTAGTAGCGATGGTTCTTTCAATAGCAATGGAAACCGTTGAAGAATTGGCCTTCTTACCAAGGTTGGGAAATGTATTTGAGATGCCTTCATAATAAAAATCTAGATACAGTGTTGTTGTGTTTCCTGTCTGAGCAATCGTATTTTTGGTTACACTTATTTTCGTTTCCACATATATTGTCAGTGATAGAGCTGAATCAGTGACACTGGTAAAGTAAGAGAAAGTTTGTGCATTGTTTGTTAAACCAACCACTGACACAGACAATTCTGGATTTGCAGCCAATGAAGGACAGGAGCTACTGGCTTCAACAGTATTGTTGTTGTCACACTGAGTTCCATTCTTGTGAGCTACTATTGTAAAACGCAGTGGGTTCTGTGATGAAATAGTCAAGGGCGATGATACGATCACTGTGTTTCCGATTTGAGATTGAGGTACGAACACCAGAACATTAGTGATGATATTCACTCTCCCATTCTTAACGGATAGGTCACCCATTCTGGCTTTATCAGGAGAGCTTGTGTCTATCGGCTCACCGGTGAGCAATGTGCTGGTCACCGCAGGTTGAGCTGCAGAGACAAATGTAACATGATCCATGAGTTTTGTAGGTTAGCAAAGTAACATCTTATCTAGAGGAAAGTATTGTAGCATTGACAGAGAAAATATTTTACATCTAAACTTAAAATGAAATACCAACGGCTCATAATAAGCTAATTAGCTAATGTACCCGCCAGTGGAGTAGTTTAAGGATTCTGAGCACAGTGTACATATGAGCCGTTGCCTCCTTCAAAAACACAGACAACAAACACCCCACTCATCACACCTATGTCATTCCAGATGACTTACCCCTGCTGCTCATCTTTTTGAGGACATTCCTAAATCTGCTCCTTCTCTGTCCATTTTTCCTTCATAATGCCAATCCTTCTTGCCTTTCCCCTCATGTCCGCCCCCCCCCACACCCTTGTATTATGTCTGTCCTCCTCATGACAGCACTGAACTCTTGTACCATAGCGGATAGCAGCGGAAGCAAAGGTTACAGATCCTAATATATGGCCAGATCACCGGGAAAGTAAATAGAGTGACTTTGGGTTGGTTAAGATAGATGGTGGTGCTTATGCAGTTCCTTATTAGGTGTCTGTATTGGATGAAGGGTATGTTGATAAGCCACGTGTTTCTGGGACAGCTGCTCTTAAGGACATAATTGTTGATGTCTACCGGTTTATAGAATGTTTTGGGGTGAATGTTTGAGTTTTCATTTTATAGTGTTAGGTCAAGGAAGTTGATCCTGGGTGTGACAGGATGGACCGCCTATGACATCCTGTCTGTTGCTGCTGGGAACCGGCTGGGCTTACTTTGCCACCGTTCCCTTTTGTTATCCCGAATGCGCCCTCTAACAGCAGTAGGACGGGCTTACAAATACTGCCACCACTGACTGTGTTTGGTGAATTGGTTGAACCTGATTCTGTTGTTTCCCGTATTAAGGAGTATGTCATCGATGTAGCGTTTCCAGAGTATTAAGTGTAATTAAATTTCAAATATTATACTTGCATTTCTATTTTTATTTTGACCTTCATTTATCAAGTGTTAAATTAATATTACCTAATCTTTGTTTTTGTTACTGTTATTATGTTGCATTTTCCATATATACATATATATCCTCTGCCCCTTCTTTAATCCCTAATGCCCCTTTACCTCCATACAACCATCTAAAGTTATCCCTTTTCTCCTTCACTCTACACCTCTGTCTTTTTTCTCATACTTCATCAACCTCGTTTATCCTTGCTCTGTTTTTATGTATGATTTGTTATACTGACTGTCTAGTGCTGCAGATATTTTTGGAGCCATAATTATTAAACGACAATCATGAGTATTACACTAATTAATTACATAGTAAAGTGACGGGTTGCTGTTGTTGAAAAGTCAACAGTGAAAATGTCTACACCAAAATGTCTACAGTCATAAGGTCGACACAGTTATAAGGTCAACAGTCATAATAGTCATAAATATAGCATGGGAATTTCCCATGGCTTCAAATTGCGTATCAGGTTTTTTTTATTTGCCAAGGATCAATGGATTTTTTACAGATATTTCTTTAAATCTAGTGATTTATGTCGACTTTACAATCCTGTCTACATTATACATGACAACAATTTAGCTGTATTGACCTTCTGAAAATGTAGACATTATAACTGTCGACCTTATAACTGTGTTGACCTTATAACTGTAGACATTTTGGTGTAGACATTTTCATTGTCGACTTTCATGCCCAACCTTAAATTAACACATTGAAGTAAGTAAAAAAATATTCTTAAACATTTTAAATTTGTCAATAGGTAATTTCTCACACCTCCTTCTTGGCTCCAGAGGTGATGGGTAGGTCTCCATCATTGGCTATGTGTAATTCTCCACAGTCTCCAGGACGATGGATTGGGCTCCCATGGGCATGGGAAGTTGTATTAATATCACTTTAACTGTGTGGAGGCAGGAAGACTGTGCAATGGCATTGGAAATTATTTAATATTAATCTGATCTACCATTGCACCAGGTAGAGCCAAGACATAAAACCCTTCCCCAAAGGACATGAGTGGGGTTATTTTATTAATTCCTGACCCATCTCTCATCTCTTCACACTGCAAGCTTCCTCTACTTCCATAGATGCTGGACAGCCAGAGGTTGCCTACCTCTGAGATGTGTGGGGATCAGCCTGGATGGATCATATGTGTGCTGGGACAATGTGTAGTATGTGTAATTTGTAGGATTACTGGGATAATATTTGTGATTGACACTCTGAACTTCTATCCTGAGCTACCAACACTCACCCCGCTCTGACGACATTACATAAAAGATGGCATGCAGGATATCCCCCTCCTGAGTGCATGGTCTTGAAGCCAATTCTCCACACACTGAGAGGCATTCCTATCATTGAGAATACTCAAGAGCAGGGGCTGGCTGGCAGACTTTAGCCCGGGGGGGGCAAGCACATAGCACTGGCCCATAACTAGCGGCCCATCCTTAAAGGGTGGTCTTCGGTACAATATATATTTATCAATATAAAAAGAGGCTGTTCTAGTGTTGCTTAACCAGTGATACTTTATTATTATACATGATAAATCTTAGATAATGAAAACAAAAATTGCAACAAAAAACAAACCTAACTTTATATTACATTTTATTTTATATGTTCCTTTTCCCTGCAACACTTTTGTTTGTTTTTTTTGTTTTTTTACATACCTCGCTGATTATAAATGGGATTATAGCAATAGATTAGATAATGTTCTGTTAAAGTACTGAACACAGGAGCTGATTTATCAAAATGCAAAAAACCCTTTTGCTTTAAAAACCTGATGTTTTTGCCAGCAAAAGGACTTATTTTTGCTTTGGACTATATACAAATAATATGAGCGGTGCTACTGGTAGGAGGAGCAGAGAACTAGGTTTTAATCTGACACCCTGGCCCAGAGCTGGATTAAAACCTCTGGGGGCCTGGGGTACTTTAGACAGGGGGGCCCCTATTATGTAACATGGTTGTCATTTTAAATAAATACACAGGCAATACTGTGTGTACCACTGTTAGGTGCACGCAGCTCTGATATCGCGAGCAGTATGGTGTGAAGCGGGATATACCTCTCAACTGTCCTTGTAGTCAGACCAAATCCTGACTAAGTGAGACAGTCACCCAAATTCGGGACTGCTCCAACAAATTCAGGACAGTTGGCAGACTGTCCTGTTCTCTCCTACCTGTTCTTGTCACTTTCACCACTTGTGGCTGCTGGTGTCTTTAGATCAGCTGCTGCTTGTCTGGATCCTGGAATGTTGGATGCCCTATTTGGGAAAAAAATGGGTACATGAAATGTAGAAAACTCCAACCAGCCTCGCTCTTCAATCAATATAACACCCACCTTTTATAATAAAGCCTCTTTCCAGCCTGAAATTAAAATAATAGTATTCAGATTTGATAAATAAATCTACTTCCCTCCAACTAGCCCTGACATTAAATTAATAGCATACACATTTAATAAATAGACCTATTTCCCCCCAACATTAAATAGTATTCCCATTTACTAAACAAACCTATTTCCCTCCTTCCAAACAGCCCCAGCAATAAATTAAATAGCATTTACATTTAATAAACATAACCATTTCCCACAACCATCCCATGCATTAAATAATTCATAATCACATTTAATAAATAGACCTAATTTTCCCCAAACAGCCCAAATTCAATTAATATCTCTCAAACCACTCCATCATAATTTCATAGGCCCCACTATTAAATTAAATTGCCCCACCACCCACAAATAAAATAGCACCCAGAATTAGCCCCCAACCTGCATTCCACCGTTAAATTAATAGCCTACCTCCCACATTATATTAAGATCCCCCTTCCCTCACACATTATATTAATATACTGGCCCCTCATACATACACACACACACAGACACACACACACTATATTAAAATACTGCCCCCCCCCCCCACGCACTCAATATACTGGCACACACACACACACACACTATATTAATATACTGGCCCCCTCACACACACACACACACACACACACACACACACACACACACACACAATGTACTGGCCCTCACACACAACATATACTGGCCCCCTCACATACACAATATACACTGGCCAGGGGCAGGCTGGGCTGGGGTGCAGGGGGACATCTGTCCCGTTCCTACACTGGGCTACCTTGGGCTGGGTCACTGGGCCAACTGAATTTTTTTCATCTAAAATACGCTGCTGAATTGAGTCTTGCCCCCTGGGCTAAAGTTTGCCAGCCCTCCCCTGATACTAGCCCCCCTCACACACAATATATACTGGCCCCCTCATAAACATACACACACACAATATGTACTGACCCGCCCCCCACACACACAATATGTACTGGCCCCCTCACACACACACACACACACACACACACACACACACTATGTACTGGCCCCCTCACATACACACACACACACACACACACACACAATATGTACTGGCCCCCTCACATACACACACACACACACAATATGTACTGGCCCCCTCACATACACACACACACACACACACACACACAATATGTACTGGCCCCCTCACACACACACACACACACAATATGTACTGGCCCCCTCACACACACAATATGTACTGGCCCCCTCACACACACACAATATGTAAAGGGCCCCCTCACACACACACACAAACACACAATATTTACTGGCCCCCTTGCACACACACACACAATATGTACTGGCCCCCTCACACACACACACACACACACACACACACACAATATACTGACATACACACACTATACACTGATATACACACACTATATACTGACATACACACATACTTGCCAACTCTTGGCATCAGCTTTCCGGGTCCGAGGGGCAGGTGGGCGTGTGGGGGTGAGGCTCGGAGAATTGTATCATTGACCCCGCCCCCTAAACTATCATAGCCATTTCTTACCTATAACAGCAGGGGGCGGGGCCACGATGAAGCGGGAATTGCGTCACAAATCCCTGACCCCTCATTTTACCTTACCGAGCTGCCGGGATCCAGGAAGTTGTCCTGCTCTCCCGGGAGTCCGGGAGGACTCCCAGAAATTCGGGAGTCTCCCGGACATTCCGGGAGAGTAGGCAACTATGCATACTATACACTGACATACAAACACAATATACTGACATACACTGACATACACACACTATATACTGACATACACACACTATACACTGACACACAGGGACAGGGGGCGTGACTAAAGGGCGGGAGGGGGCGGAGTGCGGTCAATCGCATCATTTTAGCCCTGCCCCCCGAAAATGATGTTTTGATGCGGGGGGCAGAGCCAAAATGACGCAAATTTTGGCCAGGTATTTGCCGGATGCGGGAGATTTGCCTGCTCTCCCAGGAGTCCAGGAGACTGACCCGGATTTCAGGAGTCTCCCGGATGTACTGGGAGAGTTGGCAAGTATACACCATTCATACCACCACTCAGCCACCGCCGGCACTTACCTTGCTCGAGCCGCACGCTGGATCTTCCTCTTCACACATGGGACGGCACCTGGCATGTGATGCACATCCCATGTGACACCAATAGGAGGCCAGGCCACATGTAGTGAAAGTGAGGGAGGGGGGTTGGATCCTAAGGATCCGCGGCCAATAGGAGAAGGTGTCTGGTCCCGGAGGAGGGGCCAGCCACCAATCAATAAACACTAGGGACCTGCCCAAAATAGGTTTTATTGTCCGTTACGTTGGGCATATACCCTCCTGCCCCCCGTCCCAGCCCGCCCCTGCTCAAGAGCAAAAATTCACCTTTGTTTAAAAAAAATTAAAGGTTTTATGCTTAGAATCAGACTAACTAACATTAGCAAAACCAACACCTATCCCAAATCTGAAATCTAACAACTTTATTTTAAATATATGAGTTTAGTCCTGTGATAGCCATTGTTTTTGCTATGAAAAGTGGTGACTATAATAACAATTTTCCTAATGTATGGCCATAATTGTACTGTTTTGATAAGATATCTGCTTGATCCTGGTGGTTCAATGATTCTAATTTCACTATAACTACCTTCCCAGCTAGTGCAGGCGCTGCCAGTTGATGAATGTCCCGCCAGCACGCTGCCGCTGATTGACAGCTAGCTCACGTTCTAGAATCAATGTGGAAATTCTGTTATTTATTACTTCTGATTTTTTTGTGAAGCTACATTCAAAGTAGTTATAATAACAATTTTTTTTCATGTTTTCATTTGAACTTCCTAGAAACAGTATAGTAATCAGCCTGTGCTTGTGTCAGTGGATATAAAAGAGAATCCTTCAGGCAAAACTAACTCTTCAGTATTAGAGAAAAAGTGTGAATACAAACTACCAACAGTTGTATGTGCAGAAGATCCAGGGACTTCAAATTGATTGTCACTATGGATTTAAATGAGAACAACAGGTGAAGTATCTATATAACTTGGCATAGGATCATCAAGCATCTGTGAGCGTCCTAAAATGAAGTTCTAAGTCTTATGCGACATCCGGACATGTGGCTCTGAGAACTTCATTTATGTGGCACACGTGAGGCACAGGAAATTTCCACCGTTGTGCCTAGATCAGTGTTGGCTAACCTGTCACACTCCAGACTACAAGTCCCAGCATGCTTTGCCAATATATAGCAGCTTATTGCTGGAAGGGTATGCTGGGACTTGTAGTTTCACAACACCTGGAGTATCACAGGTTAGCCAACACTGGCCTAGATGGTCTGACTGGAGCTCTTCAACGTACACCATGCACTCTCAGTATCCACTTCCGCCTTGTTTTTGGCAATGTTTGCCTAGTAATATTCTTCTCCGCCAAATTGTGCCCCGATATTTGTATTGGGTGAGTCCCGACAAAAGTGTTTTTGTGCAGTGGAAATAACTGTGTAACCCTCTGCACAACAAGGAACGCCCGTAAACCTGATCCCTCTCCACCCCTTTTACAGAGTAGGCCTCTGTACTCTGTAGAAGAAAGAAAAGCTCTTACTTTACTCAAATCCTTCCATTGATAGGTACAAACTTCTGCTCTTCCACAAACTTTGCCATCTCACAGGGTTAAACCATTTGGCAGAAATCTAGATATGTTTCTATTTATGCTTTGTAAATGAAGCCCTCTGTGTTTTAGTGGTCTGTGAAATTGACTGTCTACTCCACATTAGCTCATAGCATATATGGGTCACAGTGGGGTACCCAAGGTCCTTGTTTCTGATAATGTTTAGTGTTCATGCTACCCCCATTGTATTGCCTCTGGTACCTGAGTCATAGCATAAATGGAATCTAAACTAAACTTCAATCGACCAAGTCAGTTAGCAAACTCATTTTCTGTGCAGAAACATTAATACAATATATTTTTTTCAATTGAAGAGTAAATATAACCTAAACACCCAACCAGTACATCAGTCTATTAATCAATGAACTCATTTTTCTATTCAGACATTGAAACAATAAATGTTTGCTAACATTACACACAAAAAGTACCAGCAGAGACGGCAAAAGTGGATTATTTTTTCTGTCTGCTCTTTAATATTTTAATTTAAATAAGTCTTATCCAACGGTAGTTTTACTCTAGTTTGACTCAGTTAACATTCTCTATTATCTAAACTCGTCATTCCCTCTGTTCATTGTAATTATTCACTATTTATCTCAGCCGTGTCTTACCAAGTGCGCATACAGTCAGCAGGATGAAGGTTTTCAGTCCACAATCCATCTCTCAACCACAGCCACAGATTGTTTCTCAGGGATGTCTTAATAGCACAAAGAGAGATCAACTTATATGAGGATAAACTGCTTCCTCTCTTTATCACAGATTTATATGACACACCTTCTCAAGGGCGGTATTATCACAGAAAGTCTGTTAAACCATCCAATAAGATCTGTTTCCCAAAAGTCACTCTGTTTATTTGCCTGGTGATAGTTATTTTCTATTTCTTCTAATGCCTCAGGGCCATCTTTTCCATTGGGCATGATGGGCAGCTGCCCGGGGGCCCCACGGGCAAGGGGCCCCCATAGGCACGGCTCTTATAAGAATAAATAATCCTGCAAAAGAAAAAAACCTGCAAAAAAAACCTTCAAGGGTCACTGAGCAAGTACATCTATCTATCTCTATGTCTATATCTCTATATCTATATCTGTATCTGTATACATCTATATATCTATATCTATATCTAGGGGCCCCGGTGCACTGCTTTGCCCGGGGGCCCATAATGTTGTTAAGATGGCCCTGTAATGCCTGTCATGCAATCTCACACCCAGCAGGTTTCTTTAAGTAACTTTTATTTTTTAGCCCACTCTCAGGTAGTAGCTTGCACTTCATGGGTGCCACATGATTTGGGAGATATTGTTATGGAAATTTTGTCAGATAAAATCAAGGACGAGGTCTCTTCAGAATATGCTCAGTTTATTTTGTATATGCAATACAGACCATTCAATTCAACATAAATAATGATGGCCCATATTATCATTGCATGCCTAAATTAAGACCACAACATAATGCGTAATTAAATTTATCGTTTAAGACTTTTGACGAATAATATCACTTCATTTGACAGGACAACTCAACATTCCTCAGATACAGGCTTAAAGCCAAGTAGACCTTACCACATCTTATATGGTGTAGGCAAGTTTACCACAACTTCCCTTTTTCCTATACAGAAGGGCACATTTCTTTAGATAAGTTGCAAGATATATTATAGACATATTTCTTCATATAACTTAAGTAAACAATGGAATAACTCAAAAACAACTTCATTTGTCAATATATGCAATGTAAGCTCTATTCCGACTCTTATGCATCCTTTCTAATACTGTATTATATCTAGAGATGCTCAGGCTCGGTTCCCTGAAAACCGAACACACCCGAACTTAGCAGACCCGAGTACCGGCTTTTGCTCTTTTTTGCAATTGAAAATGAGGCAAACTTCATCGTTTTGTTGTCGGATCTCAGATGTCGTGAGCTTTGGATTCTATAAGTACCACCCTCCCTGGTGATCCAGCGCCATTAAACAGAGGGACACAGAAGGGGTAGTACAGTCTGTAGAGCAGTTGGGCAGCGTCATAGGTAGAATAGAAAGAGGAGGGGGTAGCAGTGTTCAACAAAGTCTACAGTGACATTCAGGAGAGCTCCATTGCTCCATTGCTAATTGTCATTGCTGAAATACAAATACTAGGGCTGGCAGGCTTGGTCTTCTGAATTTACAGTCAAAGTGTATGGTGTTATCAATATGGATTCACAGCAGTACGCAGAAGAGCAGGAGCACCAAGCAGCTGCTGGCACCAGTCATGATGATAGTAATCCCTCTACGTCATCTGGTAAAGCCTATGTAAAAACACATAGTGTTTTTAAGTCAGGGAAACAAAAATGTAAAAAAAACATCTTTTACCTTGGTCAAGAAAAAAAGACCTGTAATCCAGGCAAAGTTCTCTGCAGAAAAAAATAAAATTGCCAACATGCCATTCTACACACGCAGCAAAGAAACAATGAGTCCTTCGCCTTTCTCTATGAGTGCGAGTTCTGCAACTGTCACTGAGGCATCTTCTTACTTTTATGTGTAAAAGCTGAGCTGGAAGAAACCAGTAAGGCATTAGAGGAAAATGTATGTTCAGATTTAGAAATGACACAAATCCCTGAGGAGAGTCTATCCACGAGTGCTATGTGTAATCCTGACCATTCTGATAGTGTACCAATAAAGAAGGCCTCTTTCTGCATTTCTGCAGATGTGTGACTGAACAGCCCAAGTGTAGCCGGTGATACACAAATTGAGGATGCCACTTTGGAATTGCAACAGGATGAGGGGAATATTTGTGTAGCCGACGAGGGCGCTAATGAGGATGTTGATGAGGATGATGTTGTTTGTGTAAATCCTGCACCAGTGATAGCAGTTCTTAAGAATAAGAAGAAGGCCATTGTCATGCCTGGAAATCAGACCAATAAATCCACTTCTTATGTGAGGATTATTTTTACCCAAATCCTGACAACAGTTGTCTACCCATTTGTAGTGTATGTAAAGCCACAGTCAGTCGAGGTAGGGACCTTAACCATCTAGGAACCTCACCCATGTTACGCCATTTTAAGCGAGTTCATGGCAAGCTGTTGGGAAAATCAGAAACTTATGCTAAAAAAATAACAACAAGCAGGCCATCATAAGCTAGGACCCTTCTCTGACCTAAATCCCGACGCCTGCAATATACACCCACAACACCGTCCTCATCAATATCCTCAGTAGCGATCGGAGTTAGTCCTGCATCCAAATTGGTAAGGCTAGATGACTCCTCCACTATCCTGGATTCTTCAGAAGAATTCTTGAGCATTAGTCCCACTGCTGCTGCTTCTGCTGCTGCTGCTGCTGGGGCTGAATATTCATCCCAGAAGCAGACCAAGAAGAAGACTACTGGTAGTTTACAACAACTGACTCGCTTCGCCAGGATCCAAGAGTTATCAAAATCTTGAAATCGGATCCCTACATTTTGGCGAATGTGCTTGATCCTCAGTTTAAGAGCTATGTCTTCTCTTTGTTTCCAACTGACCCAGATCTGAAGAGATGCAAGGAGCTCCGGGTGAGATTTCCCAAGAGACCCAGGGATGATGGAGATGACTCAGCACCAAATTTTGACATCAGGTCTGGTCTAAAAGAATTGACCAAAAAACATGACACCTCTGCCATAACTCCACCTGATCCTACTATCAGCATCCAAAGGATGGTGGAGGATTATTTTCACGACAGCATTGAAATAGACACATCAGACAGTCCCTTTACGTACTGGGAGGACAAAAAGGGAATTTGGAGACCCATGTACCAACTTGCTTTGCACTGCCTAAGCTGCCCACCCTCCAGTGTATACTGGGAAAGAATTTTCAGCATAGCCGGGAACCTTGTCAGCAATCAGCGTAGCAGGTTACTTCCTCAAAATGTGGAAAAGATGATGTTCATAAAAATGAAATTCAAGTTCCACGAGAAAGACCTTTCCCGCCAATTACATAAAAATGCTGAGACTTCTGTAATGGTGGATTCCAGCGGTGATGAATTAATAATGTGTGAGGATGATGTACACACTGATGAGGGTGAGGATGAGGCTGAGGATGATGACAAAAATATCTTGCCACAGTAGTGTTCATTAACAGCACTGTTACCTTAGGTGCCTTAAGCCCATTGTTACCTTGTTTTGTGGGGGCCCAAACAAACCAAGCATTTCAGCCACAAGGAGTGGCACTTTTGTGTCTGAAGTGCTTAGTTTGTTAAAGTGTGCATGTCCTTTTTAAGATCCAACATAACGGTGGGTGGGAAGGAGGACAATTCCATCTTGCACCACTTTTCTTTTCTGCCACTGCTGTGTGCCAATGTGTCCTCGATGTGCTAGGAACTGCCGTGTGTTTGAGTCATTGCTCTGTCGCTTACCATCCAGCCAGGTCGCTGCAGTATTTGTCCAAAAGTGTTTGAAAATAATTTTTTGACCTGTGAGGTGGTCAAAACTGACTGCAAATGACTTGAAATTAGTATTATTGAGGTTAATAATAATGTAGGAACAAAAAAAGAGCAATTTTAGCAGATTTTAGCATATCTTAGCAATTTTTCTAAAAAATACACATCCAAAACCAAAACCAAAATACACAAGGGTGGTTTTGCCAAAACCAAAACCAAAACACGAAGCTAATCCAGATCCAAAATCCAGTTCACGGGGGTCAGTGAGCAACTCTAATTATATCCAGTTTATTCAACTTCCTTTTTGTATGCATTGAGTATCCATATTAACATGATCCACAGTTAAAGGATTTGGTCACCTCAATATGACTTTCATTTGATAATCTGTACCCGCCTGTAACTGTTGCTAAATACATCGCTTTATCTTCCTAGCTTCCATCTGTGCTTTTCAGCCACGTGTTTATATGATAAGGCAGAGTTGTTTATGTACAGCTACTGCTTGTGTTTAAATGCTGATTTAGAAAGCTGCAAGGTAAGCTTAGGCGGATGCTGAGCTTAGACGCTTGTTGGATCAAGTGATGGTGGAGAAGCACGGTGGCGAAGTGGTTGGCACTTCTGTCTCACAGCGTTGGGGTCATGAGTTCAATTCCTGACCATGGCCTTATGTCTGTGTAGTTTGTATGATCTCCCCGTGTTTGCGTGGGTTTCCTCCGGGTGCTCCGGTTTCCTCCCACCATCCAAAAATATACTAGTAGGTTAATTAACTGCCATCAAAAATTGACCCTAGTCTCTCTCTCTCTCTCTGTGTATATGTTAGGGAATTTATACTGTAAGCTGCAATGGGGCAGGGACTGATGTGAGTGAGTTCCCTGTACAGCGCTGCGGAATTAGTGGCGCTATATAAATAAATGATGATGATGATATAACCATTGTATGGGTATTCCACACTGCCCGCTGCGATAATTCATTATTGGAAATATTCAGAAACATTGTCCTCTTTTTTTGTTGCAATAGAACTGGATCCTAAAGGATATAGTTATAAGGTCCGTCAATTTCCAGAATCCACCTCCCCAATTTGAAAAGGTGGTGTGTACAGCAATATGAACTGACAAGGCAGCTTCCTTAATTCATAGCTCCCAACTGTCCCGATGTTGACAGGACATTCCGATTTGCAAACCACAAAAGGGACGCGGCTTAATAGGAAACTGGGTGGAGATTTGGCCAAATATGTCCATTTGTGGGCAGAGGGGGAGCAGAATGGAGCGGGACTTATTCTGTCCCACTTTCGGGATTCTAAATGTTGGGAGATATGGTTCATTTCATCCTCCAGCCAGTAACACCCTGCATCTCTTATTGCCAGATCATTTGCTGAGCGTTCTGACGTCACTTACTACCTGCCGACGCGTTTCAATTCGTAAATCTTTATCAAGGCATAGTAAGTGAACAGACAGGCAATGCTTTATAGGACCTGAAAGCTAATCATCTGCTTCCAAAAATGTCCCAATAAGAAATGATACAGAGAATATACAAGTAAACATGATTAATCCTCTTAAAGTTATAAACTAATTCTAATATGATCCTCAATCAACCAGAACATGAAAATAATAAAAGCAACTCCTACCTGATAATGGGTCTCTCACAGAGACGAAACTGACATAATAAAGATATTCTTTTATGAACAAAGAATATACATGGTAATATCTTGGTCTATATAAAACAAACCTATTCTTATATAGGTCCCTTAAATAAAATCGGAAAGTATGTGTTATATCTTGATGTCACTGCTGCACATACATAACTACTAAACATCTATAGAAAGTACTCTTGCAGTAACCTTATGTCATATATAAAACAAGTTAACCCGTGCATGATACTCATGCATTCTAATCAAATCAAGCTACTTAAGGTGTTATAAAGGTTCTTGTCATGCATTTGGGCCATAGCCCAGGCCTCCTCAGGGGAAGAGCGTTACTTCCCGACGTAAGCGCCCTTTTTTAACGTGGTTTTGTCCACATGTCGCCACCTCATCATTCTTCTCCATCACCTCATCCTTCATTTTCATCGCCACATCTATCCAGATGTCTATCCAGACACAGGGATCTCTCTCAGCGGTCCTGAGTATCACACTTCTCTCATTCTGTCACCCCCAGCAACCACCAACCACTCCCCACTGTCACCCCCGGCAACCACCAACCACTCCCAACTGTCACTTCTCCTTCAAGAAATATATATATATTTTTAAAATCTTTATAAACACTTTTAACAATTAACAAATTAAATTAACAAATTAAAAACATCTTAGTATACCAAATTTCAGCCCTTTCTGAATTTTTTTTTACACACACACTAAGAATTTAGTAGGTCAGTGTATAACTCCGCCCAGCAGGTGGCGCTGCAGCTTGGTTTTATTTTTTCCACACACACACAGACAGACTAACACACGCCACTAGACATTTATATTATAGATAACTTTTGACCAAGAAAGGTATCTAATAAAAGATGGATAATAAACATGAATGAGAGCATGGAATTGGGAAGAAGCCTGTATAGAGAAATGTGGATCATTCCCATATTGTCCTGTGGTTTCAGACTATTCCAAAAACCACTTGATCTCAAAAGCCACATTTAAGCCTCTTTGGGCCAAAGTGCGCATGGAGTAGATCATTTTCATTTCTGCCTTTGCTAAATCACTTTTAGACTCTTTCTTTCTCCAATCCCCTGAAACCTTTTTCAATCCACAAAATATTTTTATAGAGCTCACATCACATTTATGGTGATCTTTGAAATGGGCCGACAATGAATGCTGTTCGTAACCCCTTTTGATATTCCTTATGTGTTCATTTCATCTATCCTAAGTTTCCTCCCCGTTCTTCCTATATATTGCTTCCCGCAAAAACATTCCACAAGATACACACAATTTTTGGTGTTGCGTGTTATAAAATCATCAACTTTGTATATCTCGCCATTGGAATTGCATTTAGCTTCTACAATTTTTGCAAAGCAACATTTGGTGTTTTCACATGCTCCGCAAGACCCACATCTAAAGAACCCCTTACTTATAAACTGTTTTTTATGCGATTTGGTAGTTACACTTTGACCAGCATATCTTTGAGAGTAGGTGCTCTTCTGTAAATAAAGCCCTTGCTAGATGTAAACCCCTATACCTGGGAGGTGAGTGCATCTGATTTTAACTGCATTTTAATGGTGTTTAAAGCATATAGGTCAGTGTAGGACCTGCATATAATGAGGTGCCCTTGATGCTGGGATGCAGGCTTAAATGTTTTGATAAAAATATGAACTAATACCTCATGTTTTCATTTTGCTAGACACACACAGATATACAGTGTAAAGGATAAGCGCTGACAACTGTCTTTTTGTTTTGTATACATATATGGGCATTTATTTTGCCACGCAGCTGGTAC
The DNA here is from genome assembly GCF_038048845.1 of Mixophyes fleayi. Lineage (NCBI taxonomy): Eukaryota > Metazoa > Chordata > Amphibia > Anura > Limnodynastidae > Mixophyes > Mixophyes fleayi. Next base: position 16,345,142 of record NC_134410.1, read on the forward strand.
CATATACAATATGGGATATACCGAGCGCGGGCTTATTGCCAAGCAGCTGGTACCATATATAATACTTTCCCTTCAATACCATTTGCAATATCACCAATATCGATATTAAAAAGCTCTGCTCCAAGTACAGATGCTTGGGGTATGACATTGGTAACCTTTCCCTCCTGTGAATGTACTCCATTTACTATAACTCTGTGTTTTCTATCCTGCAACCAAGATCTTATCCATTCCACCATCTTAGAATCCAATACCAGGCTTTCACGTTTATTTAACAGTTTGCAATGTGGGACAGTGTCAAAAGCCTTACTAAAATCTGGATAAGCTACATCTATGGCCCAACCTTGAGCTATTATTTTAGTCACCTAGTCAAAAAAGTAAAACATTTTTGTCTAGGTGACTAAACTAAAAATTTTTGACATGATCTCCCCCCAGTAAATCCATGATGTTTGGGATCCTGCAAGTTACTGGATTTGAGATATTCTACAACTCTTTCTTTTAAGAGTGTTTCCATCAGTTTCCCTACTACTGATGTAAGGCTCACTGTCGATAGTTGCCTCTTCCTTGCTTCCACTTTTGCATAGTGGGACTGCATCCGCTCTTTTCCAGTCCTCTGGAAATACTCCTCTAGCTAGTGACTAATTGAATAATTATGTTAATGGTGTTATCTGCATCCCTTTAAGCTCTTTTAGTATCGTTGGATGTATCCCATCTGGCCTCATTGATTTATCCCCTTTCAGTTTTGAGAGCTCTGTTAGGACCTTCTCCTCTGTAAATGTACTTGTATCTACTTCATTTTTATGAGTATACTGCAACGTAACTGTGGCCCCTTCCCCGCTCTTTCTGTAGTGAACACTGAGCAAAAATAATTATTAAGATGATCTGCTATTACCTTGTCTCCCTCAACAAGACTCTCACTCTCTGTCTTTAGTCTTATCATTCCTCCTTTTGTTTTCGTACTTTCACTTATATACCTAAAAAAGTTTAGCCCCCTTTATCTACTGACTGGGCCATTTTATTTTCAGCTTGTGCCTTTGCACATCTGATCACCTTCTTATCCTCCTTCTGTCTAGCAAGAAACACCTCTTTGTCTTCACTATTCTGAGTCTGCTTATATTTCCTAAAGGCCATAATTTCCTTAGGGAATAATGTGAAGCTTGGTATTAAGGTTAGGCCTTTTTAAACTCTGATTGTCAACATTTGGGTGGAGTGCTTGGCCTGGCCAATGTGATTTTAACTATTTGGTTTTAATGTGTAAAGAATTAGTTATGTGCACTCCGTTGCATTGTGACTTGATTGTGCACAGTTCACATTTGCAATATTCGTAGTGATTTCCTTTAGAACACAGTTCCTCTAGGTTCCAGGATGACTATACAGCCATGTTATCTTCATCACCAAGTAGCTACTTAGTGTATTTTACATGAACTTTTGTGTAAAGCCCTATGCTTGGGATGGGGTTTGACATCTAGCAACGGATTGTGTGCCAGTGGTCATTACCTACTGCTTGCTTGACATTCAGAATGATGGGCACTCTGCTGTGTGAGGAGACTGAAATTGTTGGCTCATAGTGCTATGATGGCTAACACTTGGAAAGTACTTGTGAATACCTTACATTTACACTCATGTTGAAGCAGGCATTGGTCTTACTATGGCACAAAGTATCCCTAAAGATTAATTACACACACACTGACAGATCCAACTTGCAGATATTCCCATCCTGATTGTGGCTTAATTTGAAGGTTTGGCCCTTTCCGGGCCCATTAGCAATGTGAATGCTATTACAAAGCAATGATACCGTCTGACACCAAGATCCAATCTGAATTTTTCAATTTACGTCCAAACTACTTGGAGCACAGATTGTGAAGGTCACCAAAGCAACCATATGTCCAGTGTGTGCAGGCCAACAATGTGTGTCTTCAAACACATTTTAGTAGGCTACAAAGTGTGTATCTGTGTTGGGCTGAAATGGAACATTGCATGACTGGACCAATGAACAATATAGGTGATGTGTAACATATCACAAATAGCTTACAAAGACACTCAACACTTAAAAGGGAGGATAGTGTCATTGTTTATCTGGTGTCACAAAGTGGATTTAAAGATAATGTGAATATGGACCCCAAAAGATGGTCAACTTGCGTCTGACACCGAGGCATTGAACTGGATTGATTGTTTGGGCTTTGTGGTTGCCATATGTCTGTGGCCACTATTTCAAAAAAAAGTGGCAATTGGGTCAGAAGTCTATTTTGGGCCTGTTGTTTGGAAAGTGTCCTAGCCTAGGTAGTGTTGTGGCCAACTCTTCAAACATTTAAGGGACAATATTTTACAGAGGATATTAAATAATCTAGAGGAACCAGTTCACATACCATGTTGAACTTGCAGCATACAAAATCCAAACACTTGCCCGGAAACAAAGCAACCAGACATACTGAACACCCAAAAAATACATATTCCGTTAAAGGTAAAAACCACTACAGAGAGTGGGTTTTTAGGGTACGGTCTGTCTGTGACTAAGGACAAAATAACAAAACATACAAACAATATATTGTACAAGTAGACATGTGCCTAAATGGGCCCCAAAGCACTATGTATGGATTGTTGTGTATGACAAGAGGAAGCACAGCAGTGTAGTAATCAGCAGATACTTCCTTGGGACTGTTTGGATGACACTATTGCAGGTTCATATTTAATATTTACAGACATGATTCAATACTTGCAGCAAAATACATAGCAAAGAGGTCAGTGGTCTGTGTGGCAAAGTTCCTTGGATGAAGAGCTGACAATCTGGCCGAAGTGAAGAAATACATAAGCAGGCTTGGAGCATTGGAGAAATACCTCAACATGTAGGGAAACACGAAATGCAGAACTCCAAAAACCAACCCAGCTTGGCCTGTTGAATGTCAAACAAACAATTACTACGGCAATATTAGCTCACAATGAACTTTCATTAATGTACTAAGTAATGTACTAAGTTTATCCCTCGCTCCATTCGTCTCTCACCTAATCTGTGCTCCTTCAAGCGGGCTCTTAAATCTCACCTGTTCCTTAAGGCCTACCAACCATCCACTTAACCTCTCACCTCTTCTGGTTCTCCCCTGCCCCCTTCTCTCTCCCCGTTGCTTCACTTCCCGTATGTACCTGATTCTGTTTACCCTCCCTTAGGATGTAAGCTCGTATGAGCAGGGCCCATCTTCCCTCCTGTCTCCACACCTGTTCTTCCACTCCGTCTCTACTGTATTTGCCTGCCTGGAGTTTCTGAAGTTCTGGTACTTTGTGTTTATTGTTCTGTACTGTCTTACCCTGTATAGTCTACTGTTTGTACCATGTACGGCGCTGCGGAAACCTTGTGGCGCCTTACAAATAAATGATAATAATAATAATATGCCTTGGTGCACATGAAGGTGAACACTGTATTGTAACGTGAAAAGTGTCTGGTAAGGTTCAACACAGTATTCTCTGTAATAGTGACTTCTGGGTTTGACCTATATCTTAGTTTCAGAGTGTGGATTGTGTTGATTGTGTCTGGAAAGTACCCCAAAACCCATGAGTAACACAAATAGCACATTGACTAATGTTGACTTAGCAGACCCCCAAATCTAATGGTTACAAACATCAATATTGTATGCAGCACAAACACTTGACAATTACATGTTCTTGATGCAAACACTATAGATACTTACATTTGTCAACTGACTTCACCATGTCCACATCCTCAAACTTCAAAGGCAAGTGCTATGGCACTTAGCCCAGCACGATACCCTTGCTGGGTGAAACAGCCTGTAGTTAAAAATGAAACACATTACTTTGACAAATGGGCCATTCTCAGCACTGTAATGGGTACAAATTTAAATAGAAATTTGAGATGCCTTCATGAACACTGTTAGGCTAGATTTTTACTAACAATGTTATACATTATTATTTGAAAGCTATTTGCCATTGACGTACAAGACCATTCTGGCCTTTAATAAATTAGCTTAGACAAGCAGCTTATGTGTAATGTTCAGACAGTTCTTCATTTCCACACAAGGACGTTGATATTTACACATAAGACAATAGTTTCAAACAACCACATTCAGGTGTTTTGACGCTAAATGAATGACGTGAAACTTAGAGGCATTTAAAGAGAAAACCTACAACATTTTCGAGAAAACTTACAGGTTGGCATAGATTTGTCAATAAGGCCAAATCAAACACATTTCATTAGGACACCACCCCATGTATATTTATAAAGACATTTGGTGGGTTCATACATTTGTGATTTGTATTTTGAGTTAGCTTCCTCATTATTACAGCAGAGAGCAATGGTGTCTTAAATGAAACAGTACCAATAACTGCTTTACCTCAAAAATACCTCTCCACCACATATTGCCTGAAGTTAAACCCTCGCTCTGATTCCCGAGGGGTATCTTCCGGATCCTCCTCCACCTCGTCCATCCTAGCAACCTCATCCACCACCCCTGGAGCCCCACTCCGGATGGCAATATTGTGAAAAACCACACACACAGAGCTATGATCTCGCATACTTTCCTCGGCTCATACATGAGTGCACTACCAGACCGGTCAAGGCAGTGAAATCGCGCCTTTAACAGGCCAAAAGCCCTTTCTATGACCGATCTGGTGGCCACATGAGCTGAGTTATATGCTTCTTCATGCTCTGTGCGTGGGTTCAAGATCGGAGTGAGGAGCCAAGGGCAGGAGGGATACGCATTGTCTCCTATGTAGAATGAGAGGAAGGACATAATAAACAAACATTAATACACTTTAACACTAACAACTGACCAGCGTTAATAGGCACCCATTCTCAAATATGGCTTAAACATTAACTCAATAGTCCGGTAAGTGAGTACTATTACTATATAATTACAAAACATTGTAAAATAACCACGTCTAAGAAATCCCTACAAACAAATAACATGTAACATTTTTTTAAATACAATTTTCCCAAAAAAATGACTTACGCACCTGGCCTTGTACAGTGTAAAAATCAGGTAACCTTAACTGTTAGGTCTGTTTGGGTAATCGGCCTATGTTACCATAAACATTACCAAATGTGTACAATTTGATTTTACAACTGTATAGTTGGAGCAACTATAAATAAAAGCCACATGCACTATATGACACAACGTGGAAAGCTAACATCTGAGGAAAAAGATAACATTTATGGGACAATAACTTTTAAAAACATTATGATCTAAAACAAAAACCACTAAACTGAGTCAATACATTAGACTAATTACCAAGAAGCCACGCATCTCTATGTGGCCTGACACCCCATTGCCTCTGTTGCAACCTGCGCCACATCCCTGAATTGTGAAAGGCAAAGGAGTCATGGGTACATGGCACGCGGCTGAAGGTGGCCTGGGACATACCTGCCGCATCCCTCACTGTGGTCTGGAATGACCCAGACGCACAGGAGTGCAGTACCGCCAAAAGTTTGGTCAAAGGCGGTGCTGCTGTCGGGATGTTGCGCATTGGCTCCAGGTCACGCTGCACAATGCGCAGGGTGTCCAAGATCACATGTGGAGGAAGCCGATAGCGGCGGACAACCTCAACATCTGACATCCCAAAGAGGCTGACACGTGGCCTGAAGACGCGCTCTCTCGGACGGCGATGTTGTACTAGTTGCTGGTTTGGACGTGGCGGAGGATCAGTCTCCCCACGAAACAGATTGTAGTCCAACTCCAGGATCGCCTGTATTTGTGGCAAAAGCCTGAGTTTACAAACAAAACACTAGGTGACACCTTTTCAGCTTTGCATTTTCACTGTAGCCTCCAAATATGAAACCAATACTTACAATAAAATCACGATTCATCTTCCAGCTTGTTGTGACAAGGTACAGTCAAGATTTTTAAAAATGCAAAGAAAAAAAAAATCAATACTCCTGCCCTACTGAATGAGCAAACACTGCTAATTAAACATAATTAAGGTTGTCAAAGGTACTGGTCTAAACACCTAGAATCAGCATTTGTCTGTCTGCATTATACTCACCCGGACCACTGAAACTCCCAACAGCACTGAAGTTCCACAACGGCGCTTTTAAAGACCACTAGGATTACAGAATTATCTGCCGGTGAGTACGCCGCCACATTATGAGTCCGACATCAGACACATGTGCGTATAGAGAGGACGAGTGAGTTTGTTTTGACTATCAAAGATATCCTTGCATATTTTCATAGTGTAATAAAACTATGGTAAGTGAATGTTTTTTGTTAATTAACATATTTAGAAAATTGACAGATGTTTGTGGTGTGCAAAGATCATGGTTTCAAGAGTGTAAAGTTTAAATGTATGGTATGGAACAGATGTATCATTTAGTCTAGACGATAGTGTGGTGGTTAGGTATTCTATCAGTCAATACTAAGGTCATAAGTTTGAGTCCACCAGTATACCTTTATTACAAAGTCCAAATATGACCTTTATCTAACTTTCCCCACAATTTCTAAAATGCCTTTCAAAGTACGCGATTGCGAATTGTTCACCGTAACATCCGCGCTTATTTATTGTTCTTGTTTTATTATTACAGCTTTGCTGGGTTTGAAAAATAGACAATTGTGTGTATGCCTAGGTATAGTACTTTTTTATACGTGTCACGAGCCGCGGCGGTACTCACAGCCGCCGCGGCTCGCTTCTGGCTCCCCCTGGCGTCCCGGTCATCAAGGCGCTGCGTCCCGGCAGTGCTGGATGCAGGGCGCATGCGCGAAAACAGGCACAGCCTGTGGGCTGATTAATTTAATTATTACTGGGGGCTGTGTGAGACTCTTGGTGGCCTTTTGTATTTAGGGCAGTGAGGTCTGCAGCCTCACTGCCGGTTATAGCTTCCTGTTGCCAGTTTGCTGACCTGCTGTGTTCCCAGTTCTGTCCTGTGGATATTACGATCGGATTGCCTGTGTATGACCCCTTGCCTGGATTTGGACCCTGCCTGTGTTTCTTGTGACCCTGACCTTCTTGCCTGTAACTGGACCAAGCTACCGTGCCTGTGACCCTTGACCCCGGCTTGTGTATTGGATTCCCTGTCTGCTGCCGGCCCTCGACCCTTGCCTGGACTTCACTCCGCTTTCCTGGGTTCTCCCTAGTCGGTACGCACTTCACGACCCTCTGCTAGTCTGCGGCCAAGTCTGTCCCCACCACTAGGGGCTCCAGTGAACACCTGACTGGCAGAGCAGACTCCGGATTGTGCTATACCGGCTAGAGGGGCTTCTAACAATACGTAAACCTTCAGGTTGGTAATAATCAGTGCAAACTCATTGTATGCAGCTACAAAACAGAGAAGCAGCTGTCCCAAATAACTTGATTGCAAACACTTTTAGGAATAATCCACAAACATTGTTAGCAGAAAAGTTTCTGCTCAGCATTTCAGTCTATGCAATTTCATTTACGTATTGTTTTGACCATTTGAACATTGGGGTAGTGGTTAGACAATGCACCTTTGAAAACTTTAAACCTGAGTTCAATTCCTCCACAACACTCTTGTGTCTGTGGAATCAATAATATTCTTCCCATATATGTATTGAGTTCCAAAGTGTCTCTGGTGTAAAAGTACGCTTACTTTAATTACAAACAAATCAGCCGTGAAAAGTGTCATCTTTATGGGTATTATTATTAGTAACGTTTGGAAGCTGTTGGGTTAACAAACAGTAGCAAGAACTGTTGACACATCAGCCATTTGACATAGCGATTCATTATAATATTTTGCGGCTACTAAAAAAATTTTGTTTGGGTTTATAGTGCAATAAAGTTTGTTTGAGCTCCATGTAAGATTTGGGTGGGGCTTATTCAGGAATGGGTCTGCAAGTACCTTAACCATCCATTCCGGCTGCCGGATTGGCTCCCTCAATGCATTCCCCATCCATTCCAGCTGCCAGAATGGACGGCTGAGTGCATTCCGCACCCGGAATGGATGGGGAATGCACTCAGCGCTCAATTCCGTCAGCCGGAAAGCATGGAGAATGCACTCAGCAATCTATTCCAACATACATTAAGGCAGTTAGAACAGATAGCTAGAATATATAGATGGGTTCTCCAATATATATATATTTGCAATATTGTAATATGTGTCAAAGTGGTTCCACATATTCCAGAGAAGATATCTGTGTAGCATACCAAAATGCAGTATACAGGCCTAGAAAAGACAACCAGCTTTACACACACCAAACAGCAGAGGGCGCTATATTAAGCTGACTCCTTCCGGCGTTCCGGCAGTTCCGGATTTAACCCAAAGGCCAAAAATATCGGCACACATCAATCACTTTACAGTGGCATTTCTTACAAAGGTGGCTGTAAGGAAAAGAGGCTTATTTTACACAAACATACACTAATGTTTAATGTTTTGTATATATATCCAAATAAATGTGAAAATTCAAAAATAAAAAAAATAAAAATATGTATTAATATGTATGTATGTTGAGCATATTTAGTTGTGAATATTTTAAACGCACAATGCATTTTGAGCAGTTTAATTGTTGTTTTAGCTAACTGTTTTGGACTTAAACATGACCCTGAGCTGCATTAACTTTGAGCAACGATTCGAGACACAGTTGTTCTCAATTTACCCTACACGGACAGAGGTGGATGCCTACTCTTCTCAGGTCCGAAAACATAACGTCTACTCTTCTCAAATGATTTCTTATCTCCGCCCACTCCACAATCACTCTTCTCCCATTCCCACCCCTTTTTTCTCAAGTGGTCAGCTAACGTCGCAAATGTATTTGCGATGGAGCTTGAGACACGTAGTCCTGTACGCATCGGATATACTCAGTTTGAGCAGGGTATTGTGGTGTTTTCCGCAATGCAACACCCTGTTTCGCTCATACACAGAAATGATTATCGTAGTTTCCACAAAATGCGCAGATTGCGTACCTTGATGAATCGGGCCCCAGATATTTAATAAAAAACACATAATAAAACAAATATATTAATTAAACACTTAAACAATTAAACCACTAAAATACGCTTACATTAATATCAGTGTACACTGGTAATATATTCTAAAGCAACTGCTGTTGAAATCACAATGCTCTTCAAAAAGGAATTGCAACAATATTGCATACCAAACTGTGGTTGTTATTTCAATTATAGGTGTTGAAACATCCGCAATGCTTAGATGACATAATAACATGAATAATAAACTGTTTCACAAAGTTCCAAAACCAACCTTGTTGCAATATAGTACAAATAAAGTCCACTCTTATCCGTTAGATGGAGTAATTCAATAATTGAATGACTTACAGCCATCCTAAACAGGCTCTCCCACCTCCGTATAAATGAACCCAGCAAAGGTGTCAACAGTATTTGTACAGGAGAGATTCTGCCAACTTTCAAGTAGGTATAAAGCGGATAAAGATTTATCTCGTTATGATAATCATAAATCCAGATTGTCTCCGGTGAAGCTTCCCATACAGTGTTATCTCCACACAGACAAATTGTTGAAGCCTTGCAATAGTTGGCAATAAAGTTGTTAAAGTTACCCGTCTGTTAGGGCGGAATTGAATTATTACTGAACATATCGGCTGCTCATATTTTACTGACTTGGTCGATTGAAGTTTAGTTTAGATTCCATTTATGTTATGACTCAGGTACCAGAGGCATTACAATGGGGGTAGCATAAACACTAAACATTATCGGACCCAAGGACCCTGGGTACCCACTGTGACCTCTATATTACGGTAAAAATTAACATTCATTTTTGCTCGCATCTCTGTGGGGTGTGAGCAAAAATGAGGGAGATTTGTGCAAAAAAAAATCTGCAAGATTCACAATTGAATCTGCCCCTTAGGGCGTATTTGCAATATTGTAATATGTGTATTACAATATATGGCATCTAAATGCTGCAAACATTACACCTCAGACACGTATGTCACCCTTATGTATTGGGGCAGCACGGTGGCTTAGTGGTTTGCACTTCTGCCTCACAGTGCTGTGGTCATGAGGTCAATTCCTGACCATGGCCTTATCTGTGTGGAGTTTGTATGGTTTGTGTGGGTTTCCTCCCACACTCCAAAAACATACTGGTAGGTTAATTGGCTGCTATCAAAATTGATCCTAGTGTTAGGGAATTTAGACTATAAGCCCCAATGGGGCAGGGACTGATGTGAATGAGTTCTCTGTACAGCGCTGCGGAATCAGTGGCGCTATATAAATAAATGGTGATGATGATAATGATCCTGGTACCAGTGGTGCCTGTAGCCGTACACTGATTGGTTCAGCTATTAGTTGTTAGCTGCCTTTCGCCGCCACCAAGTTTATATATAATCATTAATAAACTGACCTATTTTAGCCAAACTAGAAGTTGTCAGTGTGTTTATTTCATTAGAGGTTAAGAGATTTTGACGATGACTGTTGAGAGGTTCTGTGCGTGAAAGAAGTGAATCTACAGTATGAAGTTTATTGAATACACTGGTGGTTGTTTGTGGAGAGTTCAGTAGAGGGCGCTATTGTTCTAGATATACCCTTCTGGGTCTGAATAGACCAGATGCCAGAAGCGTACCTGTCTCCATTTAGTCTGGACAATTACGTTTTACGAGCTTTGTCCCACCATCCCGATCTGTGGGAAGGTTGGGGGAGATTCTGTCCACTGTTGCTCCACCATGACCATGCCCCCATCCCGCTGCTGTTGGTACAAACATTGGGAGGTATGCATGAGGATAGCACACAATATCTGTATGTGCTCTCCTACATCTTTATTACTGGTCAGTAAAATACATAAATACGTTACAGGGACAGAACAGGCTGCACTGTAAGCTGCTAAACAACAGCTGTGGCACATGATGAGCAAGGTTACTGGTAATAAAGGAGACAAAAGTGACTGAGCTATTATATGGTATTAAATAATAATAATCGCATTCCTTTTACAATAAAACAAACAAATGTATTCATGCATAACATACACAACATATAAAAAATAAAAAAATCCATTTAAAACTGATATTAATATAATGTTAAAACAGCATTGTTCAACTCCAATATTCCAATTAATATAATGTGCTATTGTCAGTGCAAACATGCAAACATTACTATGAATGATATAACATTAAAATTCAAACTCTGACAAAATACTCTTATGTATTTTAAAGGGGACAATAAGGTTAACTATCTCTCCAAAGTCCAATAGGGATTGCAGTATTGTATAGTTGGTGTATTTTACCATGTTCAAATGCCCATGGATATGTCACCGGCAGGGCCGGATTAACCCGAGGTCTAAATGGGCTATAGCCCAGGGGCCTCGGGCATCCAGGGGGCCCTTCAAAGTCCACAGCAGCATTATTGATCGGTCTGGGGGCGGGGGCGCCCCCAGCCCGATCAATGCTGCTGAGTACTGTTAGTGCAGTCCTCCGTCCCCGGCGCTCAGTACTCTGCTTACTGAGGAGATCTCGCGAGATCTCCTCAGTAAGGAGCTTACAGCGCGCCGGGGACGGAGGACTGCACTGACAGGTAAGCGCTTGGGGGGGGGGCCTCACGGGCGACGGGGGTGGCGGGCGGCTCACATTGGGGGCCTCACGGGGGAATGGAGGCAACCTTAGCCCAGGGCCTCCATTCCCTTAATCCGGCCCTGGTCACCGGCTGTATATACTGCGTTTGGTATATGATCCCACAACCTGGAGATTGTGCAGCACTTATATTCAGGTCCCGTTCAATTTATTTCGTAGACCAGGTCACATGACCTCCGAGTAGAGGAAGGTATAGATGAACAATACTGCTAGAAATAGCACAGTCCTTGTTTTGGGCATGGGCACATAGTATGTCACGGTGGCTTAGTGGTTAGTACTTCTACTTCACAGAACTGGCGTCATGAGTTTGATTCCCAACCACGGCCTTATTTGTGTGGAGTCTGTATGTTCTTCCCGTGTTTGTGTGGGTTTCTTCCGGGTGCTCCGGTTTCCTCCCACACTCCAAAAACATACTGGTCGGTTAATTGCTTGCTATTAAATTGCTTTTAGTCTGTGTATGTTAGGGGATTTAGACTGTAAGCTCCAATGGAGCAGGGACTGATGTGAGTGAGTTCTCTGTACAGCGCTGTGGAATTAGTGGCGCTATATAAATAGATTATGATGATGTCTTGTCCAAATCGAATGTAACGTTTTCCACTTCTATGCGCATAGATATAGTCAATATAGATGGTAATTACCTTATAATGGAGGGCCTACCGCAATTGCAGAGTTGAATGTGAAATCAGTAAAGATCTATTTCTATACAATCTTCGTAGATAGTTTGCAGAAATAGTTCAAATAATAGCACTTCCAATGCTGTTTGGATCCCAAATGTAACCTTGACGCATTTCACTGCCGCATGTACTTTCATCAGAAGGATTTAGCTTGCACAGATGATTCTGTGCAGTATTTAAACTGTTGATGAGCCAATTAGATCATGACTGTATAATTGCTCTCAGGAGTATTCACCATTAACCATTAGCACAGTGTAAAGAAAGGAATGCGATCTTTTAAAACAATATTATATCCTTAAATAAATAAATGAGTAATTGAACATATCGATGGATTTCAGTATCAAGGTATCTTATATTCTAAACATATTAGTATAAACTCTATAAAAATATTATAAAATCATCACTAGTTAATCTTTATATGATATCTATCACAGGGTTACAACCATTTAAATGAAAAAGTAAATCAAATTCTAAATTGTCTCTCTCATGGCTCAAATGCTAGAGCACCAGCCTTTCACATCTGGGGGTAAATGTATCAAGCTGAGAGTTTCCCAGCGGGTTTGAAAAACCAATCAGATTCTAGCTATCATTTATTTAGTACATTCTACAAAATGACAGCTAAAATCTGATTGGTTGTTATAGGCAATATTTCCACTTTTCAAACCCACTGGAAAACTCTCAGCTTGATACATTTACCCCCTGAACTCCAGGGTTGTAATCCCAGATGACCACAAGCATATTTTTATGCTGATGCATTTATTTCAAATATTTATAAACAATAATATCAAAATTATAAATAAATTAAAATGAGAAACAATTAATAAAACAAAAAGAATATAGTAATTACATTGTTTTAGACTAATCAAAATATAAATCTGCATATTCATTTAGTCCGTCCGATTTTAATGTGTTCAAGCAATGTATCCAAAAAGATTTCTCTCAAACACAAACAATTCAGTCTATCTCCTCTTCTAGCAGTAGGAGGAATGTATTCTAATCCTTGTAATGTATTCTAATCAGTTTCAAACCTTTAGGATTCCCATTATGAAAGTCCCTAAAATGTTGAGAGACGTTGTGATCCATTTTCTGTATCTTTATATTCCGTCTGTGTTCTAAAAATCTTGGTCCGGATTCATTAAGGATCTTAACTTGAGAAACTTCTTATTTCAGACTCCTGGACAAAACCATGTTACAATGCAAGGGGTGCAAATTAGTATTCTGTTTTGCACATAAGTTAAATACTGACTGTTTTTTCATGTAGCACACAAATACTTGATAGCTTATTTGTACACTGACATTTAAAGTTGATATTTGTGTGCTACATGGAAAAACAGTCAGTATTTAACTTATGTGCAAAACAGAATACTAATTCGCACCCCTTGCATTGTAACATGGTTTTGTCCAGGAGACTGAAATAAGAAGTTTCTCAAGTTAAGATCCTTAATGAATCAGGCCCCTTATTTTTAGATTTTGAGTAGTACGACCAATACACTGAAGTCCACAGGGACAATAAAGCATATATATGACATAATCAGAAATACAATTAATTTACGATTTTATGCAAAAATACTCTTTGGTAGATAAGTATTCAAAAGAATTTCTACCATCAATAAAATTACACGTTAAACATTTATTGGATCCACACTTATAACAGCCTCGAATTTTAGAAATGTCAGGTATCCAGGAAGTAACAATCTTACTAGTAGAGATCTTTAATTTCTTCACATAATGGCTAGGAGCCAAATAATTACCCAAATTTTTAGCTTTTTTAAAAACCACTCTTGCTGGGGTATCTAATGACGTGTTCAAAAGAGGGTCTAAACATAAGATACTATGATTGCGATTAACAATAAATTTAATCTGATTTGAACTTCTGTTGAACCTAGAAATGAATAGTGGATATTGTTCAAATGACAGATCTTCATTTTTCTTAGGTTTTTCCAAAGTCAACAGATCTTCTCTTTTTAAGGAGAATGCACGTAAATTGTAAATACGCATGTCTATAATCTACTACAAGCCAATCAGGAGAAATATCTCTTAATGAATACGGGTCTAGGTGCGCTCTGCTCTGACAGACAATACACTGCAGGATGCGACCAATACATATGTGGAATATAAAGTCCCAACAAGGCACAGAAAAAAAGAAAGTATTCAATTATTGTCACCTGTTAATAATATAATAGTCATTAATGGGAAACATTTCTTTTAAAATGTTTTTGTTTTTTTTTCCCAATAAAATACATTAGGATGTTTTTAATGTCTCCTGTAAATAAAATGCATTTTTACAGTTGCTCCTGATTACAAACAAATGCTCTAGCATGGATACACAGCCGTCATCGCTATCACTCGTCAGTTACACCCGACCTGTAGATGGTGGGATACAACAGAAAATCACGTACCTTTGAGATGCCCAAAAGCTTGAATCAGACATTGCTGTGTGCGCTCGACCCTCGCACGCCCTTACTGTACATTGACTACATGCATACGCCCAGTCCCTTCCCTGTTCTGACCATGAATTCAGAAGCTGTAATAAGTGTCCTTTGTGTTTACAGAAGTTCTTGCGTTCAAATTCTGGGCAATTTCTGGGTATGCACAGTGTGATTTTAAGCAAAATATGGCACATATCGGCATTTTCGTTCCTTAATGAATACTTATCAAGGAGGTGAAAGAAGGAACTTCTGGGTTTTTAACCGCTGTCTGTACTGGACATGCGTGACCATCGGTATGAGCAAAGTCCTCCAAAGATCCCTCTCTGGCGATGCTGTGGGCTACGGCTGGTAGCACCATCCTGAGATGGGATCTGCGGTACTCTGTGTTAGTTTGCCTAAATCAGGAGATACCTCTGGTATATATCTGATATCTCCAGCGTAAGGCTTTTCTTAAATAGCCCTGATACCTAAATGTGCTTAAACCATGAGGTAACAGCCGTTTCTTCATACTTGTAGTCTTGAATAATAGGCCCCACAGTTCTAGTTTTTGTAGTAAGTGAAAATTATATTGCTGCTATACCATTAAAATGAAAATAGAAATGAAGGTGTTTTTTTTTTAAGTTGCCATTAGCTAAAATAACACACGTGACAAAATGTTTATTTTATTTTCTACATTTTTATCTTTGAGGGGATCTGATTTTGTTTGATCTTTAAACCAAAACGTTAGTACAGTAATGCATGCTATAGACCGAACGCAGATAGAATAATATATGAAAACTTGCTGAAGACATTCTGCCTCTTCTGGAATAAAACTCATTAAATCTCATTTCAAACAGGACTTGTCATCTTGAATCTTCTATTTGTTCTTCCGACCCTATTTAATAGAAGAAATGGAAGCAATTAAATAAATATTGGTTTGTCTTATTGTCTCATAATTAATGCTGGCCACACACATTGCAGCATGAACTGACTGCATCATTGCAATACAGATAGATCTATGAGCCAACATGCACAAATCCTACCGGATTGCATCTATCCAATCTTATCAGGCTGCAGACACCTCCATGCTAGTTGGAGGCTGAGCAATGGTCCCACACACATGGATCATCATCTAATCTGACTTTTCATCCTGTTTGTTAAATGTCAGTCCAGTTGGGTATGACAGTTTAGGATGGGGCCAAATACTATGCACTGGTTGGCCAGTTTGGCAAAAACAACCAAATCTGTATGGATGTGTCCAGTTTAAGAGGCCTTTACCTATAAGACAATGAGCTACATTATAAGTTCTCTTGTGAATTCTACAGTTTCTAGCACATAACATCATTTTAGGTGTAATAAATAATACTCCTTCTACCCAAAAGGATAAATAGTTGTCACTGATTATAATAATATTCACTTTCATATTATTTTCTAATCCTTTGTTTTGTGATATTGTGATATTGTGATTCTTCTTTATTGATCTTAAGGCTGAGAACCATTTGCTCGTACAGTATTAAAATATAGAAACGTCAAAGCCCATCATTGTCTTAAATAAAGTGAATGAATGTGTCTTGTAGTGTATGCCTTCGAGTAACTGCAGATACAACGATATCTGAAATCTATCACTGAAAATGTTTGACCTCTTCAGGAGTAACATATATGGCTTCAATCACTCAGTTTCCTAAAATAATCCACACCTTTCATGAAGTACTCTGACCAAAAACACTAGTTCACACATAGAAAACAGAAATAGAGAAATCCATTAAATAAGGTTTATTGTGTCATAAATAATACTACCCACAATTATTGCACTTTAATAAAATCTACAAGCTATATAACCCTATCCATGTAGTGCCCCAATGACCATATCGGGCCAGATTGCGATGATCCAATCTTATTGGAATCAACTTCCTGTACAAACATTCAAACTACTAGTGGGTCAACCAATGACCCAACCCACACCAATGGTGATCATCAACCGATCCAGCTTGGACATAGGACTATCACCTGGTCTGTTTAAAAATAATTGCAACTCTCCCTGTCTGTTCCATACACAAACATTACCATACCATTATGCCACCACCAAGCTTTTTGTGAAGAGCTGACACTCTTACTCTGGAAGTTTTCAGTTCTTCCTTTAAACTAATCTATCACAATTTACTTTTATCAGAGTTATTAAAAACCAAATGATCTCCCATGACCCAGAGTTATCAAAAACCAAATGATCTTCTCTGTTTCAACTATGTAACATTCTAAAACCAAGCTAAGTCTGACAGGTGAATTCATAAAGACACGGAGCCCTGGTTGTATATTTACTAAGCGGCTGTTCTACGGACTTCTATGGTCTTGGTAGGTATGGGTGAGTGATTTTAATTGGTCCACCCACTGACACACCCCTGTTCTCGTCCAAGGGTATAAGAGCAACGGAGGAGTCTTGAGAAAAGAAAGCTGCATGAAGCAGCCCCAGGGACACCATTTGGGGGAAGGGCACATTAGTAAAAATTTGTCCATAGGAGTGAGCGCAGCTTTGATATTAGCACAGCTTTAAGACCCTGCACTTTAGATTTTATATATATATATATATATATATATATATATATATATATCTATAATATAAATGTCTAGTGGCGTGTGTTAGTCTGTCTGTGTGTCTGTGTGGAAAATATAAAACCAAGCTGCAGCGCCACCTGCTGGACGGAGTTATACACTGACCTACTAAATTCTTAGTGTGTGTGGGAAAAAAAATTCAGAAAGGGCTGAAATTTGGTATACTAAGATGTTTTTAATTTGTTAATTTAATTTGTTAATTGCTAAAAGTGTTTATAAAGATTTAAAAAATATATATATATATATTTCTTGAAGGAGAAGTGACTGTTGGGAGTGGTTGGTGGTTGCCGGGGGTGACAGTGGGGAGTGGTTGGTGGTTGAGGCCTGGGCTATGGCCCAAATGCATGACAAGAACCTTTTTAACACCTTAAGTAGCTTGATTTGACTAGAATGCATGAGTATCATGCACGGGTTAACTTGTATATATATATATATATATGTGTGTGGGGTGTACATACGGTTCAACAACAAAAGAAACCAAATACCGAGATAAAGATTGTTGTGCAGTGTAAAATACACCTGTATATTTCCTGAATAATTCTTTGGAAACAACAATAGGTGTAACCAGGACAGACATATGCCTAACCTCACCTGGTAGCGTCAAGGCATCTACTGTAGGTGAGTCCATATCCAGTGAAACAAATATATATTCAGGGTGTAACATTTAAAACCTTACCTGAATCTTCATTTTCTAAAGTATGCAGCACCTGGAGGGAGTAGTCAACTCCCAGAAAAACAAACTAGAAATTAGTGAAAGAGTTGGAGGCAAAGAAGGCTATGGACTAGATAAATACATGGCAATGATTGCAAGGATATAGTATAAAACTGTACTATATTATTGCAACAATATTGTGACATTGATTGCAATTTATGATTAAGACTAGTACTAACGAATATATAGGATAATCATGCAATATTAGTACTATAATTATATAATTCTAACGAATCCCTCTTCAGTATTTAATAGATTGCATTTTATGTGATGATACACTATACACTAAAGTGTCTATTTTTTATTATTTAAGTGGCATTATGAGAAATATATAAATAAAATCAAGAAGAATTCTGAGTGCCACATCATATGAGCAATACTTAAATAAGAGGATTTATCATAAAATATATTTTTCTCATATAACTATCAATGGCTCTTAGTGTGTCATTCTAATGTACTACATACATAAACACATTTCTAACAAAAATATCCCTGGTAATTTGGTCTTAACAATTTTTGATACTATAATAAAGATTATTGATTTTAAGCAATTATTGTATAAGTAAGTATAGTAAACATAAATGTGTTTTGCAATTGGAACTTAATTTATATAATCAATAGATGAGTGCACCATTTCAATACCCTTTACTTTTTCTTCGTTCCTATAAATGCATTACGTTAAATGGTAGTACCTCCCGGTATAGATTTCAGAACCGATATAACATTACCAATCCAAAAGGGAGACAATCTAGAATCAATTATTCTAACTGAATTTATTCTGGTTTGACGGTTCTTCCAATTTCTATATGCCTAACTTTAGCATGACATGGGGAGAGGTAACAAGAAAAAGAAATATAATATATAATACAATAATATACTTACTGGGTTTTTTTTCCTCTTCCTTTTCAACTGTTAATTCCAGTTTTATTGTAGTATGATGGCTAACAGTCCCACCTTTATAATACTTTATATCTTTTTGTTCAAATGAAATAGATTCTATTGTATAGCCGTCTGCCTCACCTTTAGTCTGGGACAGGTTGCCATCTGTAAAAAGTGAAAATCAGGGTTACTTGAAAACAGCTGTAAATATATAATAAATGAGCCAAAAAACTTAAAAAACAAACGTTAAAATAAAATACCTTTGTATTTAGTTACGCTCATCACTTCACAGCCAGTTAAGTAGCAGTGGAAGGTAGACTGACTCAGACACAGTGACGGGATATATATATATATATATAACACACAGAAGTGAAAGCAAAAGCTGGTTTGAGTGGGGTCCTGCAAATAACCTTTCTAAAAGGAGATACAATGCAAACTACTGGGTTATTCTTCAATGTTTGGACAAATAAAAATCTGCTCTTAATTACTGTTACACTTCACATTTTATGCCGCCTAACCTCACACAATTTGGTTAGTTCTTGTTCGTACACTTTTATTATACTCATACGTTGAACTAAAACGATCTGACACCTATTCTCTGTAATAATTATTTCAATTATATAAGCAAAACTCCTAGTGCGTCAGCATGTATTAAATCACAACATATATGAGGCATTTATAAGGACTTGACAATCAATATACAAGATTATTTATCACTAATTGCATTTTTCCCATTAATTAGCATCACTAATCCACACTTTTGCAGCGATAAGGGTTGCATTTTCTGAGCTATTTATCAGCACTTACCACAGACTTTACTGCACATGCGCGGCCACAGGTCAGCACATGCACAGAGACGGTTTAGTTAGAGGAGGGAGGGGAGGAGTGTTAACAATCAGGGACAAGCTCCAAAAAGTTTTCGGAGCTTGATAAATAGGTCATCATGCAGTCCCTATTGAGAAAAATGGGGATTGTGATCGTGTGCCTAATGCAGGACTTATTTCTGATATTTCCTACATCAGGCTAATGTTAAATCTCTGAGGTCTTATTATTGTTGTGAATTTATATGGTAAAAAGTTTCTAGCCACGATTACCATCACAAATTAAATCGATCAATTGGTGTGTTTAATTAGATTGTTACGTGAGGAAGTTAATTAACCGTCTGATTTTGATTGGTTACAATCCGTTTAAAAGGAAGTTCAGTTCTTGGAAACATTACCTCTGATGAAATCACAGTGTTTGTGAAGAAACGAGTAAGATTGGCTGACTTTTGGACCAGTGTGCACTTTAGATGGTGGATCATATGAAAGAGATGTTAAAATCTTAAGGAGTGAATCAGATACTATCTATATATTTTTCTACCCGGGAACAGAAATTGTTGAGTAAAAACATTGTGATAATCTGGAGACTGTGTGCAAGTTACCATAAAAGAACGGAGGTGTCTGTAGCCGACGGGAACCAAAACCACCAATACAACTTTACCAAGTTCTATACGTATACTCTTTCCTAACTAACGGAGCAGCTGAGTTCAGCTTCATTAACTTTTAGTTCCTGTATTAAGTGGAATCGTATAGTGGATCCCAATATTAACTTCAATACTTTGGAATACTTCTCCTAAACTTTTTGATCACTTTTTGATCCTATATCAATTTACAAGATGACTATGTTTCCTACTAGGGCACTGTAGGTTAAATGAATACTATCGAGATGCACATTGGGTTCCTAATTAGAATCAATTGGACTATTTTTAAGTATTTTTATAGTTTTTAATTATTTTTGATTATTGTGTTTGACTCTTTTGAATGTTTTTTATATGAATTCAATTGATATATGGGGATTGATATATCTGTGGTGGTATGATTTACTTGCTATAGGAGATTTTGCACTTTTCTTTATTGTATACATTGTCCTAATTTTTCCAGGGATTGTTACACAACAATTCCACAGAAAAGCTGCAATCACCAGTACCAAGTTTATTTTTAAGTGACTTTTTAATCAATTATATGTAAGAATCCATTGACTGATTAATAATTTTGCATTGAAGTATCACAGAAGCGCCCATTTTTTATCCTTTTTTCGATAAGATTTTTTGGTAATGTTAAATATGTCCACAACTTTATTTTACCTAAACCATGCGGAAACAGACATTTCCACATGATTTCAATTCGTCAATTTCTTAACCAAGTTTGTAGTTAAAGTTTGCTATTCTTATTATTATCATTTATTTAAAGGATGCCACGAAAATTCTACAGCAGCGGACAGAGTAGTTGTACAATATGGGTAAACATAAAACAATTAGATATGACAGAAAGAAGGACATTGGTGACTTTTGTCAGTACAGTTTCTGAGGAGTAGGTGGAAGCTGTGTTATGGAAGTTTTCAGGAATAATTCAAAGATGAAGTCTCTTCAGAATATGCTCTGTTTATTCTTGTATGCGCAATACAGACCATTCAATTCTATCAGAACAATGGTGATTACATATTAACTTTGCAAGCTTTTTATATCCTAAAACCACAAACTAATATGTAGATAGAACATCCCACAAGACTTTAACCAATAATATCACTCCATATGACAGGACCAACATTCCACCAGATACAGGCATAAATCCAAGTAGAGCTTGCCACAAGTATTGATTAAGACTCAAAGCCCCGCAAATTCTCCAATTTTCCCCATAAAGAAGCTTGGCGGACGTGGCTATTGGCTAATTCAAGACCTAAGAGCAATCAATTAAATTGTAGAACCACTGCACCCAGTTGTCCCAAATTCTGCCACAATTCTGATGCAGATTCCATTCGAAAGTACACACTTTACAGTGATTGACTTGTGTACGGCTTTTTTCAGCATACCTATATACCCAGTCAGTATCTTTTTGCAGAACCACACAGTACACCTGGACCCGAACTCCCCAAGGGTGGGCAAACCGCCCCAGCATTTATAGTCAAAATCTGGCAGATAACTTGCAGTCACTCATTTTACAAGGTGAATCCGTACTCGTCCAGTATGTAGTTGATTTGCTGCTATGTTCACCAGATTACACTACCTCACTTTTAGACACTAAAGCACTGCTTGTTTTTCTGGTAGAAAATGGACACAAAGTCTAAAAAGACAAAATGCAATTATGTCAAGAGAGAGTCACATATATTGGACATTGCCTAACACAAGGGTTCAGACACCTCTCACCAGAAAGGTTGAGAGCCATACAAGATATCAACAAAAGGAAACTAAGAGGGTTTCTTGGCCTAACTTCCTACTGTAGACAGTGGGTCCTAAATTTTTCTCAAATAGCAGCTCCATTATATGACTTAACAAAGGCTGCGGTCCCAGAACCATTTGTTTACACAGAGGAGACAAAATCATCATTTGAAACATTAAAGGAAGCATTGCTCAGTGCTCCTGCGCTGGGAATACCAAATTATGACATGCCCTTCTCATTGTTTTGT
Source organism: Mixophyes fleayi (assembly GCF_038048845.1). Lineage (NCBI taxonomy): Eukaryota > Metazoa > Chordata > Amphibia > Anura > Limnodynastidae > Mixophyes > Mixophyes fleayi. Next base: position 16,367,346 of record NC_134410.1, read on the forward strand.
CATGAATATGATGGACATGCTACAGGTGTACTAGTCCAAAAACATGGAAATGATCCCAGACCCATAGCGTACTACAGCACACCGCTAGACCCAGATGCTAAGGGATTTCCAAGTTGTTTAACAGCAATTGCTGATGCAGCACTCATGGTGGAGAAATCAGCAGACATTGTATTGGGGTGCCCCCTAAAGGTTCATGTACCTCATGCAGTAGCTGCACTGTTTAATTGTGAGAAAACCAGACATGTCACTATTGCCCGAATTACAAAGTGGGAGCTGACTTTAATTTCACCTCAAAACATAGAACTGATACGATGTAATATGTTGAATCCCGCCTCTTCAATGCTCATAAATGAAACTCATCAGTTTCAGAGAGAAGATTGAGGAAATAATGTCAGCACTGATGATCATGATTGTTTGTGACATGTTGATGAGCAGACACTACCAAGACTTGATTTAAGTGAGATTTCACTTCAGAACCCTGACTTAACCTTTTATGTGGATGGCAGCTGTCACAAGCAGATTGAGACAGGTACAGTCCAATCAGGTTATGTTGTAGTGGATGATGTCCAAACTGTATTTTCAGCACCACTAACAACACCTTATTCTGCACAGCTGGCCGAACTAAAAGCACTAACAAAAGCATGTCAGTTAGCAGAAAATAGAAGCGTTAACATATACACAGACTTCCGTTATGCATTTGACGTTTGTCATTTTGGAGAAATTTGGAAACAAAGAGATTTTTTAACTGTAATGGGTTCACCCATTGCGCATGCAGGGGCAGTGAAAGAGTTGATAGTAGCCATTGTTACCTTTGCAAATTGCTGTTATAAAGTGTCAAGCACACATGACAGGACATGATGAAGTTACCAAAGGTAACCATAGAGCAGACATGCAGCCAAGGCTGCTGCACAAATGCAAATTGAGACAAAACAAACATGTATACTACAGAATGTTGTTTGTTTACCTGATGTACTAACACTAATTGATATGAAAAAAGTTGTGATTCACAGGAAAAGGCCAAGTGGGAAGATGTAGGATGCTCACAAGATGAGTTTGGCATGTGTCGCAACAACGAAGGTTAGCCTGTCGCCCCTCAGAACACTCTTGCCCGCATTGGCACAAATGTCTAATGGATTGACCCATGCAGGTAAGATGGCCATGATTGGTCTGATACAGACATATTGGCATGCTCCTTGATTTACACCAGTAGCAGCCAAGTACTGTGCATCTTGCATTATTTGTTTAAAAATTAATGCAGGAAGACCAGTCAAATTGATACCTTCACATCTTCCACAAACTGCCGGTCCCTTTCAAATCTTGCAGATAGACTTTATTCAACCTTCAAAAGTTAAGGACAAGCTTTGCGAAGACAAGAACTGATAAAATACATCAATCTAACAACATGGTTGGGAAAGCAAATCCTGAGAAGAAATTGTGTATAATCATATGTGTATGGTTTATAGTTGCAGCAGTGTTGTTCACTACCATTGATGTCACTGTCATAGTAATGCATCACAGACAGGCATATAATACAAATACAGGTGCAGGGGAAGGAGCTCAAGGAATAGGAGTTCCAAAGGAGTCATTGACGGGAAGGTATAGTGTGCATAAAGAAAAGTGTCATGGTTTATCCCCTACTGAGATGCGTATTTGTAAACATTGTCTGCCAGTCCCTGAGAAAAGATGTATCAAATGGTGCGAGGATGACAAAGATCATGAGATAAAGAGCAGGGAAATACATATGGAAATTGGAAAGGTAGAAATGACAAATTCTGTATTAGAAATGTATAACAAAATAGCTCTGAGGCTAAATGCGAGTGATTGTTGGGTATGTACACATTTGCCAATAAGCGCTACATCAGGCATACTTTTAGTAGCACATTTTCTTACAGAAAAGAATGTAGATGAAATGGATTAGATTTGGGCTGCATATGCTGCTGAAACGATTCAGCAAGAGTATAAGACATGTAGAGAAAAAGCAGACCCATCACTGATAGAGGTAAAAATACCATGGAAGAATGTGACAATGGAATCATTGCACATCTATTAAAGTAATTTCATCATTTTCCAATAAGCATTGTCTATGCGATTTGTGTGGTTCCAAAGCACAAGCAATTTATTTAGCAAAAAGCAAAAGTATAACAGTTCAAATAAATAAGCACAGTACAGCCGATACATGATACATATGCTGCGCGGTGCTGTGCTCAGCTGGATCCAGCTAGACAGTCCTTCAGTCCTGAAGACTGTGGTCAGAGAGACTGACTAGCTGATTCCAGGGAGCAGTATATATACATTTGGTGTTACAGTAAATACAATACAGGTGACTTGGCAAGATTCCATAGGTTCAGGCTTCAGGAAGGTGAAGTGTAATGCAGTCCATAGGTCAGTTCAAAGAACCCCCTCCAAGGGTGTGAGTCAGCTTTCCAAGGGTGGGGGTCATCTCTCCAGATGATGAATACTAATGTTCCCGCAAAGAACTAGTTTAAACTGATCTATTAGCATTACACAGACAATATCATTCTAATCATTTATTCCCTATCATCCATAACTAGCATGTGCAAGGAGCAATCCTTTCGGCGAATTAAGCGGATGTCTGCGAATAAATTATTGGATTAGAATGATACCAGACATGACATGTTTCCTATGACCTGAACCTTAGACCTCACTAATGTGTACATATAACATTATAATATATAACTATAAACCAAATAACATCTGCTCATATACAACTGTGGATTGGAACTATTATAAATATGAAATATATATATATAAGTGAATGTGTAAGTGCGAGTGTATGCGTGCGTGATTTAACATGCGATTGCGCCATGACATGTGGCGTACTGATCGCAATCGCACGATACAACAATATTAATCAATATACTTTCTTTCATCCAATTATACTACTTTCACAGCTCCACCCTTTGATAGTACACAAAACTATCACCTTAAAGATTTTATTGAAGGATCTCAGTAGGACATTTCATTGTTCATTAATGTATGTCCCCCTTTGCGTATGACCACTCTGTCTGTAGATCTTAGACAGGTTACCATAAAAGAGAGTCATACTCCCAGAAACAATTTTTCTTTTACTATGGAACATATACCTTTGGAGCTTGGAGATAAACTTGTGTATGCCCTTCAAGGGTGCGATAGAACATGTATCAACAATATAGAATATCCTACAACAGTTCTTCATGCCTAACATGTTCATCTGTCCAAGGCATGTCTTTTAGCTTAGACAACATTTAAATAATGCATGTTCACCAATAACATCATCCTATGCCTATCAACAATGTCATTTACGATCTCCTTCAGCATGAGTTAGTATATACACTCTAATAATATCAACAGTTCTTGCCATCAACACTTGTGGGGCGGGCTATTGTCTGTTCGTTCTTCCCAGTCTCCCAATACTCAAGTTTCTTTGTACGTGAAAGAGTGATCGGCCTGTCAAATATTGGGAGACTCCAAACTAAGGGACCTAGCTGTCTTACCTTCCCCTAGTGACCTCCCACCCCATAATTCAGGTACCTCAGGAATATTTAGTGGAAAGAGAACTAGTCCTACTTGATATAATCTCTGAGGCACGTGAGAGCACACCCAGCACTCAGTTTGGTCTAAAACCTTACCCACCCAAGAATGATAATCATTCTCAAGGATGCCTGCTCAAGTCCGAATATTACTGGACTGGCATCTCTGGATGTACCTCTTTTCAGCTATGGGTCAAAGTACTTACGGACGTAATACTCCTCAGACAATAGCCCCTCACACTGTCTCCAAGCTCCAAGGTTACCAACCCCTGAATTGAATAGAATAATTGGCTGGATCTATTGAGCTAACAACTTCTTCTTCATCCCCAACTACTCAATATCACTACCTGGACCAGCCTCTGTCACCTGTTCACAATTGAAAAAATTGACTGTCCTGAAAAGAGAGAGAGATGAGAGAAACACAGAACAGGAAAAAACAGGAAAAACTACTACTTCATGCTGGACAACTGTCTTTGAAAAGTCCTTGGCTCAGGTGTTGTTAACTGCAATTGGGATATCCCAGAACAGATTCACGAGTGTAATTGGAACCTTCTCCGGCTGTCGACTTCTCTGCAGTGGATAGAATGGGTACCAGTGTCTCTCTGCTACCCCTAAGGACATGATGCTGGTCGTCAACACTTGGTACCTGTCTGTCATACAACCTAAGCGTAGGAAATTACAGTTGCACAACTTACTCTCCCAGTCCAACATCATAACAGTAAGTGTAACACCTCAGGAGACAGTGTTTCGAACGTTCTCGGTTGCTGTCTCATTATTTGCTTTTCCTCTCAAGGTCTAGAACAATCTCTCCATTACAAACCCATCACAACAAAAAGTCAAAAACATTTCAAAAGATGACAGGTTAAGAGGCAGTTTAGAAGTGATTTTGATAGTGGGGAGGACTAGTGGCCAAAACTACCAGCCACTCCAATCAAGTTTCAACCCTCATTCTATTCAATTTGTTCTAGCTAGTACCATTACTTTATTTTCCCACTGGTTTGTGGCTAATCAAAACTATGTAACTTGCTATCACTGCTCATACGTTATAAAGTTATTACCAATAAAATGAATACTCCTGTCACCTTTTATAACTCTATGGATACCACATCTACTAACAAAAACCTTAAATATGGCACAGCAATACATTAGAAACATTTCAATACACCTTTACCCAGATATATTTCATCAGTACACCCGTACATACTTGAGGATCCTGCAAGGTGGTAATTGGAAGACGTGGTTTTGTTTTACCTGGAGAAAATCCATCTGTAGGAGGGGTTTGGGATGGCTCTATTGGTATTTCACTTCCTGACACACTCTCTCAATCAAGACAGGACATTGCCTTCCTAATAGCTTGAGAAGAAACGTCTGATGGACACCAATATACTCTTACCAGCTTGCACATACCTTCTTTACCCAGCTGAGCCAGACCATGTGCTGCCTCCGCTAGGCCTGGAAGATACACTCTGGGAGCTACTGGTCTACCTTGTCCATCTCTCCAGGGTCCAGAAGACTCCTGACCACCTCCTTTCACCTTCCAGACTGTTTATTCTTCAGGTAGCACAAATCTCATATATTAACTAATTTGTTTGTGTGTGTGTGTACACAATTTAAAACAATATAAATAAAAACAAAACAAAACATAGATTTGTCAGCTGTCACGAAAAACCCTGCTGTCTATTTGACAGCCATGTCCATCCTGTTGTTACAGTCATGTACAGTCATGTGTGTAAGTGTGAACTTAACCAACAGCTACTTCAGTTGGTAACTGTGTCACTGTCACAAGTCCTCCATGTAATGTGATTTCTACTTATGTACTGGCATTGCTATAAATAGGTATTCAGTCGCCTCAACGTCGCCCCCTATACTAGAAAAATACTGAAGACCAATGTATATCAATTGATTTTTCCTCTGCCAACTCACATGCCATTTTCAATCCCACACGTTCAGCTACTTGGCTAAGTAAGGAGGACAAAGGGGTCCATTTCTATAACACTCGTCAATTATAACAATATCCAGCACATGTCTGTCTAACGGTGAAAAATATAAAAACATGAAAATTTTAAATTTTCTAGGGTTTCACTTATGTCAGGTCTTGTGGCAAAAATCCTACTCCAATGTTCTACACGGATGCATATCTGTATGTCTACCTCCAACCAGTCTCCTGTCTCCTATCACCCTTTGTGCATATATATAATGGCACACCTTACACAGGAGACACAAAAAAAAAAGATACCACATGCACTCTATAAAACATGAATCATATTTCCACAACAAAAACCTCTGCTTAAAATCAGCAACTTCTGTACACATAAAAACAAACCCCTAGGCACACCTTACGCAGGAGACACAAAAAAACAGAAACCACATGCACTCTATAAAACATGAATCATATTTCCACAACAAAAACCTCTGCTTAAAATCAGCAACTTCTGTACACATAAAAACAAACCCCTAGGCACACCTTACGCAGGAGACACAAAAAAACAGAAACCACATGCACTCTATAAAACATGAATCATATTTCCACAACAAAAACCTCTGCTTAAAATCAGCAGCTTCTCTACACATAAAAACAAACCTGTAGCTACTTATGTCAATCTAGTGTGTGTACCCCTGACTCTGTCTGATGTCACAAATGCCTTAGCCCCATGAATGAGACCATGTCTACATGGTTTTTTTTGTATCTCTTTACAAGAAAAGAGTGAGATACTGACAAGAGACGTAAATACTGAGAAATAGGAAAGTAACGAATACAAAAAAAAGGAAAAAAGATTTGCAGACAAACAGAAAACAGAGAAGCAAAGAAGCAAAGTATGAGATTTTACAGCAAAATGACAGCTGGGTTGGACACTATGGGAAAATAATCCTACTTTTTCCACTAATTCCCTTAGCTATTCACTAAACTATGACCCCTCCCCATTCTTCTCAAGTTTTACTGGGAGTTACATCACCCGTCCAATCCAGTGTCGTCCATCGTTAGCTCGTATGGAACTCGGTATCTCATGACCACACTACCTATATACCTTGCGATAGACTCCCTGACTATAATAGAGAAGTGCAAAATTAACTCTTTGTGACGCATACTCTGTGATTCCCATGTGTGTCTGGAATACACAAAACAACATTAGAGCAGGGTATGCACACATTTCATTTTGAATAAGGAATCTCTGCCAAATAAATTATCATGAGCCACTGCAAACAAAAGAATGAGTGTCACAATGATCCATTGTTAATTTGTCTTTCAAGAGAAACCTTTGTACTCCTCTATCAATCCCCCTAATTACCAAGCATTTATTTCTCTGTTTGTCCTTATCTATGGAAAAAGAATAACAAGATAAAGTTATTTTCAAATAACAAAGAAAAACAAAGATTTTCATTCCTTACCATCGGCCAGCGATCAGGAAACACAAGACAACATAAAACAAGCAAGCAATAACAAGAAAGTATACTTTTAAGTCAATTTCTTTCTAAACCTGCATAATGATACTTACCACAGATTAACATTTACCTTGCCTGGTCCTAATCTCTTTGCTTTCGCTCTAGTTTTTTCTTTACAATCTTTCCTCAAGTGTCCCTTCTTAAGGCAGTTCAAACACTTCAAAGATTTCTGTTTTTTTCATCCTTTATAGTGGGTTTTATAAGTCTGAGGTTGTGAATGTAATCTTTCTAAAGCCTGGATACTCACCATCATTAGCCTATCACTCTGCGCCTTTTCCCTTTTCCATATATTTTTATCATGTTCCATGGCAGACTCTCTAATTGCATCTACTGTGAGGCCTCTCCAATTAGGCAACAAGGTTTGTACCCTGGTCTTTAGATCCTCCCTGAGACCACCCAATAGTACTGTAACAGCTACTTCCCTGTGTCGCACATTTTCCTTTATATCTGGTATCCCTGTGTACTTAGTCATTGTTGACAAAGCATTAGCAAAATAGTCAGCTGCAATCTCACTATCTTTTTGTTTGATAGTGAAAATTTTGCTCCAGTTCACTAACACAGGAAAATATATGGCCAACTGTGAGATTATACGTTTAATATTTTCCTGATTATCATCCTCTGTTAAGGATCTATCCTCCTCCAACATACAATCCTTAATCAACTTTTCTATATCAGTATCGAGAGGAAGACAGGCCCTCAACACCACTTGCCAATCTTTATTAGTTGGCTCATGTGCATTACCTAAATGTCTAATAAATTTCTGACACTTGGCCAAATCTTATCTAGGATCAGGGAAATCAGACATAAATGAAAACAGTTCAGTCCTAGTCCATGGACAATGCATTATTAGATATTTTTTGGGAACTACACCATCTTTGTTCACCTTCCCATTGGGAACTGATATTGTGCGGACAGGATGTAAACATACCAAATCACTACATTCTGGACTAGTTACTGGATTTACTGTTGCAGTACAATGGATGTTCCTTCCTTTATAAATTTCTACATTATTCTCACCAATTTCAGCCGCTGCCCTTGCTTGTGGGACCGTTCCTTTCCCTTGTCCGTCTGATGCCTCTTGCATGTTACTGGCATGGGCAAGGGATGAAATGACGATGGGTTAATTTTCTTCTTCTGAAATATTACCTTCAACATGACTTAATACATCATAAAAATTACTAGTTACATTTTTAACACTTTTGATATTGGCTGTACTTACCACCCCAAATGCATTTGGCGGTGGGGGCACGCTTGCGCTCAGTTCTCCACGCTTTGCAATGCTTACTTCCGCTGTGTGCACGATTTGCACCACGCCTACTTCCGCTGTGCACGCGCTGCCTTGCCACGTGTTCCCTTCTCGTTGCCGCAATTTTAAACAGTCGTCATATTCAATTCTCGTTTTTGTTGACTTAATCAACCGCACTTTATCTCTAACATTATATAACACCTCTGAATTGAAACTACCGATTTTTGGAAAAGGTCTCACACACTCCCGAATCATAGCTATAAACCAAATAACATCTGCTCATATACAACTGTTGATTGGAACTATTATAAATATGAAATATATATATAAGCAAATTTGTAAGTGCGAGTGTGTGCGTGCGTGATTTATCGTGCGATTGTGCCATGACACATGGCGTACTGATCACAATCGTACGGTAAAACAATATTAATCAATATACTTTCTTTCATCCAATTATGCGACTTTGAAACATCTCACCAGCAATCACAGTGACAGTGTTGAGTGGAATTCCTCAATTTTGCTTAAAAATAAGGGATACAGGAGTAATAGGCCGTAAAATAAAGAACAAGCGTACAGAAGAGCTAGTTGGGGAACTGTCAGGTCAGGAGATGGGGTATACTAAGTGTTCACAATCAAAATTTGTGACTACATTCCCTACAAAGTACAATTATGAGGGACTGCATTGGTATAATGTAGCCAAGAATGGAAGTTTAGTTGGGAATCAGACATTGAAAGATATTCAAAGAAAAGGTTGTGATTTTAATCAAGAAAAGTGTAGCTCCACGAAGGGAAAGAACATAGCTGTCTTTATGGAAGCATTTGGTACTGTATATAATGGATATAGAGCACTTCCGTGTCCAAAGGGTCTATATTGGATTTGTGGTAATAAGGCTTACTCTTGGATCCCACGGGGTGCCACAGGACAATGTGCTTTGTCATATGTGTTTCCATATGTTAGGGTTACTAAAGAATTAGAGCAGTATCCTAGAAATATTCCTGTAGAGCATGAAATGATTCCTGCAGGGATGACCTATTTGACTCACAGAGAAAAAAGAAGGTTGACAGGTAAGAAAGAAGATGTATTCAGATTCAGTGATAGAGAAAGAACTGCAGGTAGACTGTTCCCGTTATCTACAATATATTTGATGGAAACGGCATTAACTAAGATCATTAATTTAATGGATGACATGGCAGGTGAGATAGTTATGGCCATAAATCAGACTATGGAAGAAGTGTCCCAAATCAGAAAGGTTGCACTACACAATAGAATGGCTTTGGATCAGATGCTAGCTTCAGAAGGAGCGACCTGTGCACTGGTAGGGCAAGATTGTTGCACATATGTGAAAGACAATGAGGCAGAGGTACATGAACATTTGTCCAAAATTCAGGAATTACAGAGCAGTTTGAGAGAATTTGGAAGGGAAAGATGAGATCCTTTTGGTTGGCTTGGCAGAGGATTTTCTTCAATGGTGAGTGGAGTTTTACAGTACGTAGTGGTGGGATTACCGTTTAACACAGTGGTCTATATTGGCTTTAAGTGTTTTCCTCTGTGCTGTGTAGGCATAAGGAAAATGTTGAAGACAAAGGAAGAACTTGTTGAACAAAATGGAGGGGAATATGTGGGAATGCATATGTTAGTAGAGGAAGGAAATGATTATAGTCAGGCTCAGGTGAGAGTAGGATATGATCTACTTTATGATGATATTGTTGTTCCTCAGATAAAATAAAGAAGAAATATTAAGGAATTGGATATCCCTATGATATAGTTCAAAAAGTAAATACACCTATGATACTATATAAGGGCTCCCTAATATCCGATACAGCAAGTATTGGTGATTATCTTGTCACAACTGCATCTATCCTTTCCTCTGTTGTCTGTCTCCTATAACCTCTTCTAGGATCGAGAAAGAATCATATAATTTGTGTAAATTGACATAGTATGTTGCTATACAGGAACATAGAGAGGAATGATATGGATAATCAATTCACACAAATGGAAGTTGAATTAAAGCTGGTTATAAAATAATAGTAGGACGCATAAGAGTTAACAAAGCTACAGTGCATATATTGGCAAATTAAGTTGTTTTTTCTAACAGCTCTTGAATTACAGGGAAAATACCTTTCTCCGCCTCTGGAGACAATGGGTATTGTTGTCTGCTAGGAAAAACTGCTCCTGCTTTCAGTTTAACCTGTACCAGAGTAACTGTCAGCATTTTCCCTACAACATGTGAGCTTGTTGTCCATAATTTCTCAGGTACCATGTCAAGCATTTGAGACACTTCTGGTGTCACATTGACTACATATAGTGCACTATCAAGTCTACCAGGATCATCCTGTAATGCACTGACTATATCTTCGTGCTTGTCTGGCACTTGTAAATATACTATAACTATCAAAGAAGAGAGAAAGAGAAAATGGTACTGACGGAGCACTCTTTTAACCAGATAATTGAATATTGGTATAAATCTGTGATATAAAATCAACAATTTTTATTGGTATATATTAAAATAGTCGAAGCGAAATATTAAAAAGTGATATAATTTATTGTAAACCAAGTATTTAACTGTTAAGAGGTAGATACACTACCACGCTGGCTTGCTGTTTTAAGGTAATTAATTAGGGCTGATAGAGAACATTATTATAACCTAACTTCTTTCTAGATGGCTATGAGATGTTAAATAGGGACCTAATGATGTGTCCCATTTCCTAAGTAGGAATGGTCATACTTTATATATAGTAAACCATGAAATACTCCAATAGTCTATCCTCATATATCTGCTATATCGATCGGGTGAATATATCCCTCAGTAAGTTATTGCTGTTGTGCAATCTATATAGTGATCGTTGCTGATTATTGATTTTATAGCATATAGCATATAGCCAATAATAGCCTTCGATAATATCAAGATCTCATGTATGATATGTAAGGCTCCAACTTACTGGTAGACCCTATAGCCTTAATAATATGGGATTGGGCTTCATGATGTTCACCTGTAAAGCGTAACCATAGCCTCAAGTTAATGCTACATATGCAGATAGATCACTGCTAATGGATCTAATGGACTCCTATAGTAATCTGTTAGTGCATTAGTAATGTTATATTGGATAACACTCCCCCTCTGTAGGTTAATGTTATCTTGTTTATATAGTTATTCTTCTTGGTTGATAGGTTATCATCCTGTAATGCACTGACTATATCTTCGTGCTTGTCTGGCACTTGTAAATATACCCCATCAGCTGTACAGAATACTGTGCACCCCAATTTACAAAGCAGGTCCCTGCCTAACAAATTGGTAGTAGCATCTGCAGCTAAAAGGATAGAATGCTCACTGGTAAGTGGTCCTATAGTGACAGGTAGCTTTTCTGTCTCTCTTAATGGTATCACTTTGTTTGCCACACCAACAGCATGAATTACATTTTCAGTTAGTGGGTATCTTAGTTTTCCAGATATCAAAGATCTTGCAGCACCCGTGTCAACTAAAAAAGGTTGCTATTTTCTTTGTATTACCAAATTAACTGTGGGCTCTTGGGATTTACATTGAATAAGTGGCATTTGTAACACAGGTGTTGCCTTTGGTAGTCGTTGCATCTCCTCTCCCTCAGTTTGCTCATCTTGATGAGGCTTACCCTGAGGATACCTTTTCTTTCTTGGTTTTATACATTCCCTTGAAAAATGGCCCTTCTTTAAGTTCTTTTGGCAAATGTAGCAAGTAATTGCAGATTTATCAAACCTGGATCTGCAACCCTGCACATTTGGAGCAGCCCAATAAGCAGCTTTCAATTGTACATTCATTAATTTATTTTGTGCTGCGATGGCTTTCTTTTGTGTTTGTGCATTTAAATTATCCTCATGTGCTTGTGCTGCCTGGATCATTTCATGGAACCCATGCTTTTACCACATGGGCACACTCGTGGTTACACGAGTTTTAATGTTTGGTCTAAGACCGTCTAAAAATGTTTGCAACATGAGAGATTGTAGTACACTATTCACCTGCAAAATTGCTTTCAACCCACCATAATGTTCAGCCTCTTGACAAACTCGTCCATAATAATCTCTCACTGACTCATTATATTCTTGTTTAACTCATACTTGCCTACTCTCCCGGAATTCCCGGGAGTCTACCAAATTTCGGGGAGTCCTCACAGACTCCCGGAAGAATAGGCAAAGCTCCCGCATTTGTCGAAATTCACGGCAGTGAATGGAGGGGAGGGGCTTAATTGTGTCAATAAGCTCCTCCCCCTCCATTCAATGCCATGAATTTCGGCTTTTTCTAGTGGGGGGCGGGGCTATGGTGACGCAACAATGTCACCGCGCCCCCCTCCTACCCCATGTCACATGACTTTTACCCTGGGAAATTCCCAGGGGAAATCTTAAAAGCTGGCTTGTATGGTTTATCTGCCTGTATGCGAGTTCTGACTGGTTTACAAGGAAGCAACTCTTAACATTTTCCCATGCTTTGTCATTGTTTGTCCTGTCATCGTCTGCTGACACATTTGTCAAATGCTGTTCTACTTCCTCCTAAAGCTTAAAACTTTCCGTGGTTGTGAGTATGTTGGGTGTAAAGTCTTATAAGTTTTATCTAACTTATTTAAAACATATCCCAGATTTGTTTGGTAATTAGAACATTCTTCTACTATTTGTCTTAATTCCATTTTGCTCCACGGGACATGCATAGTCCACTTTCCCCCATCAGTTGTTATTTCTCTTACAGGATGCATTTGAATAACAGATGTGCTTTGTTCCCCCCTCTTATGAGTCTGTATATTGCTCTGACTTCCATCGCAATATTCTTTTGTGATAAGGGGTTGTTTAATTAACTTTGTTGGGGACATTTCATGTGCCTCCCACCTTTGCTTTTTAGAATTCCAAGTCCACATTTTGTTTTCAAATAAGATTACATTTCTTTTATGCATTTCTAGCTCTGAGTCATCTATGTGAAATAATTTTGTTCTTGTTTTGTCAATGACAGGGGCCTCTCTCTCTGTCTCTGTGTCTGAATCATAACATTCCACACGGTCTCCCACTAACTTTGGTTTAGCGTTCCTGCCCATATGTACTGGAGGTTCACCTTTCCTTGATGTATGCGTCCTTCTAGCTCCCTGTTCTGTCTGATCAATGACATGTTTTCCATTAACATCAGGTGCAGCTATTTTTGTTTTTGACAGTCTCGATGCTACAGCAATCACAACAAGCATAGTATCTGTATCTAAATCTTCATGTAAAACATAACTTCTGTCACGGTCCGGACCTTTTGTCTGTAACGTCATAGTCTGTTCTACATATGCAGGCAGAGCGCTGCTAACTGCTTCCATAACCCACTGATTATATGCTCTTCAAAGGGATACGTGGACATTTTCTATTCCATTCTTTCAAATACTGCACACTCTGATTTCCATACTTTCGTAACATTACACTACCTGGGCAGCCATAAGGTAAAAACACATTGTATTTTTCACCTACTGAGGAGCTCCCTCCCATTGTGGGTCACTATATTTTCTTCAACCCAGGGTACTCACAGTGCCAAGTCTGAAATTTCTTCCGACTTTGGTTGCTGGGTGCTACAACCTCAAGCAGCCCTCCCCAGTCACCAGTCTTATGATACAGCTTCAACCACAATACAGCACTTTGAACTCTGAGAGGTGTCCTCAACACCCAAGTCAGAGGAGTTACTGAGTTCTCCTCTGCTTGGACCCCACCAGAATCAATCGCTATAAGGGTCCACACAATTTTACACAATCATCATATTCCCAGATTATACTTGAAAAAGATGGAATACAAAATATGCTACTGGTTTAAACACCTCAATGCAATTTATACAATTTTCCTTTAGCACTCTGAATATGTAATATATTGAACAAACTTACTTGAGAAACCTACCATAAAGCCTTACACAACAGCAGGAGACCAGCAATTAAACACTTGAAACAGAGTAAGAAAATGTCTTACCTTGGTGCACCGTTGGTTCAAGTACTCAAAGCCGATCCTCCTTAGTGCGTCAGGTCAGGTATTATGGAGTTGGGATCTCGATCAGGGACCCTCAAATGTTATGGAAGTTTTCAGGAATAATTCAAAGACGAAGTCCCTTCAGTATATGCTCGGTTTATTCTTGTATGCGCAATACATACCATTCAATTCAATCAGTACAATGGTGATTACATATTAACTTTGCAAGCATTTTATGCCCTAAAACCACAAACTAATACGTAGATAGAACATCATATAAGACTTTAACCCATAATATCACTCCGGTTGACAGGACCACTCAGCATCACCCCACATCCCCCCAGATACAGGCATAAATCCAAGTAGACCTTGCCACATCTTATCTGGTGTAGACTTACAGTACCACAACTTACCCGTTTCCCATCATGAACAATGTAGGGTACATTTCAATTTAGACAAGTTACGCTATATAAAATATTTTAGACATGTTTCCTCAAATGCCTTGAGAAACACTGTCCAAAAAGCAGAAAAACAACTTAATTTGTCAATATTTATAACCAGCTTTAGTTCAACTTTCATTTGTGTGAATTGATTATCCATATTATGGTCCAAGCAGATGACATACCTCCTAGTGGAACTGTAAGTAAAGTATATTTTGCTGCTGCTGTGTAACAGGTTTATTAAAGTAGAAATACATAACAATAACGTTTGCACACATAACATGCTTATGAACAATTGTTACACAAACTAATTCTGCCATGACACTGCACCCTACCCGTTAAAATATTGAAGGTATGCCTCCCTGTTTAATTTTGCACTGGCACTTGCATTTCTAAGCTGGCCTGAATCTAGAGGTGTCAAGCAAACTACCTCCGTTTCCTCTACATTGTTGTCCTCATAGGTATGTGAACTGTGTACACAGGAGGTTTTACGTCTTAGGAAGTTATGCAGAACACAACAGGCCATCACCACTTTGTCTATCTTGTCCAAATGTATATTTATAGCAGAATGAAAAACTCTGAATCTGTTACTGAGAATTCCAAACATATTTTCAACAACACTCCTAGCTCGTGACAGTCTATAAGTAAACATATATACGCCTTTCTGTAGATAGATATCGTTGCGGGTAAGGTTTCAATACATTGTTGTACAATGCAAATGTTTCATCAGCCACAAGCACAAAATTTAGTCCATATTTTGTATTACTTCCAGTTGGAATATTAAGTTCATAGTTTTTTAGTTTTGCATGGAAGGGAGTCTGCTTCAATGCCCTGCCATCAGACACTTTCCCATTTTTACCAATGTCCACAAATAAGCATTCATAGTTTACATCCACTATGGCCATTAGAATGATGCTGAAAAATACTTTGTAACTATAATAAAAAGATCCACTTTTGGATGGAGGCATAATAAATGGGACATGTTTCCCATCAATGATACCGCCACAGTTTGGAAAATTCCATTGCTTCTCAAATTCTTCCAGAACAACTTGCCATTGTTCTACCGTTGCAGGAAACCGAAACATAAAGAGGTGTGAAATAGTTTAATTACATGTATTTTTATATAATACTCTTTTTTATTCTCATTTTGTCATTACTCAGCATGCTGCCCTGTCACAAGAATTCATGTTGTATGTTGCTGACCAAGAAGGGACAAGTATAACTATTGTACAGGGAAGTCAGGTGACAGTCGACAGCCAGGATGTACCTTAGGTTGAAACACAACCACAAACTCAACAGAAGAGGAGGAAAAAAAGGCTCCGGGAAGTTGATCAAAGTGATGCTCTAACTACAAAGATGGTGGAATATGCAAACACTTTGATGGCCAAGAAAACGGATCCACGCGCTTTTGACCTACTTGGAGCAATGGCCAGCAAGCAAAATGAAAAGTGCTAGCAGACTGATACAAGTGCAAATGGAGCATTTGGAGTGCGACCTCATGTGTAGGGCTACCAAGGAAGATTTGTACCCGGATACAATTATAGCGCCAGCAAACTACAGGCAGACACCATCGTACACATGTCGGCATACACAGATGCAGCATGGTAGTATGGGTGGACAATATTTAATGCCAAAACCATACATGACTTTTACCCCTATACCCAGCTCAAACATGCAACAGCTCAATGCAAGTTCATCACAAATGGATAATAGTGAAGTGCTGCAATATGAATAACCATAAACTATTTATTTGTCTGCTTTTATTGGATTTCACTTTATTCATTTAATGTATATTGTACATTTTATGTATGTTAATAAAATTATACATTTATTTCTAAGGAACACTTTTTATTTTTTCCAACCTTCATATACTTTTCATGGAGAATTTCAATGATAGCATCACAGGTCTCAGGTATTATCAAACCCAGAGCTTGCGGTGAAATTGCTCTGTTGTATTTCAGATCAGCCAGTGTCCTTCCTGTTGCCAGAAATCTTAGGGTAGCAACCAGTCTCTGCTCTGCAGACATGGGTCTCCTTAAATGTGTGACCTCCTTCTGGATGATGGAGGTGACTAGTTGGAGCAGCTCCTGGAATGTGGGTTCATTAATTCTCAGGAAATTCCTGAAGTCATCGGGGTTGATGTCCCGTATCTCCTGCTGCAGGGACATATGAGAGAATGAGTCTCTCCTCTTGAACCACTCTGTGGTCCAACAAGATCTATTCTTTCTCCTTCTTTCCCTTCGGGTCTGTACTTTCGGTCTTCTTTCCACAGCGAGCAGGAAAAGAGCAGTTACTTATTGTTCTTCAACAGTATCCATATTAGTAAAAAAAATTGTTGATGTGCGGTTGCAAATGAACATACACTGTACACGTGCTAACGAATGTAGGAAAAAAATGTGTTACCTTCGCTTTTTTATGAGGTTTGGGGTGGTTACTATTGAACATGCTCTGCCCCTTATTTAAGTTTCCTGGGGATATTGTTACATAGACCTCATAAGTCATTGCAGTGTGTACAAAATTCTAATCTTTGCTCATGACAATATGGCTGTGGCGGTCGGTCTTTCGTTAATCGTCTAAATCGTGACTAGTGTGTACGCATTAATCGTCCAAGCGATCGGACCTTCGGTCGAAGGTAAAGTCATTGTAGATAACACATTGGTCGGAAAATTCTCCAGTGTGTACCTAGCCTAAATGTTTTATTAAAGTGCCAATAAGAAAAAATAATTGTTGTTTATTAGAATCTCATAATTACTGTGCCTTGAATAGTATGTTTTATCCCTCTATTTAATTCTGGGGAAGCACAAACAAACATTCACTACTAATCAGGTGCAATGATTCATGTGCTAACCATACAATCACTGCTGATAAATTGCAGTACACACTATATTTTATAGGTTGACTTCAGATTAAAACCAACACTTTGGTAAAAAAAATTAACAAATATTCTTCCCATTCTGGTCAGTCCTAACATGATCAAATGCTATGCTGTTTTATCTGGGCTTAAGGATTACCTGCACACAGCTTTTAAAGGCAAGTCTTTCCCAAGCACTAGCAGCCATGGGAGACCTGGGACTCACCTGACACTAGTTGGAATTAATTAATGTAAAAGCTGTGTGCAGGTAAGCTTTAATCCCAGATAAATTAGCATAGTATTTGATCATATTAGGACTGACCAGATTGGGAAGACTTTGGCGTGAGTTGGTCAACTTAACATATATTGCAATATGTGGCACTAACATTCCCTGTTTTTAATATAGAAAAGTATTTAGTACAGCATTAATTATGTGTTTGGAGAGTGCAGAGTATCCCTGTTTTTTGTCTATACAATGTGGGCAACCCCCTCTTGCATCCCAGTCTGTACATGGTAAGTGCAGAGGATCTATGTCCGTTTTTGTTTATACAATGTAAGTATAATCTTGCACCCCATTCTTTACATTAATTCATTCCAACTTGTGTCCAGTGAGTCCCAGGTCTCCCATGGCTGCTAGTGCTTGGGAAAGACTTGCCTTTAAAAGCTGTGTGCAGGTAAGCCTTAAGCCCAGATTAAATAGCATAGCATTTGATCATGTTAGGACTGTCCAGAATGGGAAGACTTTGGCATGAATCGGTCAGCTTAACATATATTGCAATGTGTGGAACTAACAACTTGGATAAGCTTTCACTATTCTCTAGATTGTTTTTTGGCAGTTGACCACTCCCTCCAGGTGCTGCAGGCTTTATAAGATGGAAGTTCAGGAAAAGGTTCTAGATGAGACACCCTGAATATAAATTTGTATCACTAGCTTATGGACTCACCTACAGGAGATAACTTGACGCTGGCAGGTGAGCTTCACCCCAATGTAGCTATATTGTGCACAAAATTCTCTTTTATGCATATGCTGACACATAGCGATTTTTATATATTGTTTGTTTCTGAGCGCCAGACAACATATTTCTTTTATTTGCACTTGGTCTTATTTGTCCTTGGCTGCCATCACAAATGATTTTATACACTTGTACACATTTTATTAATTTAAAGAAGCGCACCTTTATCTCTTTCACTATTTTCTAACTTGGATAAGCAAGCCCAACATGCGTGACAGAACAGTATATGGGTTCCTATAACATAGGACACTCAGTCCGAAAGTGGCCTGGATCCCCACTTTCGAAGCACCTCGGATTAGATACCTTAGTATCGATAGCAGGTTTAGCATTAGGCTCCGTGTCAAGGATTGTCAAAACTGGCTTTTGATGTGGCATCAGTTTTGGCACGAATGCAGGTGCTTTGGCCATCTGCTGTAAAGCATCAAACCTCTCTACCACTGTGCCAAGTTCTTCATAAGACTGTGGGTCCAACTGCAGAACCCATCTTTGCCGACCTAGCCCCGGGTCTCCAAAACTTAAATATTTAATAATAAGAGTAGGCGAATTTAACTCTGGCTGCAGCCATTTTTTAAACAAAAAACAAAATTAGGAAAGCTCAGACACTTGTGCTCTGACCGCTCTTTCTTTGTGATAGCGCCACTCGTGATAACGCTGGGTTCTGCCTGGCCCCAAAACCTCAATGCAAGCCAATTCTCAGACTTTAAGCACGGATAACTGGAGGCCCAGCCCTCATTTGTGCTGAGAGGCTGGCGCCATATCGCCGGTCAGATATGGCGCCAGCCTCTCAGCCCAAACTTCAGCAGTCCAATTTGCCCTTTTTGCAACTATCTCAAAGGACACCAGATACCCTTCTATGTCATCAGCTGGTGACATTTAATGCAGAGCCGGGACAGTGGTACATTTCTGTCACACCTCACCTAACTCTTCCCGCAAGAGCCTGGTGTTTTCCTCCTGTGTCTCTGCAACTCGTAGCATCTGAGCCTTGCTGTGCAGTGGCCACATTCATGATGGCTCTGAAAACTTCCTCCTTGTTATTGTTTATCCAGGTTTAGAAGCAGAAACTTTCCTCCCTAAGCATTCGCACTTCTGAAACCCCTTGTGGCGCGATCACCCGTCTGGTGATGCACACACAAGCATCTTCTTGCTTGTACTTTGCTTTTATTGTCAGAATAGCAAACTAGCTCATAACACAAAGTTCCGCACAACTTCTTGTGACCCTAATGCTAAGATAACAGAGACCAACTCTCTAGTCATCATCATCATCATCATCATTTATTTATAGTCACCGGCCAACTTGCTCAACATGTGTCACGCTAAATAATGAACAACTCAGACCTATATACTTTACACTCCTTCCACAGCCCTAGCTTGATGGACACTCCCACCCGGTCTTTATATAGGAGTTTTCTTCAGGAGCTCTGCTTGATTAGTCTCACTGCAGACACACCCTGTCAGCTCCTGTTAGCTGTGGAAAAAGATAACTCGAAACCACTTCAAAATATGTAAGTTAAATCACACTCTATACTATTATTTTGTCACACATATGTCCTCCACCTGTATGTCTTTAAACTAGGTGCACTGCTGTACAAATGTATATCTCTGTCTGCAGCCTTGCCCTGCAGAGTATCAGCTAAATACCTAACTCCTCTCCGTTTGTCACAATATCTATTTTTTGGGGTGTGCTGTTCACAGTCAAACAGCACCCTGTTTTTTTGTCCAGTAAATAGTTCAGATGTCACTGAACGTTTTGCCTTGTTTTCAGATCCGAATTTGGCGCAAGACCTCCAAGTTCAGACCTGTCGGATTTTCCAAATCCGATCTGCTCATATCTAGTTATAACTACACTGGATTGCTGCTAAGATCTAGCCGGTATTCAGAACTATGCAAATGTAGTGTATGGAGTTTTTAAAAAATACACTGACCACTGGCCACTGGCCACTTGGATATATTAGAAACAGCAGCCACAGAACTGTTTACTTCTGAGCTCATGTGCATAATACAAAATATGACAGTTGGACGCATGATATAAATACATTTCTTAGAATACTCATTCTCCTGACGTCTATTTCAACGGAACTATAAAGTAATCCACATATACTACACTGTTCCCTTCTTAGACAAGAAATACAATATCATGAGCACCAATTGAATTAATAGACACAAATATCTCACTATATGAATACTTTAAGACTATAAATTGAATCTTTTAGAAGGTCTCCATTGCTTTATAGCATAATGGTTATGAAATCCCTGGGGCAGAGAACTCTGTAAGTTCTATTTTATTCATAGATTCCTAGTAGAGACTTTCTCATGCATAGTTGAAGGTGTCCATTCTTGTTGGGCAGCTGGTCTAGCTACTGAAGTCTCTGGAGTTACATCTTGTTAAATAGACGTTTCTGTGGCAGCAACTTAAGGTTGTAAAACTAACATTATATTTGACTCTTGAATTGATCCAATAACATTTGAGGGAATGTAGTTGAAATGGCAACAATGAAAATGTCGACATTCAGAAGGCTGACACCATACTGTTGACAATTAGAATGTCGACATGTTCATTATGTCACCATTGTTAAAATGTCAACATTGTGATTGCCGACAGGTTGCAATGTTGACATTTACAATATCGATAGAAAGCATTAAATTTAAAGCGAAGGACTCCTGGCACATAAAGAGGTCATTACGGCCGATACTCAATCCCATTCCCTGCATTCAGCCAATGACCTTCGCCTCTCCTCCACTGTGATCATCTCATCCTTCTCCAGAATCCTTTATTTCTCCCGGGCTGCTCCCCTCCACGGGAACGACCTCCCTCGCTCCATCCAACTGTCCCTAATTTGTGCACCTTCAAACGGGCATTTAAAACTCATCTGTTCCTCAAAGCCTACCAGTCATCCAACACTCCATGCTTGATCTCCTCACCTCTCTTCCCGTCCCACTACTCGCTCCTCTTGCAATTAATCCCCTCTGACTCCTTTTTGTGCCTCCTGTCTGTTTGCCCTCCTTTTAGGATGTAAGCTCTTACAAGCAGGGCCCTCTTCCCTCCTGTCTCTCTACCTATTATTTTCCTCCAACTCCACTGTGCAAGCTATGTTTGGAGCTATTGAAGTACTGGTATTTTGTTTACTGTTCTGTACTGTTTAAATCTGTATGGTCCACTGTCTGTTTTTTGTACGGTACTGCGGAAATCTTGTGGCACCCTACAAATAAAGATTATCAATAAATAATAATACTCATATTTATAGCATGGAGATTTCCCATGAACACGGCGCTGAGGTCGTGGGAAATACCTATGTGTAAATAGTACTAGCAGCTGTAATTATCTCATTACACGGCCGGAGATCTTCATGTGAAGTGCTAGTTAATGTCGTTCTAAATGGGTTTTTATTTTGCCACGCCAGAATCCCGTGGATTATTTTGGGTTTGAAAGCAAGAAAACCTTGGATCTATTTTCTTTTATTTTCTGGACATGGTGGTTTATTTATTTGCAAGCAGGAAAACCTGGGATCTATTTTCTTATTACAGATGAAGACCCTGGATGTTGGTGAGTGCTACAGTTTTTTTTATTTATCTCAAATAAAGTTTTTAAAACAGGTGGTGTGTACTTATTTACATTTTGTCTTTGTGCACTACAGGTCCCAGCGGGCCCTGGGTGCCAGGGCATGCTGGCACTTATGGTTGCCCAAGTGCCAGCATACCCTGGAAGCCAAGGGGATGCTGTTGCGTGTAGTCTGGTTTTGCTGGGACCTGTAGCGCACAAGGGACAAAATAGATTTTTACTATCAAATAATTATTTTTACCCCACTCCCACCGCCCCAGGTGTGCGGGAAGAGCCCTAGTGCTATCAGCTGGTTAAACCTGGGGGGCAGTGCCAGATTTACATATGGGCTGAGCAGGCCTCATATTCTAGGGGAACCTTTGGCTTTCTGCAAAAAAATAAATAAATGTGGAAGTTGCTTGTTGTACATAAATGTAATTACATACCAGTCCTAACTGTACTTTGCCTACACTTGCCCTTCCCCGTTTTGCCTCTCCAGATATAATGATTCATACCATGCACCATGTCTATTTATGAACTTAATCATACATTTTTTTAGTGTGTTGGAGCAGTATAGAAATGCTTATCTTACACGGAAAAACAGACGTACATCCAAATCTACATGAGCCGTATTATGTTCAAGTTACATAATAAATAATATACAGCAAGTATGATTTAAGCATGTTTTAAGCTCGACTCCAATTATTATTTGTGGGACAATCACAATTGCCCCTTGCAAAGGGGCTGTGGCCACAGCTGTACGGGGCCGTAGCAATAGCTGGAATAACTTTGTTGAGGTATTGGACACAATTTGATCCTTCATTATGTTTTCCTTGTGTCATGTCCGCCAGCATAGATAGTATTTACAAAGCACATACTGACGACCCTCCCAATTTGCTAACCTCGGTCTCCTGCATTGTGTTATTGTAACTTGTATCACTTTAATAAACACTGCACAGCAATTTGCTTTCAGAACTCATCTATTTACTTTTGATACTTCTGTAATTTCGGCAAAATCATGCTTTGTACATATGTATCAACAGAGATTCATCATTTTACAAAACGTATTCTACTACAATTTGGGCTGGGAAGTGTTGGATTGCTTTTTATGGTTTAGACGAAATTCGGACCAAAGGCGATCACAAAAACCACGTCTCGGCTGCTCCCCAAACTATTTACACATTCTGAACTTAAATAAGAATAAATTAACATTAATCACACATTGCACATGAAATCATGTATCTGAGTCTTCTCTACGTACTTCCTGTGGATGTTTATCTACAATAATGGACATTCAGAGGTAGAACTACCATCGGTTTAGCAGGTTTCGTGCACCAGAGCCTATGGAGATGATATGGCCTGCTGCATAGCAGATGCAGAGGGTCGGGGGCCCCGGTTCCCTCCTCCCTGCACTGGGGCCCACAGTTCGATAGTTCCGTCTCTGTGGACATTCTATCCATGTGGATACTGCGGATATGTTCTAAGGGAAAACTCGGGACCCTCCGCATTATTCATGTTTGTTACATATATGTTGTCTAGCGCCTGCTGGCCGCATTCGACGTATAAAACTTGGCCAACATATAAAACGTGGCCAACATAATTATGTAGAACGGCATGTGCTTCTATAATTTCCTACAATGGACAATCTTGGTGTATGTTAGGGAATTTAGACTGTAAGCTCCAACAGGGCAGGGACTGATGTGATTGAGGAGTTCTCTGTACAGCGCTGCGGAATTAGTGGCGCTATATAAATAGCTGATGATGATCTTCTCCTTCTCCGACCATTTGTGCTTTCTATCTCATACTGTAGACTTTCTCGCCCAGAGTCAAGGACTCTCTGCCATAGGGCAAAGCACCGGGCATTTGAGAATGATGAACAATTTACAAAAGGTCATTGGTTCTTCTGCCGCTGTGATAGTCTGTATCACTAGCATCCCGATTGGATGTACCCTTGCCTTTATAGAGGAAGTAGAGCACCCCTGCTAGACTTATTAAAAGTGCGAGTATGACAAAAGAGGTGATTACCACTACCGGCAATAACCAGTGGTTCCGTGGTTCCATCTGCATGGCAGTATTCGGGGCATATAATGAGCAATGCCAAGTTGCATCCCTGTAATTCAGCAGCAGAAGCTCAGCTTGGGGGGTACAGCAGGTTGACGTGAATTCGACCCGTTCATATTCTCCATCTGGTCCATGTGAGGTGGAACCGGAACCATTGAGAACCTGCGCTGATCTTATCCCTTCCAAGTCTGACACCAGGAGGAGGGCGCTCCAGGGGTGATCTTGGCATAGAGCGGGCGGCACAGACTCAGGGCAAGAGCCAGAATAAGAGGGAAGAGGGCACACAGGAGTAGACGTGGAAGGCGCCTGAGAAACGGGGAGAAAAACATTAAAGAACAGGTGATAAAAGAGATGCTATGTTATATTAACATTAGAATATTCTTATAGTTATAAGGTGTGAATGCTCACCATTTGCTATATCTAATTCATAAAATATTCCAGATGGGCAACGGGTACACTCATGCATTTTATACAAATATTGTCCATATAACAAAAATATAAATTCCAAAATACATAATCTTATATAAAGTATACATACACACTGCTCTAATATGGATTGACAATAAGACAATAAGACAATAAGAGTCTGAGTGGGTGTATTAAGTAAACAATTAAGTAAACACTAGAAGAATGGTTTGATTCAATATCGCCATCTATTGGCCACAATTGGCACTGCAGCACTTTTACTCTTATTTTCAATAAACAATATTTATAAGTTAGGGGGAATCCACAAACTTGCAATTTCACTTAAAATCTTCTGTGTGTATAACAAAGTAAAATAGAAAATAAATTAATATAGAAAATGTAGTGATATAAGTATACATCAGGCAATGTTAGCAATGACGGTTTAGGCACATCTTATGTTAATAAACAGTTAACTAAATGCTACTTAAAGTAAATAAATAATTTTATAATAGAGTACAGATATTTATAATGAAACGCTCGAGCACAGAGCTTAGAGCTGCAATGATATAATAATATGACTACTCTCAAAGAGTAGACAATACATACCTCACTTTTCTCAGCAACCACTAGTGAGAGGTAGGTGGAGCATTGTGGTGAATTGCTGTTACAATCTTCTGCCTTTGCCAGAACTGTGACTATCATATTGTGCTTTGCGTTACCAGGAACCCCGATCTCCATCTTCTTCTCTTGTGTCTCTCTGGGGCCCATCTGTTTCCTGCATGGGGAGAGCACAGGAGGATTCTGGGTAGCAAGAGACCAGAGGGCAAAGGATGAACAGACACAAGGTGCAGCAGAAACTTTTAGGGTGGTGACAAAGGGAAGACCAAGAGGAAGGTGGTGTGAAAGTTGGACATTGGTTACAGGAGAGGACAGAGGGGTCTGCCAGTTTAGGTAAAAGGTACCCATTTTGGTGGTTCGCCCTGCTCACCTGAATGTGGTGGATCCCTTGCTCATGTCATTATTCATGGTGACTGAATAGCAATGAGACCCTCCAAAGTTAGTGATTTTCAATGAAATCGGATGCAAGCTCCCAGGTGTCAGAGGGGAATCACTAGAGATCTGCAAGACATTAATGTAACATCACACCTGAACTTATCAGTGGGAAAAAAGGGACAACTATGGTTTTAAAATAGGGATAAATATATATGAAACTGTAAATGTTAATGCCTCTATTTTAGTTTTATAATAATGTGGTCTATGTGTACCCTTCCCCCTCTTTTCCTCACTTACCAATTGTGCCCTTCTGCAACTTTTACTAACTAATTTGCTTCACCTTTGTTGCCCCCTCCTGTGTGCTTCGGTTATGTATATATTTTATCAGTAGACCACAAAAAAGTGCTCCCAGGAAAACAATTCCCCTTCAGAGTTGTCCACAATGTGACCCCTACCTTGCCATATAATGTTATATATACAGCGGGTGAAATAAGTATTGAACACATCAACATTTTTCTCGGTAAATATATATTTAATGGGGCTATTGTAATGAAATTTACACTAAATGTCAGCAACAACCCTTTTAATACATACATGCAAAGAAATCAAACCATAGATGTCCATAATGTAAGTTTTGTGTAATAATGTGAAATGACACAGGGAAAAGTATTGAACAATCTTCCTGATATTTATTTAATACTTTGTATAAAAGCCTTTGTAGGTAATGACAGCTCCAAGATGCCTCATGTATGTAGAAACTAGTCACATGCATTGCTCAGGTGTGATTTTGCCCCTTTCTTCAACGCAAATAGTCTTCAAATCTTGAAGGTTCCCTGGGCTTCTTCTATGAACTCTGATGCTGACATTTGGTGTAAATTTCATTATAATAGCCACATTAAATGTTTCTTCAATGGACATTTATCAGTACTTTCCTTATAAGGAACAGTCTTATACAGTATAAAGAAAGACTAGGATGTACTAAATAAATAACTAGAATCTGATTGGTTGCTATAGGTAACATCTCCACTTTTTCAAACCCTCAGTTTAGTAAATCTAGCCCAATACATCCTTTGCATCCGGACATCCTCTGAAACGCAGTACACTTCAGTGCAGGGGCGGATCTAGACTTTATGTTTAGGGGGGGCGATTTTGCATAATCATGCCCCTCCTTTGCTCTGATTGGCTGGCCTGCGTTAACCCCGCCTTCCGCCCGCGATTGGCCCCGCCCCCTCCCGTTGTGGACGCCGGCTGGGACCACTCTGATTGGGCTGGGACCTAGCTTTTTGCTGCTAGGGGGGGCGAATGCCCCGATCGCCCCCCCCTGGATCCGCCACTGCTTCAGTGTCTGTTTGTGTTGGTTTTATGTAAGTGTATTATTCTCTGTTTACACGATTAGAGGTTTTATGTTTTTGGTTTGAAGGATCAAATTCAGAATGTCGCTACTTTGCTGACTGCTTAATTTAATATTAAGTCTAGACGTGTAAAAATCAGCAGGATTATAGTAAACACAAGTTACCATTAGTACAAGACGTAGAGCGGTCATAAGAGGACACTAAGCTCACCTCCAACATGCATTCAGCTGCTTTCAGGTGCTGGGGGGCTTCACGTTTCAGTTCTAGCCCCTTTTCATCCTGACCTCTTACACCAACACTGAATCCCCCGATGGGGATATGCCCGACCTGTGCCACTAGGAGCCCCGTCTGATTGGCTTTTTCTAGTTCCACTGTTAGTATCTCCCCACTGACGGAGGTCAAGCTGACATGGCTTAGGTTGGCAGATTCTGGGAGGCCGATGACATCCACCACTAGAATTGCAGAGACGCCTGGGAACAACAAAGGGGAAGGATGTACCCGACACCCTGCAATAACGTCTCCACCTGCTCTCTAATGTTATAGACAGAGCTTATTTTGATGCCACCATTTGATGCCCTGGTCGTTACAGACATCTCTTTCCTAACTAGTCCAGCCCCAATGACTGCATAGAAATTGCACACAAAAAAACTTTACGTTTTGCATCCAGAAACTCTGTTCCAATATCCACAAACAAGCACTGGATTCCTGAACATCGTATTTATTTTCCAGAATACCTTTGCTGCACCTAGTGACTACTGTAACTGCATCAGTCATAGTAATCTATTTTTAAAAGTGTTTAAGCTGCGTTCACCAACCGGTGAATGCAGCACAGGTCAATGTACTACTTACTAACTCAGGTGAGTATGTATCCTGAAAGTAAAAAAAGCTAGTAGCAGTCAAAATCATAGTTCTAGATATAATTGCAAACGCATATTTAATAAAGCTCAGCAGATTAGGCAGCCTTGGACCCAGGGAAATCTGGTAAACTAGATCAGGTGAATAAACTCCCTGTACTGTAATTTTAGGACGAAACAGGTGGGATGTAGAACTTTGGAGATTGAAATAGTTTCTATTGGGGAGCCCCATAATCTCTGAGATTTAGTCCCAAATTAAATGTTCTAGATAACAATATAGTAAATAGCATCTGAAAATATTAAGGGACGAATTTAATTAGCCATAAGGTTCCGTAGTAACCTTGCGGTTATGTTTTTGCACGCTTTACCGGCATTTATGGTAATGAAAACCATGCTTATTTTTGGTCACCCATCTAGGAGGAGCGAGAAAAAATAAGAGAAGATCATTGCCTACAATATCACGCTGTAACCTAGCCGTTACTATGGAACCTCGCAGCTAATTGAATCAGCCCCAAGATGTACTAAATAACTTTTAATTATTAAATATATTACGTTCTATGTACTAATTCTGTGATCCATAACTGACATACATAGGGCCATAGTACTCTGTATCTTGCAACCTGCGTTATATGTAATAACCACCAGCTCTGCTCCAAAACAGAGGACTGCCAGAGGCTGGGTAGGATTTTGGTGCACTGAGGAGGGGAGAGAGCAACGCACCTGCCATACGGTAATGCATGCGCACCCTAGCTCAGCCCAGTCTCCTCCTCCGGGGCAAGCAACCACCCAGAGCAGCCCGAGAGGAGACAAATATATAGAAAAGAGGGCAAATGTTCTGCTCTCTCCTCCAAATTTGCTAAGGTACAAATACAATATTGAAAAAAAAAATCCATGATTGTTCCAAGCGATAGAGGGCAAATATTCATATGATATTAAAGGGGCGAGTGTTCAGTTACCTACCAGCCACCGGTTGGCTGTTCAGTTGGTAGAGTCCAGGATGTGATCCATTTACAGGTGTCCCAAAATAATACAAGAAATCAACAGAGCTGCGACCTGAAAGACAAAGAGGGAGAAAGTCAACTGGGAAGGGGAGACGGGACGGCGAATGGGATTGTGTAGGGGAAGAACGATAATAGAACAGATAAAGAGAGAGTTCCATGACTTTAACCCCTTCATGTCCAGGGGCATTTTATATGTCCAAGACCAGGCCACATTTCACAGTTTGTGTTCGTTCATCTGAGAAGTAATGTGTAACTGCTTTGTGCACCCTACTAAATTTGGTGGGTGGGGCTTTCATTTGGTAACGGAATAAAATAAATATAGTTTTACCTTATGTGCACTACACAGGGCAAAATAGGTAAATATAGCAAAATATATATAGAATTTTCCTTGATTCTTCCCACACCGTTAGGGAAAAAGTTACCACAAAGATCGGCTGGCTCTCCCGAGAATCGGGATACAAAATATGTGCGTTATAGGGAATAAAAATGAAGGTGAATTTATTTTCTTATTTAACAGCGTCCTGGTGGTCACGTATATCCGAGACCTCCGCTGAACGACTGTCAGGAGTAGATTTATTATAAATGGTCTTAAAGTGAGATAACTCCCTTTATTCGTGCAAAGTAAACCCAAATCAAATATAGTTCTGATCCTATTTGTAAACAATTGCTATCTATACTGTCTAGTAGAATAGACCCAATCACACACCCATCTGCTTTCCGTTGTACTATGTTCAAAGATATATAGTTCTAAGATATTAACAAAATGATCTGGGGAAGTCAGTGCGGCCAGCCCACCATGGAAGGCCGGAGATGCAGGTGTGATAGCACCTATATACTAATATATATATATATATATATATATATATATATATATATATATATATTATAGTTGTACATTTAACCCCTACATTAAAATCTCCACATAGGTAATTTTCCCTTAAGTAAAGTCTATTCAAAGCCTACAGCACCAAAATTTCCATCCACCCTCCGTTCAACCTGGAGAGACTCAGGTAATTGGTTGATAATCAACCCGGAATGAATGTTATACAGCTCAGCCAGAACGCTAATCATCATCATCATTATCATCAACAGTTATTTATATAGCACCAGCAAATTCCATAGCGCTTTACAATTGAGGACAAACACAGTAATAAAACAATACTGGGTAATACAGACAGAGAGGTAAGTAGGCCCTGCTCGCAGGCTTACAATCTATGGAGCTAATCAGAGCCACAGGTCCCATGTCAGTGCTATACTCCGGCGAGAAGCACCGACACGGATTAAGGTTCAGATGGGGGATGAACAGAGTTAAAAATAAAATAATGGTTTGAGTACTTTTTTTGTGTGTCATGACGTCATGTTCTAACCAATTACTTGATTTTGCGTAAAGGCAGAAACCCTCTTTCACGCTATGATACAGAGGGGGAGAAACCATTCACCAAACAATGGCAGACAATCAGATATTGGCTTTTATTTGCCTAACGTTCACTACACCAATGAAAGCTCTCTTAACTGCATTGGTCTACAGCACATCTGAGCTACCTCAGTCGATGTTTAATAAGCGTGCCAGGTTATAGTCATTATTCTGCACTAAAGGCAGTTTATTAAGTAAAAGTTAACTGGAAAGAATGAAAATATAATGTAATCTCAACACAGTAATGATCTGGTTGACCTAGGTTGCATTTAAAAACAACTTATTCCCAAATAAAGTGGATTAGATGACACACTTGCCCAAATAGTGGTTGATGGTAATGCTACATAGTAGCACGAAACGCGTCAGGGGTGTTTATTTCAGCTGGATGGTTATTTTGTTTTCGATTGTGGTTTCTACTCAAGTCCCATTTAAAGAAGGTATTGATCCACATTCTACAACATCCGTGGACTCTGCTGCATTACAGCCATGTAATTACGGGTTGGAATGAATCATCATATCCGTCTATAAACCTCAGTTTGGTTTTAACAACAAGTGATTCACTGCCGACACGGCAAGTTGTTTATACTTCAGAGACGGACAACCTGACGGATCATCTATGTGTGGTTTGATTTAACTTCCCTCCGGAGGGCGAATATCGGGTCGGTACCGGTAAGAGACTGTTTATTGCATGACACGTGTAGCTAACTTCTTGTTGGATCGGGATTGTTTTTTGTATTGCACTTAGGAGAATGAAAGGAGAGGATCCCTTATACAGACATTTCATTCGGGAACTGGTAATCCCTCTCTCCAAGTGGCATTACCTTCAACCACTATTTGGGCGAGTGTGTCATCTAATTATTTGGGAATAAGTTGTTTTTAAATGCAACCTAGATCATTATTGAGTTGAGATTACATTATATTTTCATTCTTTCCAGCTGACTTTTCCTCCGTTTATTGTGACTGATTTGGTTTTATTTATTTTCACATGTTTCTTTTGTTGTTATAAAATATATATTTTTATTGGAACCAATATTTTATTCTTTGTTATTACAATTGAGGATTGTTAACCCCTGTATTTCTGTCATATGGTTATATTAATTTCAATTTGGTCAATTGTCCACAGTGCTATCGGATTTCTTTGTTTTGTGTTTAGTAGTGTTTAGGGTTTTAGCAATAGACCCCTGATGTGCTGCAGTGGAGTTGACTTACTTTACATGTGATTATTTATCATACTATTTTATGTCTTTTACCATCTATTTCTTTTCATTGCTAGTGCCAGTCTTTTCCTTCGGGAATATTTTGTTAGTTGATAAAGTAAGCCTTTTTGTTTTCTTACATTTTATTTTTCCAGAATCATAATGTGTATTTTTCTTACCTTGTATACGCACGCTGTGGGGTCCATCACTTTCCACATAAATGCTCCAGTTACCAGCCTGCAGAGGATCTGACAGGAAGACCCTGGTAAACCTGCCATAGGTTTGATGGTGGCCATTTTGTTTACGACCTAGTTGAAGAAAAAACACCAGAGTGTAGTACCGCTGAGTGACATTCAGTGAATACCTGTGTCCTAATGTGACAGTCAAATTCCCCATTCAAGTGTTGTAAAGCTAAACATAGCTCCCTCACCTGTAGGGTCTTGTATATGGAATCTCTTGATGTCACCATTTATGTATAAAATGACATTGTGCAAAAAAGTGTCCACCAGGAAAACGTACGAAGCTACATCACCCTCTGACCTCTGTTCGTGTAAGAGCGTGACCTGCAAGAGTGAGTGGAGAGACACGACTGTAGTTACCTATATCAATTATGACCTCTCGCGCAGAGAGATTAAGCCATACTTGGTGCATGAAGACCTGTACTCACCACATCAAAGTGAGCTGAATCTGCAATCACCTCTGACACCTTAGCGATATCCTGGTTATCAGTGAAGAGGATCTGACCCCCTGAAGAAGACGCAAGGTCAGTATAGAGGTCAAATCTGTCTGGATGTAACAATGCCCTCTTGCTCCTCACTGCAGTCCGAGAAGGATCTTCCGTTATTAGGAAAGACACCTGAAGAGACAATAAAAATGTTCTAACTTTATTTTCTTCACTTTGAAGCAGAGATGCTCACTGACCCCCGTGTTTTGGATCTGGATTAACTTCATATTTTGGTTTTGATTTTGGATCACTTTTTTTTTTGTCTAAAATCACTATTTTTTTTTTTTTTATAAAATCACACAATTTGGCTCTTTCTTTGTTCCTACATTATTATTAACCTCAATAACATTAATTTCCAGTAATTTTCAGTCAATTTTTGCCAAGTGACAAGAACACTGCTACCCCTCCTGTTTCTGTATGAGCAATGGCACTGAGCAATGTCACTGGAGAATGAAGAGTGACAAGAACACTGCTACCCCTGTTTCTGCGTGACAATGGCACTGAGCAATGTCACTGGAGACTGGAGAGTGACAAGAACACAACCCCTGTTTCTGCAGGACAATGGCGCTGGATCTCCTGGGGAGGGAGGTACTTATGGAATCCAAAACCCGCGAGATCCGACAATGCAACAATGACGTTTTGCCTCGATTCAGATTCAAGGATGCGTGAAAGTACCAGCTCTCAAGCCTACTCAGATCCCCTAAGTTCAGGTGGGTTCGGTTTTCAGAAAACCGAGCCCGAGCATCTCTACTTTGAAGTACCTTTCCAATTTCAGCTGTCTCCTTCAAACGCTCTTTCCACTACATTCTTCTGTCTTTCCACTACTTTTGCCGTTGGAGGTATTATTTGCTCACCCAGGGCCTGATTAAGGGTTCAGGCTTTCACCCCAGGCTAATATGCGGTAGGTAGAAACAAACTTTTGCTTAATTTAATATCTGGCTTTCCTTACCCCCACAAATGTTTATGTTGTGTGATTTTGAAACTCAGCTCCACTTGGCTTTTCGACAGTGTGATTGTCGGTCACAATGCCGACATCAAAAGAGCAATGCCGGCGGTTCCGGCCACAAGCACCAAACAGTTATAAAATGATTTTTTTAAAAAACAGATAAAGTCTATACATTGTGAATGTCGACAACTATTCTATTATATTTTAAAATTAACTTCACTTTGTACCTCTCACTGTCACAATTTTGTACCACCAAAAGGGACCACCAGGGATAATATGCTCTAGGCTGCAGCCTCGTAAGCCTATTGGATGATCAAGCACTGTAAGCTCACCTTAATCTTCTTCTCCTGGATTAAAGCCTCAACAGAGTTCCTGAGATGAATGTCCTTGGAAGAAGCATCAGTGAAGACGAAAATTTCAGAGAGTGGAGGTGTGTTGATCAGAGCAAGCTGAGAAGACAGGAAAGAATGGTCATCACACCAATGAAAACCTAAGAGGGAGACAGATGGAGGCATAGAGAGATAGAGCGGAGAAGAAACATACAGACCTGGAGAGCTGACAGACACATCTCTGGTTCATCTCCCCCTCCAAGAGCATATAGACTGTCCATAATTTCTAAGAACTCCACAGAGTCACTTGTCTTATACACAGGACCAAAGTCTAAACACAACAAATAGGGTATGTTGACTTGTTGTACAAAACATCATACTGTAACTTGGTAGAATGGATAGGTGGATGGACATACTTGGGTCATTGAAGGGCACCAAGATGTAGTAGTCCGGTTGCAACAGGGTTTTTCGTTGACGTTCGATTATGTGACGGGACTGCAGGCGAGCTGACGTGATCTCCTCTCCCATACTGCCTGTGGTGTCCAGGACAATGCTTAGAGCTGGGTAGGCAGATACTCCAAGGAGTCTGAGAGAGCAAGAAGAAGAGTTGGCGGCAGAACAAGGAAACGTACACGATGGGCAAATAAAGGGTGCGGATGAAAGATCTGAGAAACCCTTACTTCATTCAACATGTATATATCTACATATTCTTCATCTTCATCTATTTATATAGCGCCACTACATCACCAATATAAAAGTTACCTATATATGAGAGCGTACTAGGATCTAAGTATTGAAGTAAAACCTACGGAAGTCAACTTCAAAAGCACAAGGAGGAAATGGACAGTAAATAATTGCAGGATCCGAGATATCTTACAAACTACAGAAATTCTGGAAATCAGGGGTCAAAGTAAATCTAGGTGAAGAGCAATTACTAGGGGTATATTTACTAAACTGCAGTTTGAAAAAGTGGAGATGTTGCCTATAGCAACCAATCAGATTCTAGCTGTCATATTGTAGAATGTACTAAATAAATGATAACTGCCAGGGTTTGAAGTTTTCGTACCTACCTAATTATTGCTTCTTCTACGGGGGGACGATGAAACCTTTAGTATGACATCTCTTAGTAGTGATATACCTTGTAATAGAGGCCTCAGCTCTGTTCAACAATAAATGGTGTATCTGGGGAAGTGCTCAGAACATAGTGACTTGAGGTAGTGGTCATGTACTAGCGTCTCTATGTCATCTGGGACTCCTTCAATTCTCAAGTTATGTTGTTTGTTGTTCCTGGAATTGTAGGCCCAAAACAGACCCTTGTTGTTAAGAAGCCATTTCATCCATCCTTCTTTTTAGGTGATAAGTGAGATTTTAGAGTGTGTATTGCTTTTTGTACTTGATCTGCAGTTGGAGTTTCTTTAAGTTCCTTTAAGGAAACCTTTTGGATAACTGGAGTGGGATCATCTGCTACAGATTCTGATTCCATTGCATTATAGGGTGAGTCTACTTTTTCAGGTCTCGTATCAATAAAGGTATTTTTTTTTTTGCAGGAAAACTCTGAGAGTTCCCTTGCAGTTTTTCTTGTTTTTAGGCATTGTGTTCTTGGGGATAGCTAAATGGTTTGTTACAGTCTGGTTTAGATTTCTGGCCTACGTACTATAGGGATCACAGGTTATTTCGTGCTCCATATTTTTCTAGTAGGGGCTTCACTAAATTGGGTAAAGATAAAATGTTACAGTCTTTTTATTCTAGGTATTGTGCTGACCTCTTTTTATTTATATCATATCTGCAACAAGTGAGAGACACAGCACCCATTGAATCAATGAACAATTAGATTAGAATAGACAATTGGTTTCAGATTATTTTTCTGAACATGAGGCTTCTGGACAAGGCCAGCTACCTCTCACCTAATCATACCTTCTCCTCTCACCTCAGCATATCTGCATCCGTCACCTCCATCCTCAGCTCGCTCAGAAATTTAATGGAAGCCCTTAGTGCCAACTGGGCGGCTTTGTCATGCAGGAAATGGTGGGGGGAAAACATAGCAGTGGCGGTGTCCTTGTTGATCCCTCCTCGGGCACTGAGTAGTCTACTGTCGTCAAAGGGTCCACCGTGACTGCACTTCCCTAATGTGGAAGAAACAAAGGGTGGACTCTATACACGTTGATGCCTAACCTTACAATAACACAGATAACACAATTATCATGGTGTGAGACAGTACATGTGCAGAATTTATATAACATAATTGCCTATTCACCCGGAATGTCTGGGAGTCTACTGAATTTCAGGGAGTCTTCCGGGACTCCCGCGAGAGTAGGCCACCCTCCCGGATCCTGGTTCTCTTTCTTGTCAAGTGGGCAGGGAGGGACTTGAGGACGTGATGTACATCACCAGACCGCACCGCCACTGCGGAAGGACCCAGCTCACACCATCGTACATCAATGGACAGGGCCTTATCATGTGAATTGCATCATTATGCACCCACCCCACGATGATGCAACGCGTGTCACTGCAAAGCAGGGGCAAGATGATGTGAAACGCATCTTCACAGCCCCCACACTGTCCCCTTGGACCTCCACTGGCATTGGCAGTGGCTGACTTGTAAGTGTTATAGTAGTGAATGGGGAGGGGGCTGAGGGCTCAGACTACCATCTTTTCAAAATCAATTTATAGATGATGGTTGAACCCTACAGTACACAAAATGGATAGGTTAGAAACAACATTTAGTGGACATGTCACCAGGAGGCACAATAATATTTCATGTACTTATTATATAGTGCCCTGGGCTATAATCTCTCCATACATCACAGCACTAAGTAGTGATGTAAAGTACATACCTTGAGGCTTCTCAGGTGTCTCCCCATAGTATCCTGAAGTCAGGAGATGTTTCTTTTTAATGACTGCGGCAATGTTGTTCTGACAAGAGACATCAGTGCAATCTGTGCAGGTCTGATCGGAGACTGAGAGAGAAAAGACAAACAGGGGGAACGGTTACAAGTTTGGAGCCTATTAGCAGTGGGAGTGAGAGGGAAGGACACACATGGGGTGGGGGCAATGGAAGAGGAGAACCAGAACAGGATAATGACATGTCCTTAAGAACTGCAGCTGTAGTGACAGGTCGGAGTAAATCTACCTTTATTCTCAAAATATACGAGTAATAGGTATATAGTTCAAACAATGCATTTTTATCTAATTATCTTTAGATTGTTGATGGAATAATTAAGATGATCTGAAATTCTGAATGTTATAGGTGTATATATCTTGTTGGAAGTAAAGTTTGAAGAATGAGAACATGTTTTGTGATAACTAAGAGCTAAATACAGATATTCTTGGTGTGATATATGAGTAAAAAGATAAATAGTGAGTAATACGAGAAATCAGAGTAGGGATATTCATGAGTCTTAGCAGAGGCAGAGATAAATGAAGATGGATGTCTGAACGTTGTTTCATACAGAAGTGTGACAGGAGTCTCACACGTACTGTTGGTGGATCCAGCTCCTTCCACTTTCTAAGACTCAGTCTGTGGCTTCCCTCCATTCTCCTCATCATATCATGACATTGCCCCTGCCACATGCAGCCCCGTGTTCTCTAACATAATCCCATGAATGGACAGG
Organism: Mixophyes fleayi; assembly: GCF_038048845.1. Taxonomy (NCBI): domain Eukaryota; kingdom Metazoa; phylum Chordata; class Amphibia; order Anura; family Limnodynastidae; genus Mixophyes; species Mixophyes fleayi. The sequence continues at coordinate 16,404,232 of NC_134410.1, forward strand.
TCCCAGCCTCCCACATGATCGGAACACTCATCTTCTGCTGCTCTGAACATTCCGATGATCTGATTGGCTGATAAACACGATACACATGGACAAGCAGGAAAGGAAGACTGAATTCCACAAGGTGGTCAGACCCAAGTCAAACACAGCTTAAGAAGTGAGAAAACCAGGAAAATGGAATGTAGGGAAGTCCATCATACCTCCAGCAATGGAGGAGATGTCTCTCCCAGGGGTAGCGAGGTCAGGATGAACGTCTGTGTGTCCCAGCTCTACCCAGTTAGTATGACTGTAAAAATCCTGAAAAAAATGGGACAGAGGAAGTGGGAACTGTCACATAGATATCACATGATGAATAAAGATGAACAATCAAAAGCAAATATGGTTATGGAGATGATTCAGATTTTACATAACTCTGTGATGCACTACTTTCATCTTATAGGTATAATATGTATAATATTCATATAATGTACTCATGTCTATTCACACATATGAGTTATGTCCTACAATAGTTGTTAAGCCTTTTTATCCAGCAGACAGAAGATCAGACAATAACAGCCTCTGTATTGACACCTATTGGCCATTTTTGGGGGCTATTTTTATTTTGTTTTTGCCTAAATACCATTTCTTGCTGTGCACAAAGCCTGTACATTACCTGCAGTGAGTGCAGTATCTGTCCCAGCGTCTCTCGTGCTCCTTCATACTCTTTGGCCCTCAGGTTCCTCACCAGATCCTCTCGGGCACGTAGCAGGAGGCTGTTCCCCAGCCTCACTCTCTCAGAGTCAAAGTGACGTATGGGGTCATTGCGGGTCCCGTTAAGAAAGTCCATGTTGGCGTTAGCACTGACGATTTGCCGCATGGAGGCTCGGAACTGACGCAAGGACACTTCACCTCCATAATAAGCCTCCAATATTTCATCTGCTATCAGTGTCCTGCCCTATCAGACCAAGAAGTAAATACACCAATAAAAACACAATCTTCCCTCTAGTAAAATGTGCAAACACAGAAAAAGCATATTGTGTATACTGTAAACAGTGTAATCAATGATTGTATATGCATTGTACGCTATACTTTTTTATTGATTTTTGTGTGTGTTATTTAATAAATATCAATTATTATTGCATTGCTTGGGATTAGGAAGAAATGGCCAAGTACATGGGAATAATTTCCTAGAATGACTTTCAACTAAGACGTGCTGATGAAATACATCCATTTGTTGGTAGTTTACTGATGTATAGGATGTCCTTGTACAGGGGCATAATTCTTCGGGCCTCAAAGGTCTTCGGAGGTGTGTATCTGCTCACTACTTCAGAGGTCCCTTGGAGGTCTCTGCTCTTGCTTTGGGCTTTCAGGTCCATCACAGCGGTACTGAAAGCCCAAATGGGTCTCCAAGGAATATGCATCAGCTCCTCCGCATATTGAGAAGAATCGAGTGGGGGGAACCACCAGATTTGATGAGCAATCAATGCTGGGCCCCATAGCAGCTGTATAGCCTGCAACGGCAGGAGTTACTCCTCTGTCCTTGTATCCAAGTCCCTACATTATGGGATTGTCTAGCTCCAGCCGGGCTCCTCCTAGTTTAAGTGTTATATAGTTCAAGTCCAATACCGGTGGAAGTTCCACAGTGTTGCTCACAGGTTGGATATAGTATTCTATAGCAGTGTTACTCTCTGATAGAGAAATAGAGCTTGTGTCATCTGCAGAAAGAGGGAATACCCCACTCTTACCTAGTCTAACAGGGAAGTTTACTGACAAAGTGCATGGTAGTTACTGCCTTGTATTAGGATAATGATCATTGTGATCTCAATGTATAATAGCTGGTATCTAGTATCTAGATATAGAAGGCAACATTTATAGGCCTCAGAACGGTACCAGGGATACACTGGCTTTATGCATGAAATGCTCTGCTGAATGCAGGAATATGTACAATGGAACGTGGTAACGCTCTGCAGACTACAGAGAGACGACAAATATAATAGTCTGCAAACTATTAGCGTAAAAGCTACAAAAGATTCTCAGCAATGGGGGAAACGCTCCAATTTTATGTTATATGCACAGTGGCCTAGTGGTTAGCACTTCTGCCTCACAGCACTGGGGTCATGAGTTCAATTCCCGACCATGGCCTTATCTGTGAGGAGTTTGTATGTTCTCCCCGTGTTTGTGTGGATTTCCTCTGGGTGCTCTGGTTTCCTCCCACACTCCAAAAACATACTGGTAGGTTAATTGGCTGCTATCAAAATTGACCCTAGTCTCTCTGCATGTGTGTGTGTGTATGTGTGTGTGTGTGTGTTAGGGAATTTAGACTGTAAGCTTCAATGGGGCAGGGACTGATGTGAATGAGTTCTCTGTACAATGCTGCAGAAATAGTGGCGCTATATAAATAACTGATGATGATGATATATAAAAGTTTATATGTAGAAACAGTCAGCTATAATAAATACCAAAATGTTCGCTTGTTATTGTCGCTGATTTGTAATTATAAGTAAATGCATCAGGTCAATGCAATGGCTGCCACCCACTGTGTGAGTCTGTTTTAATAATAAAATCCATAATATATGTGCGGTCTTGGTAAGAAGATTACAATGTTACTATAAGTAATATTAGACTGATCCTAGAACCAGAGGGATGGACTGGGCATAGTACAGCACCTTGGACAGCAGCACTTCTAGCAATACAGGGCTTTATCTGGCTTCTGACAAGGGCTGGGAATCCTCTGGTGAGTCAGCACACACCAGGCCGCTCTCAGAATAAAACAATAGGAGACTCCTGAACCAGAACATGACATCATTGGCCGTCCCAGCAGGGGGTCATTAATAAATGAAAGAACATAACATGACCATGCCGTCATTATTTCTCTATGCACCTGCTCCCTTACTCATCTCCCGTCCTCCTTCTCTTCCTGGCAACTCTTTTGTTAACATCAATAGGACGAACGACAGAACTGGACACAATTCTCTAAAATTTAAGGAACTGACAAATCTAGGGGCAAGTTGGACACTTTAAGGAGACCGGGATGACGTCTTCCCAATCCGAGTAATACAAATTACCTAAACAAATGTAGTCACCAGCAAGAATTTCCAGGCATCATTAGCATCTGGCATTTTTCTAGCCCAATAAAAGTTATATTCAACATAATAATAATAATAATACATATAAAGCACAATGTAATAAATAAAGGATAATATTCATTAAAAAGTATACCGGCAGGCCAGTCAAATCACTATGAGATTGAATACATAGTGTACATAGGCAATATAGCTAAAGCACAGTAATACACAGTGCAGAAAGTGAGGTGCAAGATATTTACATCATCATAATGCAGAAAACGTAATACAGTCATGCAATAATGCTGCTCACTGCAATGGAATCTTGTTTTCGCACTACTACACAAGTTAGACACTACTCTGCTCTGTACTCTCATCAGCAGTTGTAGACTGCAGCCCTTCTGCGAATGCTGCCCGCAGGCTCTGGACCCCACAGACATCAAGTTACAAAGAGGATGTTGCGCTGTGTGTTGGCCTTTTGCACTTTGTAAATAAGGCCTGATATAATTTCATAGAGCATTTTTTTTATAAATGATTATTATATTTATGATAGATGTTAGTTTGGAGATGGAGCCAGGGTTCTCTCTAAGATCAGCAATCTGGATAGATGAGGTCTTTAACTCTTTCACTGACAGCAATATTTTTGTACTGAACACATATTTAGACCATAAATTCACTAGGAACTAGTTCCTACTGAACTTATAGGCTAGAATGTAATGAACACGTCCAGGCCACAATATAGCTGCCCCCCCTGTGTGCATCTCACCCTTATAGGAATAGTGGTTAGGGCGATGGGGATTTAATCGGTAAAAAAACATTATTATTAAATATCCCCCTCAAGGCACCCCCCCCCCCCTCGCCTCTTTAGACTTTTTTTTCCAGCCCATCACATCAACATATCTCATCCCTCCCACTATTTCCAACATAGGGCTTCTCTGGGTGAAGCTCCGGCAAGATGCTAACTTTTAACTGCTCCCTGAGTCAGCCCTGCGATGAGGCGATGGTGTTATATGGTATATGTACAGTCACTACTACAGATACAAACCAATGTGACACCAAGTCGCTTGTGTGCAATCTCTGCGGTCTGTTCTCTAGACCAGCAAACAGTACCGAAGACGCAGAATTATGTGGCGCAAAGTAAGACATTTAGTATATCACTACTGCAGATGCAGAATTATGTGATTAAAGATAAGAGACATAGGGGCATATTTAACAAATAATGATAGTGCACTATCGTGCACTTACCGTAAAATACACGTCCCTCTGTGTGTTCCGCATATTTAACAACGGTGCATCGCAGCAGATATGGTGGATATCTGCTGCTTTGCATTCCTTTTCATTTTCGGGAGCAGTCACCATTCTACAGTATGGTGACTGCTCCCGGCCGCAATCTAACAAGTTCTGAAAAAAATAATAATTCAGAAACTTGTCATGATAATGTACGCCAGCTGAAGCTGGTGTACATTATCATAAATGAAAAATTTCAGTGCTGTCAGCTCTGACCGAAGAGCAGAGCTGGACAGCGCATGTGTGGAGGGATCACGTGATCCCTCCCTGTCACTCACCGCTCGCTCTTTGCAACTACAGAGCGGAGATGTTTGTGCGCATGTGCAGTTGTTCGACCTACACATATACAATTGATGTATGAAGAGGAGCGAAGAAGACCTGGAGGAGATCCGGAGACAGCGCATTTCCTAAGAGACGGGGTAAGTATGGGTTTTTTATCACTGAAACAGCAGTTTATCGGAACTGCTGTTTCTGTGTTGCGTTTTTCATAAATTTGAGAAATAGTTCAATCCTTATCAATGCGATAAGGATTGAAAACTATTTTTCACTTTATGAGAAGATTGATAAATGTGCCCCATAGTGAGCTAAGTATGTGCAATAAATCAAGGTGCATGTTTAGAAAGTCACATGAGTGCAGTAAATGACAATTGCAGGTACAGGACTATGTGACACCACCTGCATGATATAGTAACTCGGCAGAAACAAGACTGTGTACATCAAAGTATTTACCAACATCCCTCCAGGTACTTCTACTGGGTTTTCCCCTGTGCGGTCTATGCAGGTCACTATGTTATAATCCTACTAATCGCTCTCTGGCTGCTGTGAATTAGGACCCTGCCTGAGTTAACACTGTGTGTGCTGGACCACAGTAAACACCTAAGATACAATCTCTATGTATATTCCTTGGCACTCTATAAACATAGAAGCGCACTCTACTCTGTGCCTGGAGCTCAAGCAGACACATTCTGAGTGTCTTTAGTAGAGTGCTTTATTACTATTTCATTGCGAGAGAATGAACGCTATGTGGCTATTATATTCTTCTGGAGAGCTGTAAATCCAATGTTAGAAATTAAAAAAAAGTGTAACAATAAGATATATACAAAGTTCCCTGCGTGTTATACTTACAGCTGAAAGGATATTTCAAATTATAAAAACTGAAGGATTGTGTTAGATCCTCACCTCTGGTGGCTCATTAATGCATTATGAGATCAGCTGAGTAATAAAATCTCCACTGGTTCCTCATTACGTAACGTCTCTACTGGGCACTTCTGCCTCTTCCTCTTGTGGTCCTATGGATTAGCGTATTCAGGGTGGAATTAATTTAAGGAAATCCAGCTGTCCTCTCAGAGTGAGTCAGCTTCTGACGTGGAAGGGTTTTTTTAATACATGATTTGTGCCAGAAGGAGAACTTCCAGTTGATCATCATCGTTATTTATTTATAAGGCGTTGCAAAACTCTGCAGGGCCAGACAGTTGGTATTACAAATCACACAGAACAAATCGTACATGGAGAGAACAATGACTTACGAGGCTTCTGGAGAAGGTGGAGACAGGAGATAGAAGGTAGAGAGGGCCCTGCTTGGGAAAAATTAGTTAAAATCTAGAGAGTTCTGGATGATGGATAACCGGCGCCGATAGATGAAGATAGAAGAGTCTAAAGATCATGAAGAGTGTAAGTAAATGAACATTTAGTGTGACCAAAATCAGGTTTCTGTTCCTAAGGTTGAAACCTCTATTACCATTGCCCAAAAGACAATGCTCTTGATAATGTGGAGGTGATATGCGAAGAAGACAGGATCGAGTCCCATCATTCACTCCTTGGCAATCAGTTGAAAGTCTGACCAAAATCCTAAAGGCCTTGGTCCCAAGATGTGTAATTTCCTCCTATCTATCCCAAACTTTTTTGTTCCTTCAAGAGGACCCAGTAACTGAATCCAGGCTGCAATTTGAGGACCTTTGGACAAACAGGTAATTAAGGTAGTTCACAATTCTTTAGCACATCTTAAAACGTCTGTAGCTGCCTCTTTGAGTTGTATAGCTCAGTATTATGTCAGCATCCGACACACATTCTGCTTGTAAGACACTTTCCTGTTCCTGATGAGTCAGGCCGCAGACATGATTTTTAACTTATGGTCACAGACATGATCTTGAAGCACAAAACCTCATGGACCACACACACAAATGTCACGTAAAAAACAGGAAGCACTGAATATAATATCATAGGTACGTGGTCAGGTGAGGGACCCGTGGAAGTAGACCGTGTACAGCCAGAGAACGCTGAACACAAATTCAAAGATTGCTAAATCCTGTATTTTACTACATGGAGAAACAATACATACAAGATACAGTATGGTGACTATAAGCTATCACAGGGGACAGCATAGGATTACATGGGTACCGTCCCAAGCTAACTTTATGTGAAATGTCACTTTATATTCTGCAAACATGTAATATACAGAACATATATGAATCCTGTCCTAGTATAGTCTACAAACTGCATCGTGCATTAAATGCTGATATAACCAGAGGTATTGTAAAGTGGTATTACAAATATACCAGATAAGCATACCTCCCAGCTGTCCAGATTTCAGCAAGACGGTCCTGATTGTAGGGCTCTGCCAGGGGACATGTTTGTCCCGCGGGTGGCTTAGCTAGGCTGCCCTTTGGGGGCGTGGCAGAGATGTGGCCACTCCCCCATTTGCAGCGACCATACCCACTGTCTCACTGATGGAGACAGACATGTTGGGAGGTATAGTTAAGTGTAGTATATCTGCAGCCATTTACTAAGCTGTATTACAACTGTCAGTGGAATTATTTGTGAGTATTATTTAGCCCTTCCTGTTGTATTTGCTTCATCTCGGTGTAAATAATGAACAATACACATAAATAAGTACCAGTTGGGATTTGTGGAACACATAGGCCTGGCCCTAGAGCAGGAGAGATGTAGGGGTGGCAATTTGTGTGCAGAAGACAACTCCGATGTAAGTCAATTTAATATACCTATGTTTTTAAGACATAAGTAAATTCCTCTAGCGTGAATTCTTTTTTTTTCATTTAATCTGGTTCATTTATTGATTAAAGGGGTTTACTCAGTCTGTGAAATGTGATTTAAAGAAGCCTTACCTCAAAGTCTTCCCAGCGAAGTGGAGGTCGGGTGGGATGTCGGTTGTCTATTAGGATTTGCAGGGTGATGTTAAGCACAGCCTCCTCTGTCAGGTCCTGGTGTGTTGTAGATCCCCAGGTAAAGGACAGGAATTTAGACCAGAAGTTGGGGAAGAAGGCGTGGCCTCCTGGTATGGCCAGGTACCATAGGAGCAGGAAGGTGAGCATGGGGAGGGAAGAGCTCATGGAGCTCACATTTAGAGAGCCTGCGTAGAGAGCGGATAAGAGAGAGAACAGACATTTATTTAGGTATTTAGGAATTGCAAAACAGGCATATTGTCGCCATAATATCAGAGAATATTCATTGTCCTTTATGTCTGTTCCTTTTATTAATGAACGGTTTATTCTTAGGAAAGACCTGTGTCTCTCCCAGGAATGTTTGGTTTCCATGACTTGCCTTGTAACCCCATCTGCCACTAATGTGTACATATCCCACTCTTCAGTCACATGCAGGTCTGTTTGCCAAGATTAAACTACATGATGCTATGACAGCACGGTGGCTTAGTGGTTAGCACTTCTGCCTTACAGCACTGGGGTCATGAGTTCGATTCCCGACCATGGCCTTATCTGTGAGGAGTTTGTATGTTCTCCCTGTGTTTGAGTGGGTTTCCTCCGGGTGCTCCGGTTTCCTCCCACACTCCAAAAAACATACTGGTAGGCTAATTGGCTGCTATCAAATTGCCCTTAGTGTCTCTCAGTCTGTGTGTGTGTGTGTGTGTGTGTGTGTATGTGTTAGGGGATTTAGATTGTAAGCGCCAATGGGGCAACGACTGATGTGAATGAGTTCTTCTCTGTACAGCGCTGCTGAATTAGTGGCGCTATATAAATAAATAGATGATGATGATGACATCATCCAATACACACATATAATATACACTGAATATACAGTCTTGTAGTACACTCTCTTTCCAATCAGTGTTTTTACATATCAGAGCAGCATTAACAATCATCTAGTTCTCACCGAGTCCTAAACTTGTATAAATTGATATAGCAACACATAGAAGATTTTGCTATGCCATTATTTGTTCAAGGAAAAATAAGCTAACATGGAGAAGCCAGTGTGACAACGTAAATACACCCAGTGATTCAGAAGCTTGTAGAACCAACTGTAGCAGCAGGAACTTGAAGTGTTTTTTCTTAAGAGTTTACCAGTCTCCTACATTGTACTTGTGGAATGTTGGTTCTCCCCTCCTTACAACACTGCTTCCGTTGATTGATGTTTGAGGGCATTCTTTTATGCACAGCTCTATTGTGGTCACATCACAGCCTCTCATTGGGTTTGAACTTTGACTTGGCCAATCCAAAACATTGATTCTTTTCTTTTTTCAGCCACTCATTGGTAGATTTGATGGTGTGTTTAGGATCATTGTCCTTTTGCATATCCCAATTTCGGCCAAGCTTCAGTTGTTGGACTTAAGGCCTCGCATTTTGCTCTAGTATACTCTGGTATAAAGTGGAGATTGTGGTGAACTCAGTAATTGTGAGGCATCCAGGTAATGTGACTGCAAAACAACAGCAAATCATCATCCCTCCACCATTGTGCTTGATAGCTGGAATGTGACCCTTGTGGTGACACGGTCTTTGGTCTCGTCTGCCCAGAGAACATTGTCCCAGAAATCTTGTGTTTCATTCAGATGCAACTTTGCAACCCAATGTTGTTGTATTTTGGAGATGTTTTCTACTGGCTGCCCTTCCATACAAGTGCTAGATGTTCAGTATTTTTCTGAGAGTCATAAATTTTAATATTTACCATGTTCACAGAAACCTGTAGATCAGTGGTCAGGGAACAGGGGTAAATTAGCCGAAATGGGGTAAAAATGAAATTCCTCGGGGTAATGCTGCCGATTCACATGCTGTCAGTTGGATTGTAGACCCCTTTAAATGTGAAGTTGCTGTTGTACCAGAAGAGCCTCAAGGGTTGGCAGAGGCACTTCTTGAGCTTCGATGCAATAATGAAGCACATATTTCATTTGAAAACAAAGCAGATCTGTCATATTTTTGGATGTCAACAGCTGCAAAGGCATCAAAATTGCACATGAGGAGGCAGTCAACAACCTACCGTTGCGAACAAGGATTTTCAACTCTAACGAACATAAAAACAAAGCAGAGAAATCGATTGGACGCAGAAGACTGTATCCAAATTGCTCTGACATCAAAATTTTGATGCTCTCGTATCAAAAATGAAGCAACATCATTTCTCCAAAACCTGAAGTTTTGAAGTTGAAGCTTTCAAAGAAATTTTGAATAGATTCAATAAAATTTTGAATTCCAATAATTAATAATATATGATTTCCTTCCTTTCAAATCAAGGGGGTAACATCTGCGTATCTAAATATATTTTGAGGTATAAGGTAAAAAAAGTTCCCTGACCCCTGTTGTAGATGTAGCTTTTGGGGTTTTTCTTTCACTGAACATGATACAGTCTGATCTTTGAGTCAATCTGATGGAAAACCCACTCCTGAGAAGACTGGCCACTGCCTTCATTGTTCTACATTTGTAAATAATATCTCTCACTGCAGAATGATGAATTTTGTGGAAGTTGCCTTATAACAATTTTTGGACTGATGAGCAGCAACAATTCTCTGAGATCATTACAGACGTCTGTTCTCCTAGGCCTGGTGCTGATATAAACCTGACAAATGTGTCTCTTTATGTAGAGGTGGCAGCTCTTCCTGATGATCACATAATGCACATGGTTAGAGCACTTGGTTCAAATCACCTTCTTTATTGAATTGGAAGCAGAAAGGGTGTACGTACATGTCTTATTTATGTTGTATTGTTTGCGGACGCATAAATAATGACAAAGTAAAATCTCTTGTGGTATACTTGTCACATCGGAATATATTTATTTCATTTTAGGACTTGGTGAAGATGAGATGATTGTTAATTATGTCCTATGTAAAATACAGATGTGAACAACTGTGTACTTTCTTGTTCACATGACTGTACTTCTATACCTGTAACATCACCCTGCAAATCCTAATAGACAACCAACATCCCACCCGACCTCCACTTCGCTGGGAAGACTTTGAGGTAAAGGCTCTTTAAATTGACATAATCACATTTTACAGAATTGGTAAACACCTTTAATCAAAAAATGAAACTGCTTCAAACCATATATGCACCGTTCCTTCTCTATGCTGTATGGTAACTTTTGATTGCTATTGTGCATAATATATGCTAAACATATACATAGCTATATGGTGTGGCTTAAGAAGACACACGCCCATCAAGTTCAAGCACAGATATGTCCTAATTATATTGAGCCAGAGGAAGGTAAACAATAGCCCCCAGTTGCAAGTTTACCCTCATAAGGGGGAAAAAAATTCTTTCTGACCCCAAAAATGGCAATTGGATAAAATCCCTGTATAAATCACCCCCATACCATCTCTTGTAAGAAAGCATCGCACAAGTATTTTATTTTTTGAATGCTCTTCCTATTGTGTCTTATATAATGAAAATTAAGTTTAAATTAGTTAAACCCTAATCAAATTAACTCTACCCAACAGAGGTACATTGAAAATCTGCTCTTCAGTGCAACCACACATTGGAGTTTTGAGAATTTGTTCATTGATTAACATCATTATTTCCAGGTCGACCCAGTTAAGAGCATTGATGGCCACCAGCAACCGGTAAATCACATCTCTGTCCTTTCCTCTGACTGCTATTGGGGCCTCAGTTGCCTGTGAAAGAAGAGATGTTCGGAGGGATCAGCTTCCATGACATGTGACCAAGGGATGAGGAAGCGGGAGTGCAGATCACAAGAGTACAGATCAGCACAATGTGATCTCTCTCTCTCCACCAAGTGAAAGATCGTAATCCTGATCGGCAGGATCAGTGCACTTAGGGTCAGGGTGGTATAGTGGTAATTGTTAATTAGTGACCATTAGTTAATTAGTGGCCATTATTTGTTAAGTAGTAGTGGCTGCTCACTGGGGAGGGGGGTCTGAGTGACACGTGAGGAGTTCTGTGGTAAATGTGGGACCTGAGGGCCCGTGGGGCATTTTGTGGCAAGTGGGAGGTCTGAGTGGCATGTGGTAGCATGTTGTGGCAAGTACTGGTCTGAAGGCATGTGGGGGTGCGGAGGTAATTTTGAGTTGGCACAGACGTGCAGAGGGGAGAGGGAGAAAGAAGTTAGCAGAGTAACAGATATGAGATGTGTGTGTATATAAAACTGTACTTATTACTGTGATTGAGAGTAATATGTGGCCCTTTTGAGGGTCAGAGGGCCACACATGCAGCCCTTGAAGTGTATCGGGTTGCCCAGTACTGCCTCAGAGAGAACAGTGGTCCCCTTAGCCAGTATTGTTTTATATTTTGTATTTTGTCTTGTTTCAGTGGCTGCAACATTTTAAAAAGGTGTATAACCGATACAACCAAAAACTGTACATGTTCATTTATTTTAAGCCCCTACAACATATAAGTCTCTTAATAACATCTTCAGATGGGGTCATACATAAAAAACCCCACAGCAACCAATCAGATATTAGTTCTTGTTGTCTAGTATACAGAACCTTGATCAGAGCTGGTTTCTTAATAGTGTTATCCAATAATGATGTCACAGAGAGCGCAGTCACACAGTCTATGTAGCAGGTTAGTCTGTGACTGGTGGTGATGTCACACAGTGAGCACAGTGCAGTGTAGCAGGTTAGTCTTTGATTGGTCGGGGATGTCACACATTGAGCACAGTGCAGTGTAGCAGGTTAGACTCTGATTGGTCGGTGATGTCACAGAAAGAGCGCAGTCTCACACTCTGTCTAGCAGGTTACTCTGTGATGTAACAGCTTGACTGGCAGCCTTAGATAACAATTCACAAAATAATGACACAAACACAATAATATATATGCAAATATGTTGTATTCTAGCAGACAATGATCCTTGCTACACTACAGTGCAATGACATGATGCACGCAATTAATGTAAACATAATATAGGCAAAATGCCCAGATATTTAAAGATGTGTCCCTGTATTTTTGTTCATGAAAATGTCCCTATTTTTCACTTTTTCCTATTCTGTATATAACATGCATTTCTCATTGTCACTTTTCATTTGATGGACTACACAGGTTAATATTTGATGATTGTGGGTGTAGCAAGCCAGGGTCAATCACGACAGTATCGGAAGTGATATATATTCGCAACAGCAACATCACATGTACAGATAACAGCTGATACTGATTAGTCCACCTAAACGTTTTAATAAAGAGGGTTTGAAGGTTCTGAATAAATCTCCAGGAATAATATACTGAAAAGTTGGCAAGCCTATGGGGCCCCTATGCTTGTGGGGCCCCCGGGCAACTGCCCAGCATGCCCATGCGTTAAGACAGCTCTTGACGTGATGTGAATAGACAGATTGCATACGCTGAGAATCCTATTTAAATGTTGGCACCTATTATAAACAAGCATTGTAAGGCGATATATCAAATAACTCAATTCATATAATACCACCAAGTATCGAGCAAGATATTATAATTCGTAAAAGACATAACAGAGTGTGATGAAAATGACTCAGTATTTGTCGGAATCTTAATAAGTAGGATTGTTGAATAGCAGATAGTAGATATAATAGAGGATTGTTGAAGAATAATGTAGCCTCAACAGGCAAAGGTGCAAGACCCAAAACATTGCAGTTTCTTTACTCTGCCGGGGCCCAAGAACTACCCTCCATTGGTCGATTTACTTTCTGACTACTGTATGGTGACCATTTATTGTGAATCTATGGATCACCAGGCCTGAGAAGGGTAACAGGTGAGAGGACGGATAACTTGGCCACAGAGAGAATTGGAGGAGTTGATTATAAACCTTAGCTTCCCTTGCCGCTGTGCACAGTACTCCTTACTGGGTACAGAATATCTAAAGGCGTCAATGACCAATGGGGTGATAAAAAGAAAATGGTTCATGAATTTCAGACTGGACAGCTCCAGTTTGGCTGCTGACTTCTTTACAGCGATAAGTTGACACTTTACGGCTATTTATGAAGGACATAAGTGATCTTTTCACACAATTACTGCTGCAAAAAATATATATTGCTATTGTTAGGACGCTGCCTGTATTTTGTATGTGGGTACAGTACCTCAATTCCACCAGAGGTGCTGCTGTTTTGCCCCTGAACTTTATACCTTGCCTGTAGGAGTTAATCTCCTTACTTGATTAGTACCAGCACCTGTCTCACAGCTTCATGTACCTACCTCAAGCTGTGTTCTGTGCAGTTCATTGTTTATCCCTGTTCCAGATTTGCTTTGCTACGCTGCTGTCTGATCTTCTGTTGTGACCCTCTGCCTGATTACCGGACCCTGCTTGTTTGCCTTTTGCCCTGACCTCTGCCTGGTCACTGGACTCAGCTAGTCTGTCTGCTTCCCTGGACCGCCTTGTGCCTCTGGCAATCTGGAATCCTGATCCCTGCCTCCTTAGTCTGGAGCCTCGTGCCTCCTGGCAATTGTGTAACTCTATATACTTGTTCCTGCATTTAAACTAGGGCCATCTTTCCCCCTGGGCACGCTGGGCGGTTGCCCGGGGACCCCACGAGCTTAGGGGCCCCATAGGCAGGGCCAAATAGTAAAACAAATCTATTCACCCATGTATAAAAGCACAGCTGAACAGCATGTTTTTTTTAATGTTTAAACACTGATTCTTGTTGCAGGTACCAATAAATATAAATTTAATTTTTTTGATCATTTACATTTTTATTCCTGTGAGTGGTTGTGTAGGTAGGGGCCCCAGTGCACTGCTTTGCCTGGGGGCCCATAATGTTGTTAAGATGGCCCTGATTTAAACTGTATTTGTCATTGCTTGGAACGTGTTGCTTCTGTGGACTATTCCTGCCATTCATCACACCTGTTCATATTTGTGTATTGGAGTATACCTGTTTATTTTGCTACCTGAAAGTCTGCATATTCCATAAACGGAATCCTTGTTCGTATACTAAATAAAGATACTTGGCTTCTATAAGTCTGTTGCTGCTTCCTGAATTCGCTAGGAATCCTAACAGCTATTATCTGTCTAGTAAGAAAAGTAATTGTGTGCGTTAGACATTAACACGGTTTATTCTTCAGCTATAATTCACCCATTTCCATCTATTTAACCTCAGACCAGCACTATCCATTACTTTTTATGGGAAAGAGGAGTCAGTGAAGTCAAAGGAACAATTGTCAATGTAGAATGGAATCTTTCAGATGTTTCTTCAGGACAAGAGAAAGATTTTCCTTTGGACAATGATTTAATGTTTTTGTAGAAATCAGCCTCCGGTTGCTCTTCGTTAACACCATCAGAGAAGTCCTAAAGGCGGTTTACACAGAATTCTACTTTAAACTGGTTCAAAATTATGCAGAAAAGAGTTTCATTACTAAATAGACAAAATGATGGTGGATAGATTTACTGTCCTATGTGTTCTCTGCTCAATTATTCTGCGGTTACTAATCTTACATACGTAACCATTACACTCAGGGTTACTTTTCAGGGTTCATGTGGTGAAGAGTTTGCCAATATTAAAAAATCTCTTGCAAAAGAGTAACGTGTAAAATGCTAGTTCATAAGTAAAGTATCGTTTACATTTCAAACTGGTTATGTAATTTGGATTGTTTTAATACTAGCTACCAGCCAATATAAAAACATGATGTTACACTTTTTTAGAATACAAAATAATTTAAATCATTTTGCTATATAAATCATCCTACCGTTATTTTTATACAATTTGATGAGCACGTCTGTAGTTTTATCCGACGCCAAAAATTAACAATTTACAAGTGACCTAATGTAAAGTTGTTTTTTTTGTTTTTTTTTAAAGAGAATCCACTTTAATGCTACTTTTTTTTTCCTTTGGAATATTGTGTAATTCTTCCACATTTACACCTTTCTTATTGTATATCTTTATCTATGTTTTTAGGTAGTCCCATAATCAATTAATAAACATTCCAGTTATTGGCAATGCAGTCTACGAAAAACCATTTAGCTGGGAAAAGCATTTCCCTATGATACAAATTTGCTGTCAGTATAAATATACTTCGTATACAGACCACTTTAGGAGAGGTTAATATGGAAGCGTGCACTCAGCAACTACTGATATCGTAGGACTGAGTATTAAGTACTCATTTGTTACATGGATTTTTACATTTTTTTGGGTCTAGTTCCACTTTAACAGCAGTTTGTTGAATTTGCCGTGGACGTGCCATTTTCACATATAATTAGGAATGTCAAGCATTACTATTTGACATATGTCCCCCACCGCACCTGCTACACAAAGCCCTCCTCATTTCCCTGGTTCTCGTTCGTTCTGTTCTCCAGTCACACAAACAATGGCTATATACCTATAATTACTTGGTAATACCACACTATTATATACATTGCACTCCAGGGTTTCTATGATGAATAGACAATTTTTACTGTGATGAAAGTGATAATGGAGAGTGTTATAAACTGGCACTGATAACACTGAGAGACGCAGTAAAATTAAATTATGACCCTTACAATACAATAAAGCTGACAATGTATTGATTTTTTAAATGCTGATATTATGACCTATTTCTTTTCATAATTAAATATATATTCAGGTTAGTGTAAGGTTGCCATTAAATAGCTTTGCCTTGTGTAAATCAGTTGCATTACATATTGCTGACATTAAGAGATATTTTGCTCATGTATTTTAAGACTTATTCACACGGATGTATTTTTAGCGCTTATTCACACGGATGTATTTTTAGCGCTTGACCATTGCTATGTCGTGTTAAACATTTTATTTGACCTCTTCCATCATACAGAGTTCTTATATGAATAGAGATCTATTTTGCGCAAACCTTTAATAGTGCAGGTTGCTGCGCAGATAAACAGCCGGGACACAGGGACAGCGCTGGACTGAAATAATTACTATAAGCGCTGACACGGCAGTGTATAAAGTGGTCAAATAAAGCATAAAAAACAATTATTAAAAGGCAAAAAACGTGTGCTGTAAACTAAGGCACCAATATCATAGGGTGAACGATCCCTATACTATTTCAGTGAATTCCCTTCGTGTTTACCATGGTAAATTCATGTAACCAACACAACTATTTACCCATAAACACTTGTGCAATGAACTTCGGATAAATTGTAGTTCTTCCGCCAACAACAACTAATTAAAATTTGATAGACATGGACTGCACATCACATTTTACATTGTGGGTGAAAACCGCAGAATTTATGGGTCCAACATAATCACCAACCCAATCAAAAAGTCTGGTCTCGGCGTAGCAGATGTCAGACAAAACAAACGGTAAAACCATTTCTACAGTCATCATCCCAACACACTAATGGTGCCCACAACAGTCGGATCTCTTAGATATGGTCGCACGTGTATGGTCAGGTCATACAACCGGATCGATCAGTATACGGGCACCATTAGAGCACAAGTGTGCAACGTCAGACTAATAACACATAAACTAGGTATACGCAGATCGACTCGAAAATCAGAGGGTACACGTCATCATTTCTCATGGTCCAGTCAGCGGCATGCGGAGACAGGACTACGTGTAACAGGCCAGATGTATAGAACAGAGAACTTACTGGTGGGCAGCGGACGCAAGCAGCCTTAGGGCTATATTTACTAAAGTGCGGGTTTGAAAAAGTGGAGATGTTGCCTGTAGCAACCAATCAGATTCTAGCTGTCATTTTGTAGAATGCACTAAATAAATGACAGCTAGAATCTGATTGGTTGCTATAGGAAACATCTTCACTTTTTCAAACCTGCAGTTTAGTAAATATAGCCCTTAGTCTTATGCCACGAGCGGCAAACCAAGTCTACTCACATGCACGCTGTACCAAGTGGGCAATGCCAATCTGGCAGAACGTGGCACATATTCTTCATGCAGTAAAACAGCACAGAGAGAACGTGGTAACTTTCCTGAATGTGCTGTGGGCTGATTTACTGTGACTTAAACATCACTCCTATTACATCTTGCAGTAACGCACCATATCTGCACAGGTGTTCACACCTAGGTAGAGATCCATACTATAGCTAAGTGCACGCAGTATACAATAACCCTTGTACACCGACAACTGAAGCTGTGACAGCTCTACACACCCATATTAACCCCTAACCAGCCAACTCTCATATAACACCCTCATTTACCCTTTAGTGTTTACATGCAATAAACAATTGCTGTGTCCCTACGCACCTGCAGTTCTCTGTCTCTCTCCGGGGGCCCCCAAACAGCTTTCTAATCTCCCAGTTTACAGGAGTCACTTCTCAGAGTTTATCAGTCCAATAAATGACAGGTCCCACCCTCTAAAAGGGGACAGCATCCCCACCCCACAAAGGAGGCGTGGTTGAAGGGACTAGACAACATACTTTTTTTTGTGTGTGTGTGCGTGGTTTTAAATTCTGCTTTATGGTGAGACAATCATCGGTAAAACTGAGAGAGAAAGAAAAAAAAAAAGGAAGCATTTAAAGAAATGCAGTCACGAAGAGTCTGGGTATTGACCCACACAACAGTCTCAGTAGCTAGGTTACAGTCACACCATCATCTAACTTCTAGAGGTTGAATTTATTTTTTGCACATAGAAATAATCAGAAAAAGAAAATCATGACCCCAAAAAAGCCAAATGCAGACTGTATAAGCTGTGCGGTTGCTGGTGTGTGTGCCGATAATCCGGCTCTTTGTGTGCGTTTTCCTTTGTGCAAGGAACAGGTCACGAGTTCTTTGTGCTCCCACAAAAACCAATGGCAGGGGGGAGCGTGAGAAAGTAAAGCCTTAACCACTACCTCCCAGGCACAGCAGAGTGCGCTCTGTCCCAGCAAAACCGCACACATTGTCACAATACCAGCACACAGAGGTGTCTTTCCCCTAGCACTGTGAGCCCAAGAGCTGACACTCCATATAACACTGTTTAAACTCGTCCCTTGTTCTAATCACAGTACTTTAACACTCTGCAGCTGTTATTTCCAGGCTCTCTATCCATGTGTGTTATTAATAGGGATTGCAGTCGTGAATGGGATTAGGGTTTCAGACAGTGTCATGGGACCGATTCCCACTGAGAGGACTGCTGCGCGGACCAATTAACTCTTCTGTGCTCTTGTAAAGAGCTTTCATTTAAAGAGGACCTGTCACCGGGTTTTACATTGGCTTTTTATTTGCGGATTACATAGTGCCTTCTGCAAATGAGCAAAGAAAGGATCTGCTTCCATGCCCCCTCCTCACCCAGGAGCAAGCATGTAATGCACGGTGTGCATACGCTGTGCTGGCACCTGGTGCGAGGTACCAGGGAAGCTGCCCTAGGAGGAAGCATACTACATCATAAGCAACCTCTATTAAACGCTTTCCCGAGTGATCATTGAAAAGACAACGTAGAACCTGCCGACACCATAAACTAATAAGGCTGCGGAATTCTGTGATATGAACAGTGGTTGGTATGGAAACCGTTGCACAACAAAAGGCGCTGTAACCCATAACAACCAGATGCTGTAACCCATAGCAACCTGATGCTCCTATTTCTATTGGTTTAGGAAGGAAAAGTAAACATCTAGTTGTCATGGGTTACAGCACCATTTGTTATAAATATTATTAAATGTCTCTGACGCCGTTCTACGCATGAAATTTCTGCTATCCTGCCAATGTTGCCTCCCGTCTAGGTACTGGCTACAGATTATAGCCACCAGTATTAATACCATATTTTACCACTTCGTTCGCTGCATTTCACAAGTTATGTTATATAAAGCCGTCTGACTAATTGTGTTTAGTTTTTCTATCTATTGAATAACATGCATTAGTCATGTCCTAAGGTGCTGTCCCTGGGCCACTGTACCCTCAGATCGGTCTCTCCTCTTAATACTCTCACTTCCTCTGCCGTCCTTCCTGGCACCACGTCCAAGACCCATTCTCCTTTTTGCCTCGTGAAGAGGAAGTAGAGTAGTTTATTTTAGTGTTGCGGCTTCTACAAGTGTCACAACATCAGAGATTCCCAGTGACCTGGCTCGGATACATAGAAACACAAATAATGGCCAAGGATGACAAAAGAAGATAATCTGAGAAACATTTGCAATGTTCACTAAAACTGATCACCTATCATCATTCTTTACCTTCTGTCTGTCCCCAATTTTTTTGTGGGCGGGGATATTACAAGCTGTAGCCAAGGAGAGTATCGGACAGCTCAGAGCTCGCACAGAATATTTCAGATCAGCGTGCTAGTCTTGTGCGACCTATTCACTCGTGTGATTATGTTACAGAGGAGAGGACAGGGGGAAATTGAATGGAGGGAAGTCACAGGCTAAGAGTTACACAGCGGAAGGACAGGATCCTCCCAACAGTACAGAGTAGTGATGTGAAGCGCCCTCACATTGGAGGGTTATTGTGATGCCAAACACGCTTCTGTAATACAAGGTTTATGAAACCCAAGTGTTTTGAATTAAGACCAACAAGGAAAATGATCCCATGAACAACGACCAGAAGAACACTTCAAAATTTTTCCTTTTTCTGACATTAGTTAATTTTACAACACATTTTAGAAAATAGAGGATTAAAAATCCCAACGCTAACACCATTTCCCAGTCGCGTTCTTTCCTCGTTTGCCCAGCACACCAGACACTGGTCTTTTCTTGGTTTCTAGAGGGTTTTATTACATGTCGTTGTTTGCATTCTGGGGCAGTGCTCTCACATGCGACATCGCAACTTCAACAGCTTTGTGCTTTTGTTATAAAAGAAAGTTCTGGAGCCGCGTGTGGGCTGATGGGACCGTCCTGAGAAGGGACTAGACCATCCGCTGAAAACTGGTCATAGCTTCCTCCACCTTCTGGTATTCTGTCTCAAACTGTTTCATCTGGGTGAAGACAGAAAGTGTTCATGAACGAGAGGGAAAACTTAAATATACAAAAAGGTCAAACAAAAAGGAAGAGAGAGGAATGTGCGGAATCCATATTTAAGGATTCAGCCGAATACCAAATCCTTTTCCATATTATTCTGAACTAGGCCCTATCCCTAATTTACATATCATTAGACAGGAAAGAAATCAGGCTTTGGATAATGAAAATCAGCCGGTCCTGAGGCTACTTCCAGCACTTAGCAGTATGCACAAATTACAATCCAAATCCTATGACATAGAAATGAAAGCATAAAAAGGGACAAAACAAATAAGAAAAAAAAAAAAAAAAAGACAGATATAGAGGTGATAAAATGATAGACGATGGCACAAGAGGTATTTTTCAAAAAAACTAATTTCCCTTACACTTCACCTTTATCTGTAATACATTAAGTCAGTGCAAAACCTGGGGCAACAGATGCTGATATGGTTCAAAGATTAAAATGGGTTGTGGAGAGGCACAGCGCCACCTGCAGTTCAAAGCAGAGGCATGCTATCTGTGGCTCCTGAGCGACTGCTGAAGTCCAACATCCGCCATAGGGCAGATACATTACCAACAGCCCCAATCTCCTCCCGTCACCTTGTCGGAGTCTTGTTGTTGCACCACACGAGGGACCTTGGTCTGGTAATCTGCTCCACCCATCCGCTCGCGCATCTTTGCTAGCTGTCGGCCCAGCTCGATCTTTTTTACAGTCAGTTTGGCCAACTCCTTCTCCACATCGATTAGGCCCTGCCGGGAATATAGGGGGACTTTATTTTCCATAAAACAGGTGCATAGGCAACACATAACCACAATGACTCCGGTGTATAAACAACATCAAAGTCCTGCAGGGCTCACCTTGAGAATCAGGTAGACGGTGGCTTTATCAGCAGCGGTGTTGACCGCGCTCCACTCCGGAGCTGGGTCTGCAGGCTGTAAGATGACCAGAGAGCCAGAGGAAGAGAGGACGGTGATATATGGGGTGTAAGCAGCAACCACGGATTGGTTGGCATCATCATGACACTTCACGTAACCTGTAGGAACGAAAGAGAAGCACGCGTGTTCAATAAAGCAGAGATACAGCAGTAGGGAGGTCCTGATGCCAATGCCAAGTGCCCTCAAACAAAACAAATTGGACCACTGTTACTAGAATAGGTGACACTACCATAGCATGTTCTAGCATGTGTATTTTCCCCTCACAGCATTAAAGGACTCTCGTGGGAGTAACACACCCTCAATTCATCTTCCCTCTCTATGTATTTTCCAGGTTGTTACGCCTGGAGAATCTTGAAGACGGACTGGGGACAGCTGAGGTTGTCGATGAGTTGCCATCTGAACAAGTCACTGAATGCCATTGGTCGCCCAGACAACCGGCACAAACCCTGTTCAGTTCCAAACCCACTCGGGGGTGGGAAAAAAAATAATAAATCGATGACCACAACAGACTTGGGACAACCATGGTTTTACAGATGGGCCAGAGATAAACAGAGAGCGCCCTGTATCGTTTTTGTCCTCTAGATGCTATTACATACAAATATGTCATGGTACAGTGTACCGATTCAGACAATAGCAGTCTGAATAAAAAAAACAAACACTGAAGCGTCTTATCAGCACACCTAGGCTACCATTATTAAGAAAAATCAGAGACCCAGCCTCCCTTTGTCATAAATGCCCTAGACATTATTTACAAATAGTGGTGAGGGGAGAAGTCCCTAGGGCATGGATGTCATGTGATCATTCAGAGCCAATGTACAGAAAGCTGGCAGCCGAATGATGTCACAGGTTGTTTCTCAGGAGCCCAGTGAGCATGCTCCCGGGTAATGGGTTACAGCACGCTCAGGTCACCCTGCCACTGCTGGATTTAGATGGATATAAAAATGCAGACGCTTAGTTCATCTCAGGTCAACTCAAATAAATTAAGAACAAACAAGTTGTTCTTAATTTTATGTATTTATGGCTATATACTGTTGATGTGCAACCAGTATTTATGCTGTAGTACGCTCCCTTCATATAGACATATTTTAGGGCAAAGTCTAAAGTCTGCACTGACCGCACCTTGATGGCAAATAATGCACTATATACATTTATCACACTCAAACAACGTTCTACAGCTAACGTTACCCGGGAGTTTGGTCTCTGGGTGAAATATTCACAGCGTTCTACTCAGAATTCTTTTTTTAAAAGAACATTAGGGAATATTAAGCAGCAATAAAAGCCACAATGTTACTTTAGAACACATGATAGAAAAAAGTACAAATGGTTACTATGAAATATGTAACCTAAAGAAAGGACCATATATATTAAACAAACAATCTTCATTCCAAAGAGCTTTAAAATCAAATCTCATTGGTATCATTTTTATTTAAAAATCAAGATAGAAGGAACGAGACACGCTAGTAATGCTATAAAATATAAAGAATAAATCCTGAACAGAAGCCTATATAGCTGCTCGTAATACTACAGGCTCATCATCAACAGTGTAAATAGTGAATCCTTCATTGGTAGTGAAACACATTGGAAAAGAACCCTGCTATTATTAATACATCCTTATATGAAAAAAATCATTGGTCCGTTTGGTTATGCATTTGGACACGCTTGCACAGATTGGGAGGAAACCAACGCAAAGTGGTCCAGTTGGATCCTGGCCAGGTTTTAGAAGGGGTTAGGGTCCCGGTCAGACCTCCCGTTGGTGTACGCCGGGCAGAACTTTGACCCGGGGAGCCTGTTCTGGGCCTTCCACTGGATGGACTTGGATCACATTTAATATAAAAACAAAAACGACACTAGGCAGCCACCTCATGGGTGTGTTGGAAGAGCTGCTAAGCTGCTTATTATTTTTTTTCCCCTCATTTACAATACACCTTACCTCATTCCCCCCAAGTTGCAAGTCCCTGGCAGCAGTACAGAGTGGTCCCGTTTCAACTGGGGTGTGGCCTCGTATCGCCACAATGGGGGCTGCCTAGTGCTGTAAAGCGCCAGGCTGCCCATTAGATATCTCCCTTTTCCGACATTCCCACCCGCGGGACAGAGCCCTAAATTCTGGACTGTTCCGCTGAAATTGGGAGGGAGCCCAACAGTAACTTTCCCAATTGATAGAACAGGTGAGACCTTTACATTTCCACACACCTCCCCCTACCCTACCTCCAGGTGCAAACTCCTGGTCCGTTTCCTCACCTCTCCTACTCCTACCTCCTTCACTTCAACACACACATGCTGGCTTGTTAATACTTATTTAAATTGGGCTTAACCATTAAGCTTTCAAGTAGACCCAAATTCCCATCCCAAATTAATATCATGGTGTGGTCGGTCCCCGTTATTGACATTTATGTCCCAGTTTTTTGGGGCAGGGTTCCTTTCCAAATGCTCTCATACTTTAATCACAATATTTGTTTATATAAATCATTCCTCTGTTCTGGCACTTCACCTACTCCTACACTGGGGCACATGCTGCCGCAGACAATGAAACCATGGGTTGGCGGTATAATGTATGGGGTCTGCAGATACTTGTAGTCACAGGCGATTTAAATATCAGAACTATTTGGGGACATTATTTATAGATGATATTATCAGACATATGTAATAATAATCACCTTATACCAGGAATGCTCATTACACAATAAACACTGGTGTATTGTACTCACAGTCAGCCTTGGTCTTGGTGAGATTATAATCAGCCCGCAAAGACCGAATCGACTTTACAATAAGCAAAACAAGATCCATATTTCTCTCAACTTCCTCATCTCGCCAATGGAACTGTAGACATAACAATAGAAGTTAAAATAGGGTTCTTTACAAAACACTGTTTATCCTACCTAACCAAGACCCTCTACCCTAACACACTTGCCCACCTGGGATCATCTCCCATGCACCATTCTCGTCCAGCCCACCTGGGATCATCTCCCATGCACCATTCTCGTCCAGCCCACCTGGGATCATCTCCCATGCACCATTCTCGTCCAGCCCACCTGGGATCATCTCCCATGCACCATTCTCGTCCAGCCCACCTGGGATCATCTCTCATGCACCATTCTCGTCCAGCCCACCTGGGATCATCTCCCATGCACCATTCTCGTCCAGCCCACCTGGGAGCATCTCCAGCGCACCATTCGCCCGACCCACCTGGGAGCATCTCCCGCGCACCATTCACCAAGCCCACCTTGGAGCATCTCCCGCGCACCATTTACCAAGCCCACCTGGGAGCATCTCCCGCGCACCATTCACCAAGCCCACCTGGGAGCATCTCCCGTGCACTATTCACCAAGCCCACCTGGGAGCATCTCCCACGCACCATTCGCCCGGCCATACTGGAACAGTCAAACACACACACACACACACACACACACACACACACACACACACACACACACACACACACAATTCAATTAGCCCACCTGGCACAGTCAATCAACCACAGACACCATTCCTCTGGCATCATCTTCCACACACACTGTTCACCTGGCATTGCCTCTCACACACAGAGCTCACCAGGTCATCCTGTCCTCTACTTTGAAGACAGAATAATTAAGTTGTTAGAAAAAATATCCAGAAAGGTTCGATCTTAAGATAGTATAAGACACAGTCTATGTTCACATAGTTTATACTTCCTGATAACCCGTCTCCCCTTAGTTGCAAGTTAAATTCCCCCTCTCCCCATCACACAATTCACCATCGCTCCTGAGTCTAGCACGTCAGAAGTGTGGCAGTGCTCACCTCAGTAGTCTCAGGGTAAGGAGTGACACAGATACTGGGGAACTGTTGGGAGGAACGTCTGGGGAGTCTCTGGTAAAGCTCTTCTGTGATAAATGGCATGAAGGGGGAAAGAAGACGGAGACCGGCATCCAGACACGTGTACAGAGTGTACTGTGCTACTGCTATGGCGGTTTCATCCGAGCCGGAGAACACAGGCTTCAAACACTCCTGAGAACACGGATAAGTAGAGAATGAAGAGACAAGTGAAGTCACGAATAAAGAAGAGTATCACAGAAGAAGGGAGGGAGGAAAGAAGCCGATAGATAGGGAGCAGATAAAACTAAACAATGGACAAAGAGGAGGATAAGACAATCATGGACAAGACAGCACAGATCAGGAAGGAAACACAGAGGTTTGCCGCCCTAAGTCATCAATGGTGGAGCACGAGAAGATAAAGCAAGAGACCGAGAACCATTAGAAACGAAAGCCAGAAAAATAAAAAAAATAAAACATTTTCTTACAAGATAGACGTCACACAGATCATACAGCCAGAAGTTGTACACCGCTGTCGTGATCCCAGGGAAATCATAACTGTGAAATCCGGCGTTGCACAGATCCACCGCCAGACTGAGGCGGCTTAAGATCCAAAGGTCCACCAGGCTTTCCTGCCCCGAGGGCTGAAACAAATAAATCAAGACACAGCATTTCTTAACATCCTTATAGAATTAAAAATGATATTTTTAAGAATGATATTTCATTACGCTGCAGTCCATTTTATACATTTGTGTTATTGTGTTTCTTTATCCTTACAATTTATTTCCTCATCCAAATTGGGGAGCTGAAAAGTGTTAATGCATGTGGCAACATCCAGTGAGCAACTTATTTTCTATGTAAACAGATCCAGACATTAAGATCTGGTAAGTTCTGCTTTATGGCTAATGTCACACGGGTGCTTTCTGTACCTTTAATATAGTACTGGCACGAATAAACAAACAATGTCATTTAATTATTACTGCCACGCTCGTGGTCATACAATATCTACACGCTGGGCCTGATTTATCTGCAGACGCAGTCCCTTTGCGCGCCGTGTCTTGGGTGAAATAACCGAGAATGGTCAGAAACGGATATTGCACCAATGAATGCAATTGCATGTAAAACAAGTCTGAATGCAAATGACACTAAGGACTGCCTTCGACTTAAAGAACGGAATGTAGGAGGGAAGCGTCGGATGAAGGCAGCGTACAGTAAGGGCGTACCAAGGGTGTGCTGGGGAAGATGCGGCCAATTCAAGTCCGGGGTTTCTCTAAAGTACTTTCTTTAGCCGTATCATTTGCACCAGCTACAGTGCAAGTGTAAGTGTGACTGATGGCGATGACTGAGACATCTTAGTCTTTGTTTTAAATACTTTGTGTGCCACTAGATGGCACAGAACATGTGTATGCAAGTAAGATATATACATATAACCTATGTATAGTAATAATTAATAACACCCCAATTTCTGTTAAAAAATAAAATATAAAGTTTTTGTTTAACATTTCTATTAATGATTATAGTATGGAGAGTTGTTAATTTATTTTAGAAAATATTTTTTGTGCATGCTTTCTGATTGGACCTTGTATGTGTTCAGCAAGTAATGTTTAGACAGAGCGTGCGGACACCCAGAATCAAATGGAAGCAGATCCTGAGATCCGCTTCTATTAGAATATGGTCGGAACTACGCGCAGGTTCCGTGATCGTTTTTTAATTGAAAGTTCCGACGTCAGATGAGGATTCAGGCCCACAAAGACCATGTGACACTACCCTCTTGTGCATACATACACACAGGCAGAAAGTGGGATCATTGTGTGGAGCATTTGGTAATGGTGTAAAGTGACTTCTCATTCGTAATATTGAGGTTTTATGTTAAATAATCCAAAGCCACTCATCAGTGCGAACAAAGCCACAATAGTGGGAGAGCCCCTGAAACACAGACATAAGATTGTAAAACACTCCACTCACCAGGGACGAGTCAGAGGGGGTAAATTTATCTCCAAGGCCTCTCATAGCAAACTTAGTTGCGTTCCAGAGTTTGTTGCAGAAATGGCGATAACCAAGAATCCTGTTTACATCCAGGTTAATGTCTCGGCCTGAGAAAGGAAGATGGCAACATTAAACCCCCCCCAAACTAAGTTACTATTAAACACTCTAAGACGCTCCCAAATTGCTGTACCCTGATCATATACACAAGTACTATACGCACCCTGGCTGGTATAGGCGCACAAAGCGAATCTTAGGGCGTCTGTTCCACATTCCGGAATTCCGCTGGGGTAGTCAGATTTCTGAGGGGGACAGGTAAGAGATTTGGCTTAGTTGATGCTAAGAATTAAATACAAAAAGTCTAATTAGATGAAGACTCACCTGCCCTTCCTTGGCTCTCTCCAGCTCAGCAGGATCCAGGTTACTCTCGAGGAGTTGAGCGTGTAGACCCTGGGAGAAGAGATGGAAAGATCAGGAAATCAGGGTTATCGGCATGGTCATCTTTGTCTCTCCGTGGTCCCAGACCCTCGTCATGTCCTTACCTGCAGAGTGATTCCTTTGATCACATCCAGGGGATCAATGACGTTCCCCAGAGACTTACTCATCTTACGTCCATGAGCATCACGTACTATGGCATGGAGGTACACCTGCGAGGGAGGAGCAGACAATATGAGAAATAATATCAGTAGAAGGGACAACAGAGCGGAGACCGGTTAGGTAATGTTTTTCAGACTCCTATCTTGGAGTTGGCTTTGGAACAGAATTTTTAAGTAGTGTTTTTCCTTAAAATGGCTTGAAGGGACCTAACACTAAATGGCGTAGAAAGCTTTATCTGAGGAATGTAGTGAGCAGACATCTCGAGACTGTCCCAGAAATAACAACGGGTCCTTACCTCTTTGAAGGGCAGTTTCCCGGTTAGCGTAAGACCGAGCATCACCATTCGGGCCACCCAGAAGAAGAGAATATCATGGCCGGTCTCCAGGAGGGTGCCAGGGTAGAAAACCTTCAGGTCCTCAGTCTAAGGAAGACAAATACATCCAGTTTCACCATCCAATATAGTAATAACAAAGAGTTACTGTGCATGTAGAAAGGTCCATCGCCTGCACTCGTTGGGTGAAGGAACTTCCTCCTAGACTGTAACCAAGTAATTGTCATTTCTTTGTACGACAACAGTTTATATACAGGTGAACATCAACTCAACACGCAGTCAATACTACATCATATCGGTTACCACAGAGCGAGGATAGTCAATCACCTAGTATAATGCAGGCAGGCAGCGCAGTGTCACGCAGGCAGGCGGCGCAGTGTCACGCAGGCAGGCGGCACAGGCAGCACAGTGTCATGCAGGCAGGCGGCGCAGTGTCACGCAGGCAGGCGGCGCGGTATCTTGGGTGAGGATAGTCGCACCGCTCGGTCTAGTATAATCCAGACAGTGGGTGAGGACCATCACTATGCCACATCTAATACAAATCAAGTGTAAATATAGGGAGTGCTCAGAAATGGCCCCCTAAGTGTGCAAGAGCTGTAAATCACCTAGACACAGCGGTGAAATGACATGTCTCAGTGAGGTCATTAGTTTCAAGTGATCTGATTGGTTGTATTCCCATGATCAGTGCAGCCCATAAAAGGGCTGTGTATCCACTGTGCATAGACGGAAAATGCACTAAAGCTACAAGTTTCCTTGGAGACTTTAACAAATGGAAAAACAAACAATAAGGCGACAGCTGGATCTCGTCCAATTTGGCTGCAAACGTGAGTGACCAAACTGGACCCTCACCCACGTCTGCCCGAGTGTTCATGCCTAGCAGCAACATAAGCCCATATGCCTGCAACTAACAGAATGACCAATCTCCTTACCTCATTGGGCCAACCGAAGATGGAGAACGGGAAGATTCCGGAAGAGAACCAGGTGTCAAGCACGTCCTCATCTGAAGCACAAAGGAAAACAGGGGTAGCACTGAGATTGGGGATAGCAAACTGAGTATTCCCTAGAAGACTTACACCGCAGAGGTGTCATAGCCGCTATCTCATGTGCTCCAACCATTTATATCACCCTATACCAAAACACACTCTAAGCCTTTGCTGATAAGAACCCATCCACAATACCCCAAGTCTGTATGTTTTCTGCTGACTGTCCTATATGAACCCTGCTCTGCATTATTCACAATCACCGTTCTAGAGGCGTTACTTTGTACATAACTCAGTGTAAGTTTCACTAATGGCTCCTTTTCGGCAGGTAATATCCTAGTGCAGGCACCGTGTAATGCCAGACATAAGGGCCTCACCTTGTCTGAGTGACACTTTTTCAGCAGCCACGTTGAATTGTTTGGCGGCTTTGTTCCTCACCTCCTCCTCTGAGCGGCCGCTGATCCAGTACTTGCCATCTGTATCCTGTGCGGATAAATGGCATGGTCAATGTATGGTCCACTCATAGCCAATGGCGTATACATGACAGCCACAACTCTGTTTACTGCCAACCAAACATCCAACCCATTTACAATCACTGAGCTAACCACACACACACACACAGTGCCAACCAAGTTCACCTCTCCTGGCGGCACAGACGGGTCATTAATGGTAACAAAGTAGGCCGGGATTCGGTGACCCCACCACAGCTGCCGTGAGATGCACCAATCCCTAGGGAAAGAAATAAAACATAACTGAAAGGAAGACTTATAGGAATGCCAGAGAGGAATGAGATTGGAAAACTGCAGATTTGAAATGACGAGAGAAAGAAGAGTTACTTCCTGATGCTCTCTGCACAATGAGTGATCACATAACCGCTCACCTTATGTTGTCCATCCAGTTGAACCAGGTCTTCTTGTGGAATTCGGGAATGATTGACAGATGTCCGTCACGCACAGCATCAGCAGCCCTCTTCCCCATCTCATCACACCACACGTACCACTGAGGCTTTAAGAGGGGTTCAACTATGTCCTTGGAGCGGCTGAGGAGAGCGCACATAGAGACTTATTAATAAGATGACCTCACTGCTCCAGAAAGTTAATATATAAAACGTGTCCATGGATATTTTAAGACATTAATACCAACATTTTTTTTTCGTCTTGTTCTTTGTCACCCAACGACAACAGTTTGGATATTTTAACAAACGGGGTAAATGTATACAAAATGTAAATTGTTCTGACATTGAGGGTATACGCCACTGGTCTTTGAGTGACTGTTACCTGCAGACAGGAACCACCATCGGATTGTCCTTTATCGCCTTAAACAAACCATTTACTTTCAGAGCCTCCAAAACAGCTTTCCTGGCCTCAAATCGCTTCATTCCCTAAAACATGAAACAAGAGTCACAGCTCTGATCCAGAGACGGAGTGAGAAAGGAACTGTTTTACTTCAAATATAAAAGTATTATTGTGGCATAACTGAGGGGCAGAGAAAGGGAATGAAATTCAGAATTCCATAAACAGAAGGGTGAGGAATAATCCCGATACTCATCCTCATTTCCTTACCAAGAACGCCTGAGGCACGTTGACCAGCAGACCATTGTCGTCCATGATGTTAATAAACTCCAGGGAGTGTCGCATCCCAACCTCATAATCTGTCTGGTCATGGGCGGGGGTGATCTTCACAGCTCCTGAAACAGGGGAAGGGGGGGGGGGGGGGGGGGGGGGGGAGGGGAAAAGCAGAGAAGAAGGGGGTGAGATAAGGGCCCATGGGTCATTTAGGAGCCACAAATATAGAAAGCCACAAAGAAAAGACCTATTTTTATGCAGTTACAGCCAGTTTAACGGGAAGGAGCAATGTATGCACAAGTGAGCCTACTTTTGTACCGACATGCTAAACGAGACTTCATTTTGTGGGATGAAATTTAAACCAGATAAAAGAGTGCAGGACAGATTTTTAGTGGCGTGCCCTACTTCTAGACAGGACACGGGCTCTTTCCTCCACCACCTTGGAGGTACCAGAAATCACACTATACTTTAAAAGGGACTTTGAAGTGAAATTTCACTTGTTACATTGTGCACATTTAAAGATGTATTTGCGCAGCAATAAAGACAAGTGTAAATTGATTTTATGGGAGGACCAGAAAATGGGAGCACACATTAAAAAGCGCTACAGGGACAAGTAGGTGAGCACACATAGGAGCACCCAAAGTTTGCACATTTTGTGGGGGGGTTAAATGACCCTTAATATTTTGTAGCTATCGACACCACTAACCTGTGCCGAAGCTCATATCCACAAACTCATCAAAGACAATCGGAAGGAGACGGGAGGCGAACGGATGAACCACGTACTTCCCTCTTAAGTGCTGTAGGAATCAGAGACAATGCATTAGATTTGGTAAATTAACCTGTTCCCTATCAGTGACTTCTTGACAGTCTTCATTAAAAAAAAACCAGTAGCCCCAAATCTATAAAAGTATTGTAGGGACCCTAGAGATAAACTTTCATGGAAACCCATCGCACCTGATACCGCTGATCCTGTGGATGTACAGCCACTGCCGTGTCCCCCAGCATGGTCTCCACTCGAGTGGTGGCCACCACAACCTCCTCACCTACATGGACATCCGTAGAAGACACGGGGTGAGCAGGTGGAGTAGAAACAGTCACAGGATACAGAACTCATCCACAAGGGAAATGAAAACTCAAAAGTTTATATTAATCTCACCTGTATCTTGTACTTTATAAGCAAACGAGACCAGTACTCCAAACTCCACAGCCTCCTTGTACCCAGGCACAGGCAGAACCGTGCGACCCGTCAGCTCCTTCTTGTCCACCTACAAAACAGCAATCCGGGAATGTCACACAATTCTGGCCCAATGGACCAATTCCTGCTGTTAACATTCACCACTCATTATGTCCTTCACCACTCCCCTATTAATGGCAAGACAGCAAATCAATAGGGTTAATGAATAATTAACAGCACGAATAAATAACAATAATTTCATCCCAAAAAAAGGCATGTTTGTCCACACTATTTTTTTTTATTTTATTAAACATGGAGTCTACACGCCCTTAACCTCACTGGCATGTCAACTGTCTTACAGTTATATGTACTGATTTTTTTGACCCTGCAAACCCTATTCACATCTGTTTTCTAGAGAAATAAACTAAAACTCTTTCTTATGTGTCATATTTTTATACAGAATCCAGATGCTTGGAACGGCCAAATTACCAAAAACATATCCATGAAATCTTTTAGGGTATTAGGCTACCAAAGGAGAAATAATGGGCTTCAATTATTATGTGCCTGAACACTCCTCCCCCCCCCCCCCCCCACTCCCCCTAAAAAAACAAAAAAAGTTACAGCCCTCATAACTGTAATAGCTCAATTTAGGACAAGCTCTGGTATTTATATTGGCAGGGTATCAAAATCCTAAAGACTGCTGCCAGTGGTAGGATAAACCGCAATTGGAAGACTACATGAATTGATGAATAGCTTGAAATTGGATTGCACCGAATGACAGGAACAAACCATAACCCACATTTTACACTTCCAATATCTGAATAACCTCTTCCAAATGACTAACCAATGATGATCACTTAAGCAAACTCCATCTTGAAGCTCCGAGACAGGACAGAGCAGTCATAGATCAGTAGGCTTATGCAGCGGCAGTGATCTCAGCTAGTTGATTTAGTTGGTTGCTGTGGATTTATTTAGAGAAGAAAACTAGTCTAGGACAACTGAAACTCATCTGGGCCTCCCAGGAGATCAATGTGACTATTGCCCCCACCACCATCCATATCATGGTCACAAATAGAACAAGGCGGATACAATTCTACACAATAAATATATGGACATAAAGATCTCCAATGATTCCACAAGTTTACAGGTCCTGGCTACACCCTCAGATTAGAAACCAGAATTGGG
Organism: Mixophyes fleayi; assembly: GCF_038048845.1. Classification (NCBI taxonomy): domain Eukaryota; kingdom Metazoa; phylum Chordata; class Amphibia; order Anura; family Limnodynastidae; genus Mixophyes; species Mixophyes fleayi. The sequence continues at coordinate 16,437,057 of NC_134410.1, forward strand.
CTTTCTGGCGAGTCCCATCTTTTTTTTTTTTTTAACCAAATATTGCCCGTCCATCTATTCCTCACCTCTATATCCGATATGGCAGAGTTAAGAGTACAGGACCAATTGACGAGCCGCTTGCTGCGATAGATCATCCCGGTTTCGTGCAGGCGGATGAAGGCTTCTTGCACAGCTTCCGATAGTTTCTGATGACAGAATGAGAACATAAGAAAGTGAGAGATTGTGGAAGAGCGAGAGGAACCTACAGGAACAGGACAGATTCTCACCGGCTCCATAGTGAAACAGGCTCGATCCCAATCCAGTGAGCTACCTAAAATCCTCAGCTGGTGATAGATTCGGTCACCTTTTCTGAAGAGAGAACGTAGGAAAGATGTAAAACCCACTTGAACCGTGAACGATATAATGGTGCCTTCACCCCAATGTGACTCACTCTCTCTTCCACTTCCACACCTCCTCTATGAAACCTTCTCTGCCCAGATCATGTCGGGTCTTTCCATTCTCTCTCCAAAGCCTCTTCTCCACCACCACTTGGGTAGCGATCCCTGCATGGTCACAACCAGGATTCCACAGAGTCAGCTCACCACGCATACGATGCCTGGAAGTAACGTGGTCAGGGCTTATAGAAGCAAGCTCAACACACCATGTTATTGTAATGGAACCATCACATGCAACTGAATATTTTGCATCCCACTTTATGAACAATATTAAAGACCAATCCATATTCTTTCACTTGGTGGTTTTTGGCCACCTCCTTCTGTAACATATTTTATCAATTTCCTACTACCATCTTTGCTACAAAACAATAATAGTCATTCTTCTTCTACCTGTATCTCTCATCACTTCCCACATAGTCTTACTCTTGTCTCTGTTTTCCACCTCGTGTACTCACCAGCGGGTCAGGCCGTCCTGGATGGCGTTAGTGAGGGCATGTCCAAGATGGAGAGATCCGGTCACATTTGGGGGAGGGATGCACATCATGAACATGCCCTTCTCACTGGGCTGGGAGACACTGGTTCTCTGTAACACAAGAACGAGGGAGCTGATCCGCTGTCCACTTTCAATACCCAGTATGGATGCAATTTATCTGGGATCACCACTATCCCAGCGACGTACAGCGTGCATGCGGCTAACAATGGATAATTTGAGGACGTTGCATGAAGCAGTGGTAGCAAGCATAGGGGTATATCTTAAGAGGCCACTCATCCTACCTATGGCTCTCCAATGTGGCTGCATATGACAACCGCAGAGGTTGGATGGAACCTCCGCGGTTATGTACAATATCCCCAAAATGAAACACGATCACATAGTCATAACTCAGACATGCAAACCATGTGAAGGCAAGCTAATTAGTAATGATTAGGAGGGGCCAATGATCTAGTCCTGTCACCTCTATAATACAGGGATTACACAGAGCCTTCTACCTGTAGAAAACCACATGGAATACGTGGGCTCAGGATTTGGGAACTATACCAAGCTGGGGAAATATACCCAAGTCTTATAGAATATTAATATAGAATGAATAAGCCGCTGTCCTTATACAACCGGCAAAGAAGATCCACGATGTTGGCTTGGAACTCACCCCATACTCCGGCTTGAAGAATCCTTCCTTCTCCCACCACTGGTACCAGGCAGCCTCCACATACTGTGGACTGTAGGAATCCGGCATGGCACCAGAGACATCTAATAGTACAGACCAGGGGGAAGAGGTTGAGACTGATGGAAGCCAGAGAGTCAACAATGGCAAATTACAGAACAATATCCGCACAAAACTTGTCTGCCTCCCTTGTATTACCCAACAAGCAAAGGGCCGGGAAACTCTGCTGAAATATAACATTTCTATACAACGGGGATTCTTTTAGTAAAATGTGCCAAGAAAAAAAAAACAATTAAGCCCAATAAAAAAACAAACCCCTGCAAAACTGCTTGGGCACTTAAAATGAACTTGAGGGGGGAGGGGTTTGGACAGGGGAGGAGCTTCAGTGTTTCAGTGTTAACTATTAAGTGCCTGGTTCCTGCACCCTCACCTCAACCCCAAGGTAGCAGGATGAGGGAAAAATGTCTGGAGCTCACAATGGGGGTTGTAATATTCAGCCAGTACAGTACAGAAGGATTTATTATCTCTCTAGGTTATGCACTGTACCATAAGTTTTGTGCATGAACTGCACATTAGCCAGTCTGGAACTACCTGGTGACAGAGTGGTCATTTACTGATGTCCGGTAAAGCCTGCATTGGAGGCGATCCTATTTGGATGGAACACTCAGGTGATTGATAGAGGATGACTATTACAATCGCCATTATGACCAAGGATATTTTGTATTGCGCTTTATAGCTATACAATTGTATTTTTCGCACACTTTCTATCATGCAAGAAGTCCTTTTGTAACTGCATTAATAAATATTATGTTTTAGCAGACTGTATAGTAACATCCTTATTTTGATTGAACTTAGTGAGGACCTGCCCGAAACTCTAATCTGCATTTTGAGTGCAAACTCCTACACAGTGAAGTCCCCATTTTGCACTTTCGTGGATTATACAACTTTTCTTTATCATCAGTGGAAGTGTGCGATATAGTACCAGAATTCATGTTTTAGTAATGCAAAAGTGCAAAAATACTTACATACTGTATGCAGGACTATATATATATTTGCCCAGATTGGGTTAAATTTTTATTGCACAATTTTTTTTACAGAACGGCGACGGAGTGTAGACATTTTACATGCTGATACAATCTGTTTATCACCACACATCACTGTGATCTATTTCAGATTTCTTTGTGCATTTCCCTTGTTATAATAGACTTTAGGGGTGCCTTTAGAGTGTTCCATTGTTTTACACCATTATATTCTCTTGAAATACATAAACTGGGCCTTTACATGTGCATAGGTTTTTCCATTGTAAACTGCTTTCGTCTTACCTTTCTTCTCCCCTGGAGGTGTTGGGATATCATACACAATCACTCCGAGCTCTTTCTTGTCTTTCTTTTCAACCTTTGGTTTCTTTTGCTGTCGATCAAAGGTGGAAGAGAAAGGGCATAAGAAAAAGAAGAAAGGAATAAAACACAAGCTGGTGTTAGAAGTGGGATTCACTCGCCTCTGTAGGCTGGTCTTTTATTTTCTCCTGCTTCTGCTGAAACCGCTCCAGCTTCTCTTTTTTCTTGGACTCTTTCTTCAACTGGGCAGCCGTTTTGGGGGGACCAATAGGCAGAGCATTATCCGTGGTCTTGTGGTCAACCTTGGCGTCTGAATGGCCGGTATGGATCGAGTCTGTAATCATATTCTTGGGCTTTTTCAAACTGATCATCAAATATATCTAAATCACTCATCCCCACGTTTCATCCAACACTTTAATTTGACATATTCCCAGCTGTCTATCAATAATTTTCAAATTTGCAGGACTACTATACATATACCTTCCTTGTCTAGCTCTAGAATAGATGCGCTACACAACAGATCTTGGCAGGCAGCCAGTAGAGCGGTGTACCCATTGATACTCTTTAAACAGTTAACCATGGACATTGGAAAATAAATAGCAAAGGTTTACAAGTCATTGTTTTATCAATAGAGGTATATGAATATAAAAAAGGGAGAAAAGGTCCCCTTCTAAGGTCTCCACACAATAACATCTGTAGGGGACTATACGAGACTCTTCCACATTGTTGGACTATTTACATTCCTTGTATTACTATAACCATTTCCGTGTCACACGGGTGATATTACCTGTACTTAGCAGCGTCACATTTCCCACAATCTCTTTAAACTGCGGCTGGTTTACGCATGTTAAGAACCAGCGGGTGATATTAGGAAGAGACTGTCTGGTGGCAGGAGAGATGACCTGAGATGGACACAAGAGAACAGAGTTTACAAACAGGAAGCTGAAATTACACGTGCCAAGAGGAAAGGTGTGGATGGGGCAATACGTAGTGCATGTGGATGAAAAGTTATCTAGATAGGGGAAACAGATTGGGCAGACGGTGGTAAGCGGCTGCATGAGGAAGCAGGGAAAAACGTTACATACAGTTAACTGCACAATTATCCTATAACCCATAGAGGCCATACTCTATATTTGTTGTATGTAACATACACTTGATTGGTTACTTTTGCCTCTCGTGCTGTGTGAACTTTATTGTAGTTTATTATAGTGTTCCCATTGCCCACATACAAGGAACCGTTTTGAGGGATAACCAATAGCCATATAAATGCAGTCTATCAATTCACATAGAACCAGGGACATCACGGAGGCATGAAGAATAATTACAATGAGTCCTGTAACGATTATCATGGTGTGGAAATGGGAGAGTACTGTGACCTGGAGAAGTTACCTTGCTGAATGGGTGAATGAGACAACAGGACACGGCAATGTCTGCGATGCTCAGCCTCTCCCCTACTAAGTATGTGCGCACTTTAAGATGACTATCCAGCAACTCCAGTATTCTCTGCAGCTCCACATGAGAGCGTTCTTTTGTCTAAGAGAGAGAGAGATAGTAGTCTTAATACAAAGAGAGACTATGTACAATCTAAGGGAGGAAGCTTTTCATCTGCCATGTAGACAGCTCATTCTTACTGGAAACTGATTAAGCAAACAGCACTCATGTGCTGCAACTCATAACTACCAATCAGACATCAGCTTTTATTAGCCTAACTTGTACTAGACTGATGAAAGCTAGCAACTGATTGGTCCCCATCACCTATGGCCCATTTAGATTTAAATAGAACACTATCACGGCTTACCTGTTTATGGTCTATTCCGTAGGCGGCTGGCAGCACCTCCAATTCTGCATAGCTCACCCACTGCTTAATGAGAGAAAAGCCTCTGTGGTCCCGTCCTCCCGAGAGACTCTCAGGGGCCAACATGTAAGAGACAGCCCAAGCTCCCCATACGGAGCCAGTGGAGGGAGAAAGCAAGCATGGCAGTGGGAGCCCACGGGGCCCAGTCGCAACCTCTTGCACCTCGGGGCGAGGGTGAGGGGAGAACTGTCCAGAGACGCGCACCCAGATGCATCGTGGGTCTGAGATAGAAGAAAGGGGAAGGTAGAGTGTCGACATGGCGGCTGGGGAAAGCAAATACCTGCAGAGAAAAGTACAGAATATTGTTTATAGAGTTTATCTTTCTGTCATTTTGTCACAATCATTAATATACTCACTGGAAGCTTCAATCAATAAACAACTGTCAACTCTTCACATGTGTAATATCTCAGTTACTACAATATATAATGATGTTGTCTTTCTTTGACTTCATCATTAAGACGGGTCTGTCCTCCCGAAACAACACTAATCAGATACTGCAACAAAAAGGAAGCATACCACATAGCTAGATATTCATCATCATTTATTTATATAGCGCCACTAATTCCACAGCGCTGTACAGAGAACTCACTCACATCAGTCCCTGCCCCATTGGGGCTTACAGTCTTAATTCCTTGATATAGACACACACAGACCGAGAGGGGGAGACTAGGGTCAATTTTGATAGCAGCCAATTAACCTACTAGTATGTTTTTGGAGTGTGGGAGGAAACCGGAGCACCCGGCGGAAACCCACGCAAACACAGAGAGAACATACAAACTCTACACAGATAAGGCCATGGTCGGGAATCGAACTCATGACCCCAGCACTGTGAGGCAGAAGTGCTAACCACTAAGCCACTGTGCTGCCCTCATTATTCATATACCAGTCAGATGAATAAGGCTAAACCCTGGTGACAGATGGGTATTAGCTCCCTTACTGGCTGATATAATGCACAATGTATACAGATTGTTACATTCTCCTAACATCTGCTCTTGGCAAACACCACCTGAAGCTCTCCAGGAACTACAACTCAGAGTGTTACTGCTGGGACTTGCAGTTCCACAAGAGCTACAGAGTCACAACACTGCTAATACCTAGCTGAGAGGGATTAGAGATATGATGTAGCATAAACCTCAGTCATATCCTTATACACCCCCCACTGTTATCTCTCTACCCCCCTCCCCCTTGTTATTGCCCCCCTCACAGGTATTCCCCTCCCCCCATTCTCCCACTTTTCTCACTCACTTCTCAGCTCCGCTGTGATGACGTCACACACATGTCCCCACGTGTAGTCTCTTCCCGTCTTACTTCCCCTCTTGCCCTTCTTCCGCACACGTTTGTAAGGACCCCGGTTTGCCCACACTTAGCTGTCCTATATGCCAGAAATAAATTACGCCCCTGGCTCTTTCGCTCCTATATCGCCTTATTTTTGTTTAACACTCTAAACCGAAACGTAATAATACACATTAGAGTCCTAAACTGTTTCAACGTCTTTTATGTCATCCTTGTTGTTCATAGTGTTGGGATAGTTAAAAACTCTAAACTACGGAAAAGCTGCCCAAATAATCAAAGGTTCTTGTTTTCTGGATTTCTAAAACACAATGAAATGATTACATTTTTGATCAGGAACAGACGGGACATCTCTGTCTATAGAGCTGAAGCGACACCTGGCGGGACAGCCTTGTAACTGCAACCTGATGCAATAGAAACAGAAACAGAGAAATAGACTCTGACTGCAGAAAAGAAGCTACAGGTCTATAGACTGCCTGTGTTGTGAATGGGTTCTTAATGTATTCTAAGTCTTAACAATAGCAATGTGTTTGACCCAAGCATTCTATATTTATTTTACTGAATGAGTTCCCAGTAGTTTATTACCATTCTTCTTTCCTGACAATATGTGTCCCCTTGTTTTCAGAAATCATCTTATTTTTAAAAATGATGCATTTCTGAAACCCATTAATGCCTTTTGATATATTTGAATGTTTTTATCATATCACCTCTGTCCCCTTTCTCCCCTTAGCTGGACATAAAAGGCAAAACTTGTCTTTAAAGACATTGTTGTTTTAAATTTGCCCTGCAAAGTGGCAGAATATCGGCGACTTTAATACATTTACCCCAAGGTCTTAGGGGTATATTTACTAAACTGCGGGTTTGAAAAAGTGGAGATGTTGCCTATAGCAACCAATCAGATTGTAGCTGTCATTTTTTTAGAATGTACTAAAAAAAGGATATCTAGAATCTGATTGGTTGCTATAGGCAACATCTCCACTTTTTCAAGCCCGCAGTTTAGTAAATATACCCCTTAGTTTTCTATTACAGCCCATGTACCACTTTAGAAACCCTTCTCTAAATTCTTTTTCTCTCTTTTTTATTCATGTATTTTGGATGCATGGCCTTCAGAACTGTACAAAGTTCCAGTACACAAGGCATACCACCCAAAATTTTAGTAGTATGGGGGTGATTCAGTTAGCCGAGCCTGTTTCGCTCCCCTCTAATTACCTACATATCACATGGAAACATAACGTGCAAGGCTACTTCGGAACCTCATGGTTAATTGAATCGCCCCCAATAACTCCAAACACCATTCATTTTGTCTTCTGTGTTAGGATTTTGTATCCCACATGCATTCATTTACATTATGTTTTTTGTTTTTTTAAATTGAAGATTCCATACTTTAGTCCATTTTTATGTTGTCTATAATTCACTACACATGTGTTTTCTCCCTCTAGGGGTATGAACCCAGTTACAAATCTTTGTATTATCTGCAAAAAGACCTACCTTCCCTGGTAGACCACAGGTAATATCACTGCTAATATATTCCGCAATAACCGTGCACTGGAAAAGCCTGAATCAGAGCTGCCAGTAACCAGTTCTTCCTGTTTGACTAGAAATAGGAATATTCATCACACTACAAAGCTTGAATTTTCTTTAGATTGTTTAATGTTAAGGACTCAACCTAATATTTAAAATGTGACTGACTCACGCTTCTGTAAACTTTCTTTAAACGTGTACCTTGGCCCACGTTTCTTCACAGTGTGCAAACTTAGCCAATTGTGGCATGTAAAGGAGGGTAACATTAACAATACAATGTAAAGAATATACTATGCATAGTGCAGGAAGTTATACAGGAGGAGAAGGCCGTTTGCTAGACCATTGTGAGCCTCTACGACAAGAGGGTAAATGTATCAAGCTGAGAGTTTACTGGCGGGTCTGAAAAACCAATCAGATTCTAGCTATTATTTCTTTAGTACATTCTACAAAATGCTAGCTAGAATCTGATTGGTTGCTATAGGCAACATCTCCACTTTTCAAACCCACCGGAAATCCCTCAGCTTGATACATTTACCCCAAGATGTTCACCATTAAACCCATAATTTTGGGTGCCAAATACAGCAAAGCAATTGTAAGAATTTATTCCAAATAATCCTATTAACTGAAGTGCACCAGGAATCCGAATTCTATAAAAATAAACTCTGCTAGATAAACATGTCCAGGGGCATTAACCATGGCGCACTGAGTGACTTCATCTCATTCATTCAGAATTAGGAGCAAAGCAAAATAAAAACAGCAAATTTACCACCTCTCAGTAAGCGAACGGCGTCACACTCCAATGTGCACTCTATATAGATAACTGGGATAAGTTGGTCGTAAACCACAGACATAACACCCCCCAAACAGCCCAAACTGTACCACTCACCCTCTGATTTGGTGCTGGAAAACAATGATGTGTTCAATGCCTGATCTCATGGTGGACTGAGAGCAAAATCATGCTCGTCTTCTCCAGGATATACAAAATTATCATCAAAGGCAAGGATAGAACCGGCTATTCTTACACGTTACAGCAATTACTCATAGAGTCCTGTGTTATTGAACCTGAAACATGTCAGAAGCTTGTTCTGTCCCTGTGTGTAATGATACTTTAATATATCCTTCTGAAGTACAGAGTAAATGCTATTTTTCCCTCACAAGTCAATAGTTGTCTGATTTCACTACACTAAGGACCCTCTCGTATGTACTCATTGGTGTGACCAATCATTGTGCTGCCTGATGATAAAGTCCTTCTAACCTCTTACAGAAATGATCACAAATATTTATTTTAGTGTAATGTAATAGACCGTAGTGTATCTATAATGGGCCCATGTCTCAGGGGGATCCACTTCAGTTCCTTGACTTGTGGGCCCACCCTGCATTCATGGGGTGGGTCCCCTTGTCCCCCCATTCCTGTTGTCTTCCTCCAGCGGGGTCGCTGTCGAGATCCCTCATCATCATCATCATCTAATTATATAGCGCCACTAATTCTGCAGCGCTGTACAGAGTACTCACTCTCATCAGTCCCTGCCCCATTGGAGCTTACAGTCTAAATCCCCTAACATACACACACAGACCAAGACATACTAAGAGCATTTTCATAGCAGCAATTAACCTACCAGTATGTTTTTGGAGTGTGGGAGGAAACTGGAGCACCCGGAGGAAACCCACGCAAACACGGGGAGAACATACAAACTGTACACAGATAAGACCATGGTCGGGAATCAAACTCATGACCCCAGTGCTGTGAGGCAGAAGTGCTAACCACTAAGCCACTGTGCTGCCCAAGATCCCCCCCCCCAACGCAGTAGAAAAAGAAGGGGTATCGTGATGCGTTGGATCTCAATGTGCGTTTAAGTTAAGTGAAGGGAGAGGCTGTAGAGGGATGGCGGAGGTGTAGAGTGCTGGGGTTGGTCAAGAGGCATGGTGGTTTTGAAGAGAGGGAGGGGGGGGGGGTCACCTAAGAACTGTTGTTTAGGTTGGACAGTTTTGATTTAAGGGGTCCCTGAAACACTGAATGGGTGATATCATGACACACATTATACAAGCATAGCATAGGCAAACCAAGGGAGGGGGGGTGTCCTAGTGCATGGAAACCCCCCTCCAAACCTGGGGCACTGTATAATTGAGGTGGCTGGACCCTGCTCCAGCTTCACACAACTCTGCTTGAAAAGGGAGAGCTGCGTGCACCTAACAGTAGTGCACGCAGCATTGCCCATGTATCTTATGGGGATAGGAAGAGTTAGAGAGCAGCCAAGCACTGTCTAAAATTATAGCCACACCCCCATGCATGCTGGTCACGCCCACTGGTGGCCTGGTGTGGAAACCCCCCCTCTACAAATCCTGCGTTTGCCCCTGCACAGCTTCCTCTTATTAAAGAACCCCCCTCAATGCCGGCCGGTTTATGCAGCCTTCTCGCCCACATTGCTATTCACTTTGAAAGCTCCCTGGTCCTAACGTCACTTTCCCCAGAACAATGGCTCAAAGACTCATTCACACCCCACTAGCTTAGCAATCACTCAATAAGAAGCAGTAGCATAAAGCGTAATAAAATAGACAGATGCAACCTTGTTTGGACACACCTGTGCCATAATGTTACTGGCTAACAAAGCTCATCCCTTTCACTCATCTTTATTAGTAACATTCCTTATAACGTTACAGCATAATATTTTGGATAGTATAACACTAGTATACCCCTTTACACATAGAAGGGTAATATCTTCAGCCATAACTAGCCCTAGTCTACACCACCTTCTCCACAGACCCCAACAGACAAACCTCCGGAGACACAGCCAACAGATGAGTGAAAACCACGTTGTCGGCCTAATAAGCTTCATTAACAGGTCACTCCCCAAACTACATATAAACCAAAGTCTTTATGAGCTCGACAACTATCAGAATGTAAAATCTTATTTATTCATTTAAAGACAGTCCGGTGTATAGTAAATCCATTTCACCTGGATTCATCTGTCTTTAGTTAGTCATTCCCTCCCACGCTTCCTCATGTAACAGACGCAGCTAAAACTGCCATCTTACTAACGCTGGCCAAACTACAACTCAGTATAATCCCTAGATAATTGTGCTATTCGTTTGTTAATGCCTAGTCTTGTTAAAATTCCTAAAATAGTCCAGGCTAATCCCAACAAATCTCTGAGATTCCCAAAGCACGGCAACCAAAAGTGAGAAGCCAGGAAGAGCCTCATGGCGGCCATCTTGTAACATTCCCGAGCGGTTCACTCATTAAGTCTTTGAAAAGACCTGACAGAACCATTAACCTGTCATCCCTTAAGAGTTTAGGAGGAGTCAGCACCTAACGAGATGTTAATTAATGTCTTGTCAGAAGATAATGCACTGTTTACAGGTAATGATCTCATCGGCCATATCATAAAGACCCCCCTGTGAATCCTCCCTGACATTTATTAGCATTGTTAGGCTGACGTGTCCAGGGCCACTGTCGTGTGAAAAGTCCGAAAGAAAATTTATAATAAGAAAAATAATTTCACACGTTCAAGATAATTTTGTCTCCCTCCAAAAGCGCAGGGATTTGTTTTGTTCTGACAATGGGCCAATGTGTTTTCAAAGCCATATCAGGAATTATGACCTAAATCTCCGTCTCACTCAGCCATGACTTCATGTTTCTCACTACTTTTCTCCTGTAATATCACTTATATTTTGTTTTACAGTTTTTGGCTACATGTGTTGGTGAATATTTAATATTACTAGGCTAAATATGAAATATTTGTTTAATTAGCCTGTGTGACATTTTATATACTTTTAGTTCAAACATATATATATAAGTATTTCCACTGTAAATTATGATTTGAATCCACAGTCTCCCTCTATATTACACCATTTTAAAACACAGGTAAAAGGGTAACACATATACATGGCGTAGTGCACTCCCTATTGTAGATAATAGAAGTCACCAATGAATTCTGTCACCATATAAAAGCAGGTGGCTACAGAGCTGATCCATTTTTAATGTTCACAGAAATAGGTGGCTTCTGTTAGCTGTTATAATTTACAGTAGGGAGTGGATTAAACCTTATATTATACAAGTTTTCCTATTGATCACAGAGTTGGTGACATCAAAACTCACCAATTATTAGAACTTAGATTAGAACTCTCTGTTTATACAGATATTATTTACAAGACCTTAGAGTGGTCTGTACGTACCTTTCCCAAGAGTTGCTGTAGATCATGTCACTGTGCTTCTGTGTAAGTCTTGGGGGAGAACAGAAAAAGACACCGGTCTAGTTAGCAGCGAGTCAGACGTCCGAACCTGCTGAGGTTCTCACATGATGGGAGTGTGAGGACGGAGCCTCTTCTAAAGAGAGATGTGCGTGTGGATGCGGCTTAAACCTCTCCTCTACTTCCCCTATAAAATCTGTCTAACTATTCCGTCACGTAATAAAACTGACAATGTTTACATAGAAACACCCAAAGCACATTATGTAATGAATCTAACATCCATCTTTCTATCTACCTATCTCATATCTATCTATCAAACTAATTTCTATCTATCTCATATCTATTTATCAAACTAATATCTATCTATCTATCTAACTAACTAATATCTATCTATCTCATATCTATCTATCAAACTAATATCTATCTATCTATCTAACTAACTAATATCTATCTATCTCATATCTATCTATCAAACTAATATCTATCTATCTATCTATCTAACTAACTAATATCTATCTATCTCATATCTATCTATCTATCTAACTAACTCATATCTATCAAACTAATATTTATCTATCTATCTAACTAACTCATATCTATCTATCAAACTAATATCTATCTATCTCATATCTATCTATCAAACTAATATCTATCTATCTATCTCATATCTATCTATCAAACTAATATCTATCTATCTATCTATCTAACTTACTAATATCTATCTATCTCATATCTATCTATCTATATATCTATCTAACTAACTCATATCTATCAAACTAATATCTATCTATCTAACTAACTCATATCTATCTATCAAACTAATATCTATCTAACTAACTAACTAATATCTATCTATCTCATATCTATCTATCTATCTAACTCGTATCTATCTATCTATCTCATATCTATCTATCTTTCTCATATCTATCTATCTATCTATCTATCTCATATCTATCTATCTAATATCTATCTATCTCATATCTATCTATCTCATATCTATCTATCTATCTCATATCTATCTATCTATCTATCTCATATCTATCTATCTATCTAATATCTATCTATCTAATATCTATCTATCTATCTATCTCATATCTATCTATCTAACTCGTATCTATCTATCTATCTCATATCTATCTATCTTTCTCATATCTATCTTTCTCATATCTATCTATCTATCTATCTCATATCTATCTATCTAATATCTATCTATCTATCTCATATCTATCTATCTATCTATCTATCTAATATCTATCTATCTATCTCATATCTATCTATCTATCTATCTATCTAATATCTATCTATCTATCTATCTCATATCTATCTATCTATCTCATATCTATCTATCTATCTAATATCTATCTATCTAATATCTATATATCTATCTATCTATCTATCTCATATCTATCTATCTATCTATCTAACTCGTATCTATCTATCTATCTATCTATCTATCTATCTCATATCTATCTATCTATCTATCTATCTATCTATCTCATATCTGTCATCATCATCATCATCATCAGTTATTTATATAGCGCCAACATATTCCGTAGCGCTTTACAATTGGGGACAAACGTAATAAACTAATAAACAAACTGGGTAAAACAGACAAAGAGGTGAGAAGGCCCTGCTCGCAAGCTTACAATCTATGGGACAATGGGAGATTGACACATGAGGTTAAGTATACATTTTGCATCTTGGCCCAGCCAGACTGCAAAGGTAGGGTGACTCATAAGCTAAATGATCCTGTCACACAATGTTGGTCCGGGGGTAGTTGTCTTGTGTGAAATTGTGTAACAGGCTAAAGGTAGTGAGGTTAAGATGGTGGTTGAGGAATATTATACGCTTGTCTGAATAGGTAGGTTTTCAGAGAACGCTTGAAAGTTTGTAGAACAGAGGAGAGTCTTATTGTGCGAGGGAGAGAGTTCCATAGAGTGGGTGCAGCCCGAAAAAAGTCCTGTAACCGGGAATGGGAGGATGTAATGAGGGTGGATGAGAGACGCAGATCTTTTGCAGAACGGAGTTGCCGAGTTGGGAGATATTTTGAGACAAGAGAGGAGATGTATGTTGGTGCAGCCTTGTTGATGGCCTTGTAGGTTAGTAAAAGTATTTTATATTGGATTCGGTAGAAGACAGGCAGCCAGTGTAGAGACATACAGAGTGATTCAACAGAGGAATAGCTATTTGCAAGAAAAATCAGTCTTGCCGAAGCATGCAAAATAGATTTTAGGGGTTTGAGTCTGTTTTTGGGAAGACCAGTAAGGAGGGAATTGCAATAGTCAATGCGGGAGATGATTAGTGCATGACTTAAGGTTTTAGCAGTGTCTTGTGTGAGATATGTGCGGATTCTGGAAATGTTCTTTAGATGTATGTAACATGATTTAGATATAGAGTCAATGTGGGGAACAAAGGATAGGCGTGAATCAAGGATTACACCTAGGCAGCGAGCTTGTGGGGTGGGATTTATGGTCATGTTATCAACAGAGATAGAAATGTCAGGTATGCTCTTGTTGGCGGGTGGGAATATTATTAACTCTGTTTTAGAAAGATTAAGTTTGAGTTGACGAGAGGACATCCAAGATGAAATGGCAGAAAGACAGTCAGTTACACGGGACAACACAGATGTCGAGATATCAGGAGAGGATAGATAGATTTGGGTATCATCCGCATAGAGATGATACTGAAAGCCAAAGGAACTTATTAGATTTCCAAGAGAAGCGGTATAGATAGAGAACAGCAGAGGACCTAGCACCGAGCCTTGTGGTACTCCAACTGATAGGGGAAGCGGAGCAGATGTGGCTCCAGAGAAATTAACAGTGAAAGAGCGATTAGAGAGGTAAGATGAGAACCAGGATAGAACTGTGTCTTGAAGACCTAGGGATTGCAGCGTTTGTATGAGAAGAGAGTGGTCAACTGTGTCAAATGCAGCCGAGAGATCAAGGAGAATTAGGAGAGAGTAATGGCGTTCAGTCTTAGCAGTGATCAGATCATTAACAACCTTGGTCAGCGCAGTCTCTGTGGAGTGTTGAGAACGAAAGCCTGACTGAAGAGGATCCAACAGGTTGTTTGCGGAAAGAAAGCGTGTGAGGCGAGTGTAGGCAAGTCTCTCTAGAAGCTTGGAGGGGCAAGGGAGCTGAGAGATGGGACGGTAATTTGAGAGAGAGTTTGGGTCGGAGTTTTGTTTTTTTAGAATAGGAGTAATCACTGCATGCTTGTATAGTGATGGAAAGATGCCAGTAGAGAGTGAGAGATTACAGATTTGAGTTAGAGGTGAAATGATATCTAATATCTATCTATCTATCTAATATCTATCTATCTCATATCTATCTATCTATCTAATATCTATCTATCTATCTATCTAATATCTATCTATCTATCTATCTATCTATCTATCTATCTATCTATCTATCTATAGCATGGAGTCCAGGTCTAAATCCCATAGACAACACCTATGGAGAGATCTGAATACATCAGTTGGAAGACAGAACCTTCAGAACTGGGAGATCTGGGACAGTTCTCACAAGAATGACAGTGAGGTAGACCTGAATGCAGACGTCAGGAGAGAGCACTTGTATTTGTATTTAGTACATTTTGGACGGTAAATACAACTTTTGTATTATTAATAACACTGTCAAGACACTATTCTCTCATGTATGTGATCCTTCATTATAGTGTTTACAAATAGGGTAATGTGACTATCGCATTTACTACTAAACTGTATATCCACATGTCTAACACTGTATATCCACATGTCTAACACTGTATATCCACATGTCTACACTTTCCTAACACAAACCTGGCATATACTGTACATACCCCCAAACTGTTCCAAATTTAAGGCTCTGTCTGCCTGGGGACATGTTTGTCCCGTGGGTGGTGATGTTGGGGGAAGATATCTAATGGGCAGCCTAGAGCTTTACAGTGCTAGGCAGCCCGCTGAGGGGGTGGTCTTGATGTGGCCACGCCCCCTGTTGAGATCCTAGTATTGTAGATCTTGAAGCATAATGATTTGCATCCAAACATTCATATGCAGCGAAATGCTCTTTTTCATGTGTGTGTCTTTTCCTGCAGAGTCATTAGTCCCTGGCTTTGTATCCATCAGTGACTCAGACATTGCACCTCACTGTGAAGCTACAGTGACTAGGTCACTCCATTCAATGACTGTTTTGTTGAACGTCCTCCGCTGTGCAGTGTTGTATATGTACTCGGCTCAGAGTTTTCCCTATTCTCACAACGTATGATGTGTTTGATGTTGTGTACACACTCTCAGCACTGGATACACAGATTATTTGCCATGCAGGAGAGCAAACAACGACACCCACAGGTCACCTTTCCTCTGTATATATTAATGCCCTATTTCTAAAATAACGATCGCAGATCCTGTCCCTGATGACAGACCTCCAGAAAATGGCTTCTTATATAAGTCTAACGTGTGTTTCTAAAGCAAGTTATTTGAAGATAAAAACAATTTTACCAAATAAGACTATACATATTTTTGTTCTATTGCAGTATATATGATGCGACTAAGTCATAGGTGTTTGTAACTTAGGTTAACGTCTAGCTTCTACCTGCCATATCTGTATCCTGTAGGTAGATTCAACAGAGAGAGGTATTTACCCTCAGACTACGCATCTGAATGAGGTCACTTTGTCATGGTTCACAACTTGATCAATATGTGCTCTGGTAACCTGTTTATTTCAGATTTTATATTACATATTATTATTACAGAGTCTAATACACAAATGTTTGTTATTGTAATTAATGTCTTAAGTGTGCTCCTGCATTCTTGTCTGATATTATGCGTTTTGTCTAGCTTGAAGCTTCATCAGGAAGAATATGCACCTATATGATGAAAAGCGTAGGGTCTATTAAGTTTCAGTTTAGCCTTTATGTTGCATACACGGGCAACTCTTTCTGGTCATCGCTGGGACACTGAATACTTCCTACTACTGGGAGGCACCAGAGACGGCAAATACCCAGAGCTTTGGATATTTGGTCCAGATAAGCTTTATAATATTTTAATTGTGTACGTTTAGCTTGTATAGTGATTATTAAAGGTATATGTATAAATACTACACTAAGTCCTGTTTATTCTCTATACAGTACAAGGTGTTGTTAATATTTGATGACCTCAAGCAACATTAGATAAGCTTGTTACTCTCTCACTATTTGGTACACATTTAATTGCCCCTTTGTTCCGATTCATTTGGAGTTCTCATATATACTACACTAATAGTTTAGTTACTACACTCTTTTGCTTCTTTGTTCACAGATTTCATTAAACCTGGCAAACAGCTGGTCCACTAAAGATGGCTGCCACGTTGTATAAATTGAGAGGAGTAGCTTCCATTTTTGCTCACAGACTTCTTATAAATTTAAGTGGAGCCCCAGCTTCACCTACTTTTGTTACACTTATAATGCATACATAAACGTAATGGACCTGATTCATTAAGGAAAGCACAGGAAAAAAAGGAGTAAATTTGCTCCTGGACAAAACCATGTTACAATGTAAGGGGTGAAAATGAGTTTAATATTTTGCACATAAGAAAATACAGGCTGCCTTTTCATGTAGCACACAAATACTTGACAGTTTTGTTTTTTTTACATTGAAAGTTAAAGTTGATCTAGGACATGCCCTATCCCAACTATAAATCTGTCCTCACATTTTAAATTTACCCCCCCCCCCCCAAAGTTACTCCTTTTTTTTTTTCTTTCCTTTCCTTAATGTTTTAATAAGCGTTAAAAACGAGTCAAACGCCAGTGTACAGACTAAAACAGAGTAGTTGTGTTTTAGGGGTTAAGGAAGTGACCAACTACTATACTAACTAAGCCCATATTTGTTATGCAAAATTCTATATTATGTTGGTGAGACACCGTGACAAAGCTTTCTACACTTCCTCTGGACACCTGGAAGAGATGCAGATTTTTCTCTCTATTCTTATATTCTTTGGGCTTGGAGGTGAGTTATGCCAAATATACTAATATAAATGTGCCCTTACAGCTCTGACCTTGATAATAGTATGGGATGTTAGCATGATCTCAGGAACATCTCTCTAGTCTCTGGTTGTCGCTAAAGTTACCAGGGGATCCAACAATGGGCACTAAGACAAATTAGTCACCACTAGTAAAGTATAGTTCAATCTAAAACTGAAAATTCAGCTTTGGGTGAAATATCACAAGTACAAACCGATCCCAAAATCTTATTCAACCGAGGTCCAGCGTTTATATGATCCATCGTTTCTGCCTTACAACATCTATGGCACTGCTTTGCGGACTCCTTTTTTTATTCAGGCAGCATGTGGGTCCTGATTACACATTGCCAGCGGGACCAAGCTAAGCAGCAGAGGGTGTGCCCCTGATATTGGGTTACCTTTAAGATCGTGTGACTGCTGAAACCGAGGTTAGTCATTTTTTGGGATAGGATATTTTACAGAAAAATGAATATTCCTTTAAAGGCACACTAACCCAATTTTTATCATTTTCTTTTTGCATTAGTCTAATAGCAAGGCAATGTTTGATGTGATTTGGGGCTTGATATGACATAATTTGGGGTGTGTTAATGTCAGGATGGTCCAGAAATATACCAGAACAGGCATAGTCGAGATACAGACAACCCTAAGATGAACAGATGAACACTGCTCATAACATTATGACTACCACATACTTTCATCTGTAGCAAACACAATCCAGCATATACTTTTGGTTAAATCTTACCTAATTGAACGCTGTTAGCAGATTACAATGTGAGAATGATACGACAGGAGGCACACAAGTCCTTTTAGGTGCAGAAAATTGGTTCAATGTGTGTACCATATATATATATATATATATATATATATATATATATATATATATATATATATACATATATACATACACATTATAAATAAATATATATATATATATATATATTTATTCATATACACACACACACATATATATATATATATATATATATATATATATATATATATATATATATATATAGTAACTATATTCATAGCAGCCCACCCTACAGTATACCCCCACCAGGTGCAGAGGGCCTAGGATCCAAACCCCTAATAATAATTGTTACTAGTCGTATTAAACTGGACACACACTGCCATATTCTACTGGATCTCCCTCACACACTGTTAGAAAGATAACAGGTATCTTTCTATGACCACTGCCTGGCAACAAGCAGAGAGTGTGATGGTCTTGTTTGCTCTCTATAGTGTGGGCAGTATCTGGAGTATTGCCCTGTCATTACTAACGCCACGCAGTCTTTCCCCTACATGCTGAACCTTTGGATGAACAGCTATATAGCAGTTAGTGAGCCAACACAGATAGCCCATGTCTTGTAAAGCAGATAAGCAAACGGGTGGTGCAGAGAGTTGGCAAATAGACAACGTGATTATTCTAATGAATAATATACATGCATCCATCTGCAGAAGCGTCTTCCACTTTTCAGCAGTTTTGGAAAGAAATAAAAATGACTAAACTAGCTGGGATCTTTTATTTAGAGACTTAGTAGTGTATTAGACAAGCAGGATTTACATCAAGTAATTATCAGCACCCATTGTTGTGACAGCTGCTGAATGATTTAATACCTCTCATGATGATGAACTCCCAGCCTAGGACCTGTTAATTGACTTGGTACATTAATCTCTTCCTCCGCTTGGGTAGTGCAAGTTCCCATCTATGTAAATGATGCAAATGTCCATATGTATTAATGTATACAGCATGCAGAGATGTGATATCTATTTTTATGGTTTAATTTACAGCTCTACACTATGAAGCAAATGTGGCGTCTGTAGGTAAGTAGGGATTTGTAATAAACCACAGGAATTATATGAATTTTGTTGAGATAGAGAAAATAGGAAAAGCAGAAGTTATAGAACACATGGATGGCAGGTGACCTATTTCAGGACTAAAAGCCTCATTCCCTCCAGGCTAGATAGGAATTTGAATTTCTGCCACATCCATCCTCGCTCACTCTTACGGAATGTTCGGGACTCTCCTGAATTCCGAGTAGGTCTCCCAGACTCCTGGGAGAGCAGGCAAGTTTCCCACATCCTGCCTGTTGGGTGTCAAAATGACGTGATTCCGTGTCATTTTCCCCTCCCCCAACAAAATTATGTTCCTGTCGTGGTGGCTGGGCAAAAATGACATTATTTTGCCACGCCCCCTTCCTAAGATCTCCCAGATGCCAGCTACATAAAGTTGGCAAGTATGGCGGTATCTCTTGCTCCAGCTACAGGGTTAGTCTAAGTCTCGATTACTAGTGACGACAGTTGAGCATTCATGCTATAACATGTGTTTGCAATCAGGAACAACTGTAAAAATGTATTTTATGTTCAGTAGACATTAAGAACATCCTAATAAATGTATTTCATATGGAAAAATATATATAAAAAAAAACAACACTTTTTTTTTTTAACTGTTTTATCATTAATGCCTATATTATTAACAGATGACATTAACTGATTTATTTTTTCTATGATCCATGCTGAGCAGACCTACACCCGAATTCATCAGCGCTCCTTATCAGATCCGCTCCTTGTTAGAATTCGGGTGTGCGCTTGCCTGAATTCATTGTGTTTTAAAACAAACGCAGGTTGCGCTCACTATGCGTACCTTAATCAATCAGGCCCTCCAAATGGGTTTGCTCTCAAACGAGTACAAAAGGTGCTTATTGACTGTGCTAGAGATATATAGACTAAAAACTAAGTAAATGGAGAGATAATTCCCACGTTGATACTCTCCAACTCTCTTCCAGCTGTGAATGTGGCCCTACAGGGTCTGGCCTTGCAGTCCAGCACTGTTCTAGGCCAAGGAGAAGCTAACCTAGCAATAGATGGCAACTCAAATCCTAACTACTTACAAGGGTCCTGCAGCCAAACCACCAGCGAGTACCAGCCATGGTGGACTGTGGACCTGAGACGTGGCTACCTGATCGCCAATGTTACGATTACCAGCCAGATGAACAGCGGGAGTACTCAGGTGCCCTGGGCCGAGATCCACGTTGGAGAAAGCACCGAGGGTTATGGCGTGTACAACCCAAGGTAAGCAGGAGGAGAGGACTGAATGAGGGTTGGGTTCTAGCTAAACAGAAGAAACCATTAAGGGGTTACGGCTAATGGACACCTGAGACAGCTTCTCCGTTTTTGTGATTACTACATATGAAGTGATCTAATACCGGCTACACATGGGCGATCCTACAGCTCGGCCTGAGTGCCAAGATCAGAGTCCAGTAAGGCCACATAGATGCTTGGTCTTCCAAATGTCCGATAATGACTCCACCAATTTTGATTGGTTTATAATCCACATTGCGGTCGTTTTGGGGACTTACATGCTGCAATAACAAACCAATTGCTCAATATTACTACAGCTCTCATAGTTTGTGGCCAGCATTACATATAGCATCACACACAAAGAAGGAAGAATTTAGGCTAGATTAATGGCGGCAGAATGAGTGCAGAGGGTAACTATTTGTTGCAGAACTACCAGTCCCATCATGCACTGCCAGCCTATCAGAGGATCTCTAGTTCTCTAATACACATTCTATCCTTTGTTCCACAGCTGTTCTACCATCAGCTCTATGGCTGCGGGAGCGACCATGTCCTTTCCGTGTGGGGGAATTATTGGACGTTATGTCACCGTAGTCATACCAAATCGCATCGATACACTAACTTTGTGTGAGGTTCAGGTGGGAGTCCTCAACATCCCAGGTATACATAGAAACATAGCTGATTTGTAGTAACACACATAGGAAGATCTCTTCCCTAAGACCAAATCCAAGCAAAGGATGTGATGAGTACAATCAACAACTGCTTTAAGAAATAAAATAGATTATATTAACAAAAAGAATGAAAAGATACACATGGCATTGTTCTGAAATACTTTTATACTGGAAAGAAAGTTGTATTTTACATATAAATAATTTAGCTGATTACAAAGGAATGGTAAGCAGGTTATTGAAGATCGTGGTTAAAACATACTTGCCAACTCTCCCTGAATGTCAGGGAGTCTCCCTGAAATAGGGTGATCTCCCTCACTCCCTGAAGAGTCTGGCATTCTCCCTGATGCTGAGCCAGTACAAGACGTGGTTGGCTTTGCCATCTGTGGCATGATGACACAGTTCAGAAATTGTGTCCTATGTCCATGTATTGGTGCCTATGGAGGTGGCCATTTTCATGGAGACCAAGATTTAATCAAAGACCGACAGGTAAGACAACATGACTTCAGTAATGGAGACAGAAATGTAATAGACACTTCAGTCTCTAGACATTCATTAGCTGCTTTTTTTAACGCATAGTTGCCTACTCTCCCGGAATGTCCGGGAGACTCCCGTATTTCTGGGAGACTCTTCATGGAGTGAGGGAGATCACCCTTATTTCAGGGAGAGTTGGCAAGTATGAGTTAGGTATGATGCACATATTACATACTGCCCAGGAAAAAGCAGTAAATAGGACAGGAATTGCCCATACCCAAGCATGACCAGATCATTGTTTTTCCCAAGCTCCTTCTCTTTTTGGACACAGAAAATCCGTACTGTTGGGGGGTATAATTTAAGCACAGGCTTACAAGCTATAACAAGCAAATCTGACAAAGGAGGGAGGAGCTGGGGCCGCTGGTGAAGCTCGGAGGGCTGCCATCTTTTGCCCATCGCTGCTGTTGACTGAACAGAGGGATAACTTGAGAATTGAAGAACAGGACATGAAATAAGCTGGATATATGAACATTGTTTCATACAGAGGTGTCTGACACCACAATCCTCCTGTAGCTGAACCCTCACAACACTTCTCTGTACGGTTGGGGGACCCTGCTCCTTTGACTATATAACCCTGAGTCGGTGGCTTCTTGCTGTCTCCATTCCCCTCCTCACATCATGTCACTGCCCCTGTCACCTACAGCCCTGTCTTTACTAACTCATCACTCATCTCCTGATATACTCTTCGCTGCTTGGGGACCCTGCTCCTTCCACTATATAACTCTCAATCTGTGGCTTCCTGCTGCCTCCATTCCCCTCCTCACATCATGTCACTGCTCCTGTCACATGCAGCCCTGTCCTCACTGACACATCACTCATCTCCTGATATACTCTGTGCTGCTGGGGCCCCTGCTACTTCCACTATATAATGCTCAGTCTGTGGCTTCCTGCTGCCTCCATTCCCCTCCTCATATTGTGACACTGCCCCCGTCCTCTCTGACATAATCACATGACTGGACATCATAGAAACACTCATATCTTGCTGCGCTGACCGTTCTGTTGATCGGATTGGCTAATAGATGGTGTACACACAGAGAAGCGGAAGAGGAAGATTAAATAGAACAGGGTGCTCTTCCCCCGTCAAACAACGTCAGAAAAGGGGACAGCAAAAGACAGCAACTGAGAAAAGCCATCTATAAGTAGTCTAATAACAGTTATCTCGGTCACATTACCCCACACACACAGAGCAGAGGCAACCACTTTGTAAACTAAACCAAATTTATGAAAATGCAGCTTAGTAATTTATTAAGCGATTAGTGGTAGCGGATTGTCATGAAAGCAGGTTCAGTCCAAATAACACACAACACTTTAAAGTATCAAACAACCATATAGATGGATTTATTGTATTACAGTCATCCAATTTCTGTAAACAGACACAACACACGGTCACCACCTCATGGTGTAACTCACGTTTCCTAGTTGTAGACTGTGCACCAAGTCCCCTATATAGTAAAGGTGAAGCTCAATAACTCTGTCACTTCCTCTCCCAGACAGACAACTCGGAGTGATGGTTCAAACGGTCTCAAATTCTGGATCCGACCTCTTACATAACACAGAGATAGTGATGCAGCAGGTGAGAGACCTCCTCCCACACAGCCCTGTTTGTCTGTCTCTCCCAGATGTACGGTGACACACAGATAATTATTACCTTTTATCCCACAGCTCCGGCAGAAAATAAAGAGCACAGTCAGGACATTAGGCTGGGGGACTGACAACGTCCTGCAAAGAGGTGAGTACAGCGGTCACTCTGAGGACCAGTGACCCCCAGGTCTGATCAGGAGAACAGTAACGGCTGGAACCTGGACCAGGGACAGCTCTTTATTAACATGACTCACATATGTTTAATAATGTATATATAATGTAAGGCTATGTTGTACTTTTCTATAGAGTAATAATTATCTACATTGTTTTCATGATTAACCTATTCTGGGTTAATTCAATTCAGCCAAAATAAAATGGAACTTTGGGAACAATGGGGCAATAAGCAGGTAATAGTCCCAGCTGTCAAGGCCAGTTACACTGGTGAATCACAAGTAGGGATTATGCTGTATGATATAGATGTATATACATAGAAACACACAGTAGTCGAAGTGGACATATAGCCATGGACATTTAGAAGTAGATATGGAAAACATGCTTCTAAATGAACATGGATTGATTGTAAGGACTCTGTGCTCTTTAGTAGACTGTGCGACGTTGTCCTAAATGTAAAAGAATGTTGGGACTACATGGCTAATCAGATTTTTGTCATTTTGTTGAATGTACTAAATAAATAACTACAATCCGATTGGTTGCTATGGGCAACACCTCCACTTTTTCAAACCTGCAGTTTAGTAAATATACTCCAAAGAGTCTCGAGAAACAGTTTCCAGATATACATGTGGCAAATAACATGTCCCTCTCTCCACAGATAACCAGACCTGCATCCCCATGATGAAGACATAAGTCCTCTCCATAAACAAGAAGCAGAAATATTCCGATGTGCGCAGGTCTTGGGACACAGATTCCAGCAAGAAGCGATCTCCAACAAACTGCACATTAGACATCAGATGTGGCAAATGCGTTTGGATTTTGGAAAACAAATGACTTTCTCCCTTTTAAATATACCCATCCTGCTATCATGAAAATACTTCTATTGTGTTATTTTTTTCTGGATTGAGTAAATCATGTCCGTGCTATAAGTAATAGTGTTCAGAGAGACTAAGCAGTAGTGTCGTACTGTATACATTATTGCTTTTATTTGTGTGTCCATTTACATTGGGACATTTGTTCCTATCAGTGGCGGATGCAGGGGGGGGGGGGGAGGGGGCAATGGCCCCCCCTAGCGGAGGCTTGCTGCTGGCGGCTGCACACTATGTGCAGGTCCGTTTGCAGTGACAGTGTGCTGCCCGGCTGCTCTGATTGTGTTTTAAACACAACCAGAGCATCCGGGGAGCACACTGTCCCTGCCTGTCACTGCTGAACGGACCTGCACATAGTGTGTAGCCGCCGGCAGCCTCAGATGTCAAAAAGGGGGCGGGGCCTAAATACACCCCCCCCTACATCGTCACCGGGTACAAATATTCTCTAGATCCGCCCCTGGTTCCTATATGTCTAACAGAGTAACCCATGTATCACCAAACCCTTGTGAATGCGGCTTCTAAATCTGGAAAATGCTCTACTCTACAGCCATGTAGTCATTTTAGATCATCATCTATTCATATAGCGCCACTAATTCCACAGCGCTGTACCGAGAACTCACTCACATCAGTCCCTGCCCCATTGAAGCTTACAGTCTAAATTCCCTAACACACACAGACATACACAGCAGCCAATTAACCTACTAGTATGTTTTTGGAGTGTGGGAAAATAAATTATATACATATATATATATATATATATATATATATATATATATATATATATATATATATATATATATATATATATATTACACACATACTTTATTAGGTACACCTTCTCATCAGCACAACTGTCTAATCAGCCAATCATGTGGCAGCAACTCAGTGCTTAAAAGCATGCAGACATGGTCAATGATCATCATCATCATCATCAGTTATTTATATAGCGCCACTAATTCCGCAGCGCTGTACAGAGAACTCACTCACATCAGTCCCTGCCCCATTGGAGCTTACAGTCTAAATTCCCTAACATACACACACACACAGACAGAGAGAGGCGCACACACAGACTAGGGTCAATTTGTTAGCAGCCAATTAACCTACCAGTATGTTTTTTGGAGTGTGGGAGGAAACCGGAGCACCCGGAGGAAACCCACGCAAACACGGGGAGAACATACAAACTCCTCACAGATAAGGCCATGGTCGGGAATTGAACTCATGACCCCAGTGCTGTGAGGCAGAAGTCCTAACCACTACGCCACCGTGCTGCCCACACAGAAA
Source organism: Mixophyes fleayi (assembly GCF_038048845.1). Classification (NCBI taxonomy): domain Eukaryota; kingdom Metazoa; phylum Chordata; class Amphibia; order Anura; family Limnodynastidae; genus Mixophyes; species Mixophyes fleayi. The sequence goes on from NC_134410.1 coordinate 16,462,999, forward strand.
GAAAAATGATTCAGTTATTGTGCAGAACAGATACCAGGACAGTGAAGAAATGTGATCTAAGTGACTGTAGAATGATTGTTGGTGCCACACAGGGTGGTTGGAGTATCTTAGAAACCGCTGATCTCCTGCGATTTTCATGCGCAAGAGTTTATAAAGAAAGGTGCAGAAAACAAAAAACTCACAGTAGGTGGCCGTTATGTGGGAGAAAACACCTCGATAATGAGAGGTCAGAAGAGAGCGGGACTGGTTCATGCTGAAGGGAAGCACCAGTAACTAAAACAAACATGTGTTACAACAGTAGCAGAGCATCATCTCTGAACGCACAGAACATCAAACCTTGAAGTGGAACTGGCTATAGGAAACAGGCAGATGGCAAAGTCAGAACTTGGCATAAAAATGTATCCTTCCTGCCTTGTGCCATGGGGCAGGCTGCTGGTGGTGATGTAATAACGTGGCCTCTGAATACCAAATGAGCAGTATTCACATACCACAGCCTACCTGATTATTGTTGCTGATCACTTTATGGCCACAGTCTACCCATGGTATAATGGCTGCTTCCAGCACGATAAAGAACACATCATCTTCAAGCTGGTTCTATGAACATGACAATGAACATGTGTCCTCCAATGGCCTCCAGTCCCCGGCTCTCACTTCAGTAGAGCGCCTTTGGCATGTGGTGGAACAGGAAACCTGCAGCCAATACATCTGCAGCAAACGTGTGATGACGTCATGTCACCATGGACCAGAATCTGAGGAATAATCCCAGCACCTTGTTGACTACATACAACAAAATACCCAGACTGGTTTGGGGTAGGTGTTGGTCCTAGAAGGGTCAACCTAATAAAGTGCCCAGAGAGTGGAAAAGGGGGTCGGGGGGGATAACTATATATAGTTATGAAACACGGTTACCCTATAATCTCTCCCAGAGCCTTACGAACAAATGAGCAACGTAAAACACAATCTATGCGTTTGTCCAATTGTAGACCTGTTGTCTGCAGTTGCCAGCTAAAGGGAGCCTATTAGCACGTTTTCCATACCTTGTTGCTGCTTTTATAAAGCATGCATATATATATATATATATATATATATATATATATATATATATATATGAAATTATTTGTGACCTACTTTTCCTAGGAAGGACGGAGCAGTTGCTCTGTCCACTGTCCTCGCCCCTCGGAAAACTTCCTCCAGCCCTCAGCCCAGAACATTTTATTTCTGTTTTCTTATCATCCAGTGCACTAAATATTACTTTTTATTAAATAATACTAACCTACCTGTTAGTCTCTCAGGCGGAATACTGGGCACACCATAGGATTGTTTTAATTGAAAGAAAAAAAAAAAATTCTCCCTGTAGACGGTTTTTCCTTACAACACAAATCACAACAGTTAATACAAAATGATTACTCTAACCTTACCAGGCAGATCAATATGAGGAACAGAAGATTATTTAATTCCAGCTTTACAACAACGACGACATGGGAAACAATGGGCACAAATCTGTGCTCGAAAGTATTTATTTATAAACATAAAAATAGAACCTAGACAAAATATGGGTGTTCCTTTCCCAATTAAAAACACAAACCATGAAGCGCACACAAAATAATCCTTTTAAACAAACATGTCTCATCCTTGATTCCATGTGTCAGGAAAACCCTATCCCTGCACGCAATGACAGTCATTCCCTCTGACTAAAACAAGAGGATTCCCTTGTGAAAAATGCATTAAAGTTATTTCAGTACACACAATGAAACGGATGTGACGGACACATCGTACTACTCCCAGCCCACTCATACAATCATTTATACAATGATCACTTCTCTTGACAGCGATAGGCTGGCAGATGTTTTCTAGATGACAATCAGTGCAGCAGATGATTGGCTGAGAACAGGTGAAGGTGGTAGGGGTAATGGCCTGCTGGCCTCAGTATACATCCATGTTTTGGACTAGGTTACCTAACCAAATGGCACAGCACTGTGGTCATGTACAAGAGGGTTAACAAACAATGCACAAGCCTGTAATAACAAAGAAAAAAAAAAAAGGCGGGATGTTTTTGTTTGAACGATATACCGCCTTGAGGGCTGCAGGTGGTACTGTTGAGACAGTGATTCAGAGAGACAAAAAGTCTCCCCCAGCAGAACATAACAGGGTATTACACTGTAAATACAGATTTCTAACTTCTGCAGGATGCCTCTTCCACGGAAGGGAAGGCAATAGTTTTATTCAGTAGGAACTGTACATTTTTTTTTATTTTATGTAGTCCAAGTGCCTGGCTGTAATGCAAACACCAGGGAAAGGGGATTAAGTGTCCAGTAGAGAACGTGGAGGACAAACGCGCTAGTATGTGCTGCGTGGTCAGACTTCCTCCTTGCCAAACGGGTCACTGTTTCTGCTGAACGGCTTCCTTCCTTGCAGCATCTTGGAGTAACTGTGTGTCCACCTCATCAGCTGGGAGCTGGACATAGCGGACGACAGACCCACGGATGAAACAGTTCTTCACCGACAGCTGCACAATCACAATCATTTCAGTACAGAGTTAAGCCTCTACATTACAAATAATGTCAATATACACAGTCACTATACTATACACTGTGCTGGCACAGTGGACAGAGGTACAGACTGGTGAGAGGAGGAAGGACAGAAGCAAACCAATCAGGACTCACCATGTGAGGATATTTCTCTGGGTCTGTCACACTGATGTCAGTTAGTTTGATGTTTAGATACTGAGAAGAGATACACAGAAATATATTCCATTAGCACTCGAGAGGAATCTGGCCCTCACCTATCCTTCCTCGCCCTAAGACAGGGCCGGATTAAGGGAATGGAGGCCCCTGAGCTAAGGGTGCTGTGAGGCCCCAACCGGCTACAGGTACTGTGAGGGCCCCCCCGATATATGTAATACAGCATAATATAATAGCTCTGCTCCTCCCGTGTACACCCCACCCCCCCAGCACTTAGCTCCTATTCCTTGTGGTCCAGCAGATTCGCCCTTTCACTGCAGGCACAGTTCTTCAGTCACTCCCTGTAGTGCTTCCATGGTGCACAGTAATCTCGTTACTGAGGAGATCTCGCGAGAGTGAGACTATGACTCAGTCTTACTCTCACAAGATCTCCTCAGTAAGGAGATTACTGCACACAGCAGAAGCACTACAGTGACAGTAGCCAGCTAACAGCATAACGCTTACTGTTAGCTGCCTGCCATTCTCCATGACCGACAGTTGGAGCCGGGGGCATTGACGCCGCCGACGCGATGAATGTCAGTGGGCCCCATAGATGCCCGTAGGCTCCTGGGCTCTAGCCCAGAAAGCCCCCAGGTTACTCCAGCCCTGCCCTAAGACCATATTTACAAGATTAGTGATTAAATGAACTGATTTTTTGGTAGCGTGGAAGGCAAAGTCTCAAGTGCATGTTGTAACATAGGGTATACAAGACTTTACTAGCTTTCTCAAACCTTCTAAGAAAGAAGAGTGGATGTGTTGCTCAAGGAATGGTATATAATACAAACAGATATGTAACCAAGCCACGCGTGTCTGAATATTGTGCCTTAAGCCCACTACAGACAGAACCGTCTACAGGGTTTGTTTTATATTAAAGTAGCAGCCGGGTCCTAAGAAACACCTTATAGACATCTGCAGCACGTCGCATATGAAACTGGTAAATCTACTTTGTGAACACATTCAAATTAATCATCAATCTGACATCAGGTTTCTACACTAGGATAGGTTACATAGCTTGATTTTATTATATCAACTATAAATTAAGATGTACTTTATAGCAAAGTCACTTATATTCCTAGATTTCCTTGGTCTCATATGGTCTTTGCATTTTAGGTGTCATCCTATCCCATGTTTTATGTTTCCAGTGATGTAGCCCAATATTAAACCCATATTCTGCAACCTTACCTGATCCACCGAGTGTAAAGTACCACAAATACTGCAAGAGAGCAAAATTATTGTTAGCAATAGTACAACAGCAAAGAAAAGGGCATATTTACTGCATGCACAGAGGATTTAAGGACTATAGAGAAGACCTACAACATGGATATTTTAGAGAACATCTATAACATAAGAAGAGTCACAGGAGTTACACTGAGCAGCAGCTAGAATGATTATATGAAGACACAATAAAGAGAAGACAGGGAGAGAGGTAGGGACAGTATAAAGCTTCTAAGTTAGTGTTACTCACCTCAAATCATTCTTTAGTTCCACAACAACATCCTTCCCCACTAGAGACTTGAAAAAGGAGTAAAACAGCTGCAGAACCAGAACACAAGTCAGACTTTTACCTCTGCCCACAAACCCCATTATAGGAAATAATTAAAGTGAAACATTTTCAGTTACTTGCTATTGAATATTCATAGGGTGACTGCCAACAAGCCAATATATACAATTGTGGCTCATTAAGTAACATGTACCACGATAACACCCAATCAATATATTGCTCACATTACCACTTACTATTGAATTTAGTGCCCACCTATAACACCGCTTTATAAAACACTACCCAAACACCC